>NC_140502.1:20415589-20880589 GCF_964271855.1 Acomys minous | reverse complement strand
GCATACACAATAACAATGCTTGAGCTCTTTCAGGCATTGCTGCTGGGGCAGATTAATGATTTAACCACCATCTCTGAAAACAACCCGCAGATGTAGATTGCTAACAATGATCACCACCCTTAGAAAGAATTCGGAAAAATAGATTGTTCAACGAGGTTAGGTAAAGATGTTTATGCTAGTGTCTCTGACTTAGAAAGTCTTAGGGAAAAATAGACTGTTTAGCAAAGCAAGGTAAAGGTGTTTTTGCTGTTGGCCCTGATGCAGGAAATCTTAGGGGACAATTGAAGTTAAGAGAAAGTACACTTTTATTAGTGAGCTGGGGACTTTTTGAGGTTGGCAAAGCAAGAACAATGGCCCATAGCAGCATTGGCTGACATGACTCTTTGAGCTGGGCTGGTGACTGAGATGGTGATTGATTTCCTTATTCTATTTTTCTGCTGTCAGCTTCCCGATATGATTTAATAAAACATATTAATGAGTGGATGAGCACCTTTAGGACTTAAAGTAGAAATGGTTGATTATTTTAATATAGGAGTTTAGGTTTGTGATTCCTTTAAGATCTTCAAAGATTACTTCTTAAGATAATTGATTCCCTCTTTGTAACCGCAAACTGTAGCCTGCCAGTAAGGAAAAGCTGGCTGGGAAATTCCCTGGCTTGCTTATACTCTGTTAACATGTAACGAGTTGCTTATGTACAAATGTATGTGGGTTCTCAGAAATAACTTGTTAATTCATGTTTGTTCCTCCTCCATAATAGGTAAAATATTTGATCACGTGAAGGTATTGGGACACATGATTTTCTTAGGTATATCCACTGTAATCATTTATGTATAGAGAGATAGAGTGTAAACACATCGTGATTTTTGTAACTGCTTGAAAGATTTTGTTGGGGCGTGTAAACTGTGAGATCAGAGAACGGAAAAGGATAAGAAAATGGATAAGAATAAAAATAAGGATGAAAATAAGATAATAATAAAAAGAAGAAACAGCTTGGTAAAACCTACTGCTGGAATCTGTCTCACTTCATCGTCTAGTGTAAGTATGTGTGTGTGCGCGCATGCGCGTGCCTGCATGCGTGTGTGCGCGCGCGGGGTGTGCCTGTGCGTGCGTGTGTTCGTCCTTGCCAGGAGCCATCAGCTCTGGGGAGGCAGATGCAGGTTAATTTGAGGCCAGCCTGGGTTACAGAGTGAGTTCCAGGACAGCCAGGGCTACACAGAGAAACCCTGTCTCAAAATAATACATGCACACATACATACATACACACATACATACATACATGTGACCCCACAACTGGTCAGCCCTAATTGGGACATCTGTATCACATCGCTTCCCCGAAACGGCTCTGGAATCGACGCAGAAGAGGACAGAAGATTCTAAGAGCCAGCGATAACGGGAGACACCAAAGAAACGGTTTTGCAGATGAGTTCGGTTACACACGTGAACTCACAGTGGTGTGACTGCGGGCTCAAGGCAGACAAGAGTCTCAGCCCGGAAACGGGGGTGGGGTGTGGGGGTGGGGGAGGGGGATCCGCTTGGCACTAAACCCCAGCACTCGCCAAGAAGCCATAGGCGTTCGCTAGCTTCCGGGAGAGCGAGGCTCGGCTTTGGTTAGCGATGCAACCCCTGGGAAGGCAACCGCGCTCCGCGCACATCTTCAAAGGTTTGTTCCCACACTCATTTTTCTCAGCATTTCATATCTGTAAGCAGTTTACCCAATATCTGCGGTATCTGCCATCTGCTTCCAGCTTTGCCATTCGCCGGCCAGGATCCCCCACAGTGTTGATTCATAGAAGGAGACACATCTTGGAAATGGAGCAATGGTTTAAAAAAAAACAAATAAACTGTGTGTGTGTGTATTTGTGTTTGTCTGTATTTGTGTTTGTGTGTGCGTGTGTGTGTATTTGTGTGTGTATTTGTGTTTGGCGTTTTGTGTGTGTTTGTGTGTGTGTTTGTCTGTGTGTGTGTGTTTGTGTGCATTTGTGTTTGGATGTGTGTGTGTGTGTGCGCGCGCGCGCGCGCCACAGTGCCACATGTGGATGTCAGAGGACAATCATGGCTATGTCTCCTGCCACGTTTGAGACAGCACCTTTCCCTTGATGCTCACTGTTGGGTGTGTCAGGTGAGGTGGCCTATGGATTTCCCAGGATCCTTCTTGTCTCCACTTTTCCCATCTCACCACAGCAGCACTGGAATTACAGCAGTGTGGCCCCATGCCTAGCTTTTCATGGGTCCTGGGGATTTGAACTCGGGTCTTCATGCTTGCACAGCAAGCGCTTTACCCATTGAGCTATCTTGCTAGAACCCAGCAATGGTTTTGGTTTGTCTTGCAGACAGAGTCTTAACTATGTAGCCCAGGCTACCCCGCAAACTTGCCATTTTCCTGCCTCACTCTACCCAGTACTGGGGTTACGCGCACCGTCGCCTAGCAAACAATGGTTTTTTATTTGTTTGTTTGTTTCTATATTCTGCATTTAATGTGTGTGTATGAAGGCATGCGTGTGGAAGCCAAAAGATATCTTGTAGGATGGAATTTAGGTCATCAGACTTGGCACCAAGCACCTTTATCCACTGAACCATCTCGTCACACATAACCCCCCTCCCAAACCCCAAGCAATAATTTTGTTTGTTTTCTTTTGGTTTTGTTTTGTTTTGCAAGGCCTCATTATGGCCCTGGATGGCCTGGCTTGAAACTCTCTTTGTAGACCAGGCTGGCCTCAGACTCACAGAGATCCTCCTTCCAAGGGTTGAGACTAAAGGCATGAGCCACCATAATAGGCTCCGAGCTATTGTTCTTTTAATGACTCATTAGCTAAAAGTCTTTGTGACCCAATAATTAAAAAAAAATATATTTAATATTCCTTAGTTTAAATGACCCCATTAATTTAGCCTGTGGTAATTATAATGACTTAGCCATTACAAAAGTTAGCCCCTAAGTCACTTGACATTTCACCCAGCCAATCTTTGTTTCCATGTGCTGTCTGCCGTGAAGCTGTTTCCCCCAAGGACTCAGCTCCACGCCTCGTCAGAAACCAAGTCCCCTATATTGTGCGCCAATATTTTCTTTTGTTATTTTCACACATTCCGCTTGGAGTGTCAATATTTCTTCCGCAGAGCAGATTTTAATTTTTTTAAAAAAAATTTAGTGCAGCGGTATGCATATGGTTCACACTGTTGTATCAATATCTGGAAGGTTCCATCTAGCAAAGAGGGAATTCCAAGCCCATTAGACAACGCTGCCCCCTTCTCTCACCCACTCTCACTGTAATCCATTTCCTGTTACAATAACTAAAATGCAACAGGCTGGATGGTTTATAAAGTATCAAGGTGGTTTTAGCTGGGAAATCTAAGAAAACCTAGGACTTGGGGAGATCCTTTCACTGTGTCTTAACATAGTGAAAAGCAGGCATGGTGAGATAGGCCTCTTTCTCCTTATTTATTTATTTATTTATTTATTTATTTATTTATTTATTTATTTATGTGTGTATGTGTGATATTGAAAGACCCCCGAAGGGAGACCCTCACTCAAGCCTCGGGATGGCGCGCACCCAAAGACACACAAACGACCGTCTTGCTGTAAACACATGAGGCAGTTTATTGGCGGAGCTCCGGGTCGACACGTATCTCACGCAGGAGACAGAGGGGTCGGTCGACCCAGAAGCCCAGGGGTTAGGGGTTTATATGGGCAAGGGCTGGGGGGAATGGGAAGTTTTGGCGCGGCCACACACAATTGGTTGTTTCAAACATTTGAACATCAGCAAATTGCATAGGCAGATCTGGGGTAAGCTCAGACTTAATCACATGGGAACAGTCCTTGGTTCCTGTTTTTCTTGGAACCCGAGGGTAGATGTTTATCTGAGCTAACGACACATCTGGTTAAACTCAAACCTGGAACATTGTGTGCGGGCCTCAAGGGGGGGGGATTAAGCAGACACCATAAGATCGGATGAGGGGTCTTGGCTCATTACTCATTTGACCATGTCCGGTACCTGTTTCTCTCAGGAATTTGTCCTTGTGTATCCTCCCTATCTTTTATGGCCAGCCGGGCCCTGGAACACTCAGTAGGCCTTTGTCTCTTATCTCCGCATCCTTTGTGACTTATCATCTGGGACCTTGGGCTAGCATACCTGTTGACCTGCACTTATGAGTTAGAGAGCTCTGCTGTTCTGGTTGCTTTAATGCTAATTAAAAAATTTCCCCTTTCAATATGTATACCCGTTTACATGTATGTGGGTGCAGGTGCACATATGTATGCATGCATGTGGAGACTGTCTCAGCCATTGTCCTCCATCTTTGTTATATGCATGTGTGGCGCGTGTGGGCGCATCTGGGGTCCCAGCGGGAACTCGTGGAGTCCAGTTGAGGTGTCATCTGCCTCCTCCCACCTCTCTGTGGCTCCTGGGATGGAGCCCGGGGCTCACCAGTCTAGTCTGGCAAGCGTGCGCGCTCACCGGCTGAGTCATCTCACTGCTCCTCACCCCCGCAACCCTGAGAAGGAATCTCTCTCTGAACCGGAGCTTCCTGATTCCTTCTCTGGAATCCTCCTGCCTCCAGGATGAAACGCCCCGCCCCCTCCCCCAGCCTGTATTACAGGATCTTGCCACAGCCAGCTTTTTGTGTAGGTTTTTGGGGGATGAACTCTGCTCATCCTGCACGGCAAGCCCTTCGCCCGCTGCCACGCCTCTCCACTGCACCATATACATATATGATGCACGAGCATCTGCCTGAAAGTGCGCACGCGCCGGACACGCGCGCCTATGTGGTGCCTCTAAGGCCAGAAGACAGCTTCGATGCCCTGCCACCAGAGTTACAGAAGGTTGTGAGCCACCGCGTGTGTTGGCTCTGTTTCTTAACAATTAAACTTTATTGTACAACCCAACTAGCTTACACAAGAGGGGACAAAAGGTTAAAGGGAAACAAGAGTGAACCTTCCCCGGTATCCGTTCCATGGGACGGGTCCCTAGGTGTCTCTGGCCTGTGCGCTGCTCCTCTTCCCAATCCACAAGCACCCAAGCGAGGTCTGAACCCGCTGCTCCTCTCTGTCCTCTCCTCCTGCCTGTCTCTCACGTGCAAAGGGCGGTCTCCCTCTCCCACTGAGGGTCGATTAGAAACACAATAGTCCAGGTGAAGTCCCTCTGTCCCCTTCCTGAATTCCAGGCCCAGTCTATCTCAAGGTTAATCTCAGGGAGTATCCGTGGTGTGTCCTAGGGCAAAGCCCGACAAGACTGCTTTCGCCTGTGACAAAACTTACAATCCTTCCCACACACGTGGGTTCTGGGAACAAAACCTGGGCTTTCTGCAAGGGTAGTAAGTGCTCTAAACCACGGAGCCATCTCTCAAGCTCTGTTTTTATTTTTATTTTTTATTTTTTGAGACAGGGTCTCATATAGCCCAGGCTGGCCTCAAACCTGATCTGTAGCCAAGCTTGACCTTGAACTTCTGGTATTCCTGCCTTCAGCTCAGGAGTGTTGGGATCACAGATGTGCGCCACCACACCTGACTTAACGTAGTGTTGAGTGTCAAACCCGGGCCTCGATTTATGCCGGGTCAGCTCTCTACCAAACAAAGCTACATCCCCAGCCTCCATTTTTCTTCTTTCTTTAGAAAATCATAGCTGGGCTGTGGTGGCACTCGCCTTTAATCCCAGCACTCGGGAGGCAGAGGCAGGCAGATCGCTGTGAGTTCGAGTCCAGCCTGGTCTACAAAGTGAGTCCAGGATGGCCAAGGCTACACAGAGAGACCCTGTTTAAAAAACAAAAAAACAAAAAAAAAAAAAAAAGAAAAGAAAAGAAAGAAAATCATTGATACCCTGGTGACTTTGTCTCACCTTCATTACTCTCAAAGGCCCCACTGTTAATATAATTCACACATGAACTTGAAGATCAAAGCTTCTGACACCTCAAGTTTGGGAGAAGACAGGACACCCATAGTGCCTGGATACCAGCATCCTACTTGATTTCTGTGGCCCGGACTCTACTGCAAAACCTCACACAAGGTAGAACTGTGGACTCCTTGCCCTTTTGTGACCGGCTCATTTCACTTAGCCTAATATTCTTGAGGTTCATCCCTGTTTCAACATCTGTAAAATTTCCTTGCTTTCCTTCCTGAATTTTGTTTTGTTTTGTGTTTTTGAGACAGGGTTTTTTTCTGTGTAGCCTTGCCTGTCCCTGACTCAATTTGTAGACCAGGCTGGCCTCGAACTCACAGAGATCTACCTGCTTCCACCTCCTCGATTGTACTGGGATTACAGGTGTGCGCCACCACATCAGGCTACACGTGTTTTGTTTTTTTTTGTTTTTTTGTCTTTTTTTGATACAAGGTCTCAGAACTGATGGTCCTCTTGCCTCAGCCTCCGAGTGCTGGCATTAGACCCATACCTAGCTTTCTTCTTTTGTAAGACCGAATAATATTCCGTTGTGTGGGTATACCACATTTTCTCACGCACCCATCAAAGGGCAAGTGAGCGGTTCCCCATGCACCGGCTCTTGTGAGTAAACTGTTATGAGTGAACACGGACACACAAGTGTCTGCTAGGGGACCTCCTTTGAACACTCTTGGATGTACGGCAAACGGTCTTTGTTTGGGGCCGTTGGGCACAATGATAGGTACGGACTTTACCTCCTCCTCTTCAGACAGTGTGAGGCCAGTGTGTGTTTGCCCCAGGGAGACTTGCTTGAGGGGTGGTGGTGCTGAAGTGACACAAATCTCAAGAGGCGGGGCAGATAAGTGGAAAGGGCTTACATCATCGGATTCCAGCCTAATGAATGGCCTCACACTGTCCCTCAGGGTGAGTCAGGTCCACTGTCACTGGGTTAGTTCTCAGAAGAGTACCACAGTGTGAGGCAAGGCTGTGTTCGTCTGCTTCTCTATTGCACTGTGACACAGATAGGATGGCAGTGGGGCGGGGTAGGGGGGGGGTTCTTGTCAGGACCCCGGTGCCATCCTGGATCCTTCCATGTACCAGCATCGTGGGGCAAGTAAACCTCTCTTTCTCTGTAATGTGCTCAGCCTCAGGTACTCTGTTACAGCAACAACACATGAAGATGCGGCCTATGTGTTTGCAGGGCGGGGCACTCCTGGGAGGTAGACTCTAAGGCAGTGATGAGTGGGCAAGACCCCGGGACCAACGGCTTCAGGAATGAAGGGAGGAAACTGGATCGAGTTTGATTTAGTTTGAACAAAAGGTTCAGTGTGCCCCGGGGGAGTCTCCTGTGAGGCAGGTAGACCCCCATTTGAGTTACATCTAAGGGCTTTGACATCAACAGCTAAGATGTCTTTCTTTCTGAAAAATGTATGTGTGTGTGTGTGTGTGTGTGTGTGTGTGTGTGTGTGTGTGTGTGTGTCTGTGTGCGCGCGCGTGTACCTTGTTTTATTTGAAGACAGGCTTTAACTATGTAGCCCAGGCTGGCCTAGAACTCCAACACTCATACACATAAAATAACAACAACAACAACAACAACAACAACAACAACAACAACAACAACACAATAACAGGCTTGGTGTGGTGGTGCACATCTTTAATTTCAGCATTCAAGAGGCAAAAGCAGGCAGACCTCAAGTGAGCTTGAGGCTAACCTGATCTATATAGTGAGTTCCAGGCCAGTCAGGAATGCACTAGACCAGGCTGGCCTTCTGCAACCACACCAGGCTTACTCACCTTGTTTCTGAGACAACACATACTGTCTCAGGCTGGCGAGGTGGCTCAGCAGGGAAAACCCGCCACCAAGCCTGATGACCTGACTCCCTTCCCCAGACGTGAGAGAAGGAAAGAACCGGCTCCCTCCTGCCCATCCACACACAAATGAATAAATTATATATATCTATATATACACACACATATACTATATGTATTTTAATATTATATTTAATATTTAATATTATATTTAATATTATAAATATATAATTATATTTATAAAATTATATATATGTATATATATATATGTATGTATGTATAAAGGCTCCCAAAAGAAAGGCTCTTTCCCTGAATCTGGAGCTCATGATTAAGCCATCTGTCTGGTAAGCCCCAGGGACTGGCCTGTTACACATACACACACACACACACACACACACACACACACACACACACACACACACACATTTGTTGGCTCTGTTTCTTAACAATTAAACTTTAATATACAACCCAATTAGCTTACACAAGAAGGAAAAAAGGTTAAAGGGACAAAAAGAGTGAACCTTCCAGTATCCGTTCCACAGGACGGGTCCTTAGGTGTCTCTCTGGCTTGCATGCTGGTCCAGCCTGTTCGATGCTCCATGTGCACTCTAACCCGGTCTGAACCTGTTGCAGCTCTCCTCCTCTCCGCCTGCCTGACTCATGTGCAAAGGGCGGTCTCCTTCTCCCATTGAGGGTCGATTAGAAACACAATAGTCCTGGTGGGGTCCCCAGGTCTGCTTCCTGAATTCCAGGCCCAGGATGGCTCCACTCAGTCTATCACAAAGGTTTATCCATGGGGTACCCAAGGGTAAAGCCCGCCAAGACTGCTTCCACCTGTGACAAAGCTTAGTCTTTCCCACACACATTAACACACTTACACACTACACACACACACACACACATTGACACACACACACACCCTGTGGAGAGATTACAAATGTTTACCATCATCACTCCCTTTAACATGGTGCCTGGTCCATACTCAGGCCCTGTGCTCACAGGGCTAGCAATCCAACTTGAGCTATCTCTCCAACCCTGAGACTTTCTTCTTCCTTTTCTTCATCTTCATCCTTGTCTTTGTCCTTGTCATGGTCATCCTCCTCCTCCTCTTCCTCCTCCTCCTCTTCTTCTTCTTTGTTGTGGTTAAGTTACCAATATGACTTAATAATGTTTATCATTAGGCCTATACTTATTATTATGGAAGTATTTTTCGAACCCACTAGCAATCAATCAAGACACAGACACCTGTTATATTTTAAAATAGCCTTAGTTAACCTGGGGCAGGGCAGATACTAATCCCCTAAACTACTTTCCACAGTGGGGCAGGTATGGAATCCCTGGCCCAATCCCGTGCCATCTGTAGCTAATAATTTCTATCATGCTACCTCCCATCTATAATACCATATACTTGCTCATGTTCTTTTTTTGTTTTGTTTTGTTTTGTTTTGTTTTTCGAGACAGGGTCTCTCTGTGTAGCCTTGGCTGTCCTGGACTCACTTTGTAGACCAGGCTGGCCTCGAACTCACAGCGATCCACCTGCCTCTGCCTCCCGAGTGCTGGGATTATAGGCGTGCGCCACCACGCCCGGCTTTGCTAATGTTCTTTATCTGGGCCAAATCTCCATCCACACCGGCCATGTGCTTCTCCTCCGCCTAACCCATGGCGGCCTTCTTTCTTCTCCTTTCTCTCCTTCGGGGTCCCCCCTCTTCTTCCCAAGATTCTCTCTGTGTCTCCCAGCCTGGGAACCTTAGCCACGCCTCGCCCATTTTCCCTGTCCAAAGTGATGGCCTTTTATTGGCCAAACAGGTTAGGCTCTTAGGCAAGGTGGGTCACAGAGCCGGCAAGTAGTAATTAGCATCGAAATACACCAGACCATGCCGGGCGTGGTGGCGCACGCCTTTAATCCCAGCACTCGGGAGGCAGAGGCAGGCGGATCGCTGTGAGTTTGAGGCCAGCCTGGTCTACAAAGCGAGTCCAGGACAGCCAAGGCTACACAGAGAGACCCTGTCTCGAAAAACCAAAAAAAAAAAAAAAAAAAAAAAAAAAGAAATACACCAGACCAACCCAACACTACTTCTCCTCTTCTTCCTCCTCCTCCTCCTCCTCCTCCTCCTCCTCCTTCTTCTCTCATCTTGTAGTCCAGGCTGGTCTGAAACTTGCCCAGGTTGCCTTCTGTCTCATGATCCTCCAAGCCCCAGACTTCCAAATACTGGGACGATAGACTTCCCCCATTGTAGTTAGGTCACCTGGAAAGATCTTGAAGTCAAATCACAGTGCCAACTGTGCTCTATTAATTCTTTATCTTTGGGGCTTTTACTTTATTATTACTGTTTATTATTATTATTATTATTATTATTATTATTATTATTATTATTATTATTATTATTATTACTGTTGTTGTTGTTATGTTTTTATTTTTATTATTTATGGGCTAGGGAGATGGTTCAGTGGTTAACAGTACTGGTAAGGTTTCCTGAAGACATGTGTTCAATTCCTAGCACCTACATGGCTGCTCACAGCCATTTGTCATTCCTGGAAGTCTGACTCCCTCTTTTGGTCTCTGTGGATATTGCATTCATATGGTGCATATACATAGATTGATGATGATGATGGTGGTGCCTGGTGTGGTAGTGTAAGCGTTTAATCCCAGCTCTTGGGAGGCAGAGGCAGTCAGATTTCAGTGAGTTTGAGACCAGTCTTGATCTACATACTGAGTTGTAGGCCAGCAGGGCTACACTCAAATATATACATACATACATAGATACATACATACAATAAAACTATTCCAAGTGTGCCCTGGTCAACAGAATATCATGAGGTCCGCCGGAAGCTCTCAGTGTTGGCTGCAGGGCTGGGACATGTCTCAGTCTCCATCATGGACCTAGGTGATGGCCAGATCTTAAGGGTCCCCCCCCCCAAAAGTACTAGAGTCTCGGGGACAACAGTTGGTGTGCTGTTTGGAGGTGGTACTGTCAGATAAAGCACAAAATTGGGGCCACAGAGATAGCTCGATGGGTAAAAGCACTTCCTGCCAAGCCTGATGACGTGAGTTCAGTGCCTGCACCACCCACATGATGGGTGCGGAGAACGGACTCTTGAAATCTGACCATGGGCACGCATGCACGCTCCTCCTGGACAAAAGATAAACACAACCACTCTGGAGACTCTTCCCTCTGCTGCTACAACCACAACTTCCCATTTTCCCGTCTTGATAACTTTTCTTCTTCTTCTTCTTCTTCTTTTTTTTTTTTGGTTTTTCGAGACAGGGTCTCTCTGCGTAGCCTTGGCTGTCCTGGACTCACTCTGTAGACCAGGCTGGCCTCGAACTCACAGCGATCTGCCTGCCTCTGCCTCCCAAGTGCTGGGATTAAAGGCGAGCGCCATCACCGCCCGGCCCTTTTCTTCTTTTTTAATGGATGTAGTTGAGGAAGTGGCTTTTGGTACAGGGTCTCATATAGCCCAGGTTGGCCCCACTCTCTCCATGTCTCTACCACCATAGTGTTGATATCACTGACCACAACACCTGACTTTGTGACATCTTGACAGGGCATGAAGTAGAGTTGATGCTTTATTTTGGAATTTTAACAACTTAAGTACCCACGTAACGGGTCATGGGGCTGTAGTCTCGGTTTATTTTTATACTGAGGAAACAGCCAAAGCAATAACGAACTGCCACCACAACACAGCTGACTGGCTGATACACTGTACTCTGCAATTTTCACCCACTCATCCTTTGTCATTCTTAATGGTAATTGCGTGTTCATTAACATGTGGTGGTTCCTGCCAGGGAAAAGGACTTGTGGCTTTACATTTCCAGTCTGGTACGGTGAACAATAAGCTAAAATGGTGGGTGTGGTGGTGCCGTGTCTCGGATTCCAGCTCTCAAGGAGGTGGAGGCAGGAGGATCAGGACTTCCCTTGGGCAACTGAGACCCAGTCTCACAACAAAATCATTGGGGCTGGAGATATAGCTCGGCAGTTAGGAGCACTGGCTGCTCTTCCAAAGGACCCAGGTTTGATGCCCAGCCCCCACGTGGCAGCTCACAACTGTAACTCCAGGTCCAGGGACCTGACGCCCTCTTCTGGCCCCTGTGGGTGTCAGGTGCACATGTGCATAGACATACGGGTAGGCAGAACGTGCATAAACATTTTTTTTAAAAAGTCACTTTAAATAACAGTATAAAATATCCGGGGGTAGCACCGGGCATTGGTGGCTCATGCCTTTAATCCCAGTACTTGGGAGACAGAGAAAACGGATCGCTGTGAGTTCAAGGCCAGCCTGGTCTACAAAGTGAGGCCAGGACAACCAAGGCTACACAGAGAAACCCTGTCTGGAAAAACCAAAATAAATAAATAAATGTAAAAATAAAAAAATTAATTTTTTAAAAAGGGGTGAGGGGTAGAGAGGTGGTTCCATGACTGAGGGTCTAAATTTGGTTCCTAGTACCCACATCGGTGTAACTACAGCTTCAGTGGCTCCTAAACCTTGTTCTGGCATCTTTGGAAACTGTTCATGTCTCTCTCTCTCTCTCACACACACACACACACACACACACACACACACAAAAGTAAAAAAGAAGAAATAAGGAAAACGGCCATGGCGGTGGCGCACGCCTTTCATCCCAGCACTGGGGGATGCAGAGGCAGGTGGATCGCTGTGAGTTTGACGCCAGCCTGGTCTACAGAGAAAGTTCCAGAGACAGAACTTGTGAGAGAAACCCTGTCTCGAAAAAAAAAAGAAAAAAAGAAAAAGAAAAAAGAAACACCAAGTACAGTCCATGTTAGACACCATTACAGATTTGGGGGGTTGGGGGGAAGGGTCCCCTGTGTCTGGTGAGGAAGCATTTCCTTGTTAAGAGGGGAGGGTGTTTTTGGATGACGTAAGAAAGAGACCTTTCATTTGCCAAAAGCAATGACATGAAAGCGGAAAGCTTGTCAGACACAAGGCACTTTATCGCCACCTGCTGGAACTTGGTCACAATTATTTATAAGCCATGCTTTCTGACAAGCGAAGGAATAACACGCGCATATTTTTATTTTATTTTATTTTATTTTTAGTGACAGGGCCTCACACGTAGCCCAAAGTGGTCTTGAAAACACTAAGTAGCCGAGAATGGCCTCACATTTGTAATTCTTTCTACCCCTGTATCACAGACATGTACCGCCATGCACCCAACGCTTTGTGCTAGGCGGGCACTGCTACAAGAGTAGATTTTAGGACAATCTGAAGGGATGATTGGGGCCAGAGGGGGTGGGGAGAGGTCAAAAGATACGAGCCAGGGAGACCCGGGCTCTAGCCGGTGTTCACTGTCCCTCGGGCAACCCCTCCCCACTCACTCCCTGAGTTTATTTTGTCTTCACCGTGTAGCTAAGGGCAGATGCCACTGCGTTCTGAGGCCCATAGCGTATCACTTCCTAGGCAGAGAACGAAAGTAAGCGGAGTCTCCAGGGACAGGCCAGGACTGAGGGATGGCAGAGCGACCCCCCGGGGAGCCTGTTTCTGTTGGCCCCAGATGGAGCAGGCCACGAGAGAACGAAGAATCCAACCCAAGGAGTCTAGTGAAGTTACAGGAGCGTGGCTGTGGGGGTCACGTGAGGAGCGTGGCTGAGGGGTCACGTGAGGAGCGTGGCTGAGGGGTCACGTGGGGAGCGTGACTGAGGGGTCACGTGAGGAGCGTGGCTGAGGGGTCACGTGAGGAGCGTGGCTGAGGGGTCACATGAGGAACGTGGCTGAGGGGTCACGTGAGGAGCGTGGCTGAGGGGTCACGTAGGGAGTGTGGCTGTGGGGTCACGTGAGGAGCGTGGCTGAAGGGTCACGTGAGGAACGTGGCTGAGGGGTCACGTAAGGAGCGTGGCTGAGGGGTCACGTAGGGAGTGTGGCTGTGGGGTCACGTGAGGAGCGTGGCTGTGGGGTCACGTGAGGAGCGTGGCTGTGGGGGTCACGTGAGGAACGTGGCTGAGGGGTCACGTAGGGAGCGTGGCTGGGGGGTCACGTGAGGAGCGTGACTGGGGGGTCACGTGAGGAGCGTGGCTGGGGGGGTCACGTGAGGAGCGTGGCTGAGGGGTCACGTGAGGAGCGTGGCTGAGGGGTCACGTAGGGAGCGTGGCTGAGGGGTCACGTAGGGAGTGTGGCTGAGGGGTCACGTAAGGAGCGTGAGGAGCGTGGCTGTGGGGTCACGTGAGGAGCATGGCTGTGGGGGTCACGTGAGGAACGTGGCTGAGGGGTCACGTAGGGAGTGTGGCTGAGGGGTCACGTGAGGAGCACGGCTGAGGGGTCACATGAGGAGCACGGCTGTGGGGTCACATGAGGAGTGTGGCTGTGGGGTCACGTGAGGAACGTGGCTGAGGGGTCACGTGAGGAGCGAGGCTGAGGGGTCACGTGAGGAGCCTGGCTGAGGGGTCACGTGAGGAGCGTGGCTGTGGGGGTCACGTGAGGAACGTGGCTGTGGGGTCACGTGAGGAACGTGGCTGAGGGGTCACGTAGGGAGTGTGGCTGAGGGGTCACATGAGGAGCACGGCTGAGGGGTCACATGAGGAGGGTGGCTGTGGGGTCACGTGAGGAACGTGGCTGAGGGGTCACGTGAGGAGCGTGGCTGTGGGGGTCACGTGAGGATCGTGGCTGAGGGGTCACGTAAGGAGCATGGCTGAGGGGTCACGTAAGGAGCATGGCTGAGGGGTCACGTGAGGAGCCTGGCTGAGGGGTCACGTGAGGAGTGTGGCTGGGGGGTCACGTGAGGAGCGTGGCTGGGGGGGTCACGTGAGGAGCGTGGCTGTGGGGTCACGTGAGGAGCGTGGCTGACGACTGGCAAGCGATGCATCCCGGAACCCCCTCTGCAGTCAGCCCCTTAGCTCCTGCCTATGCTGGCTGCCGGTGTGGCTGAGGCAGGAGGAAGAGAGAGAGAGGGTTGCAGGACTCTCAGGCATCTCTGTGCCTCCCGTCTGCTGACAAGGGGAATGGTCTTCCGTGGGTCATTACAGCGTCTCTGATTCCCAGATATCAATGGCCACATCACGTCCCGAGGAAGAGTTCCAAATGGGAGTCATGTGCCATCATCCTAGTTAGGGCCCTAGTGTGAGAGAGATAGCCGATATAGCGGAAGCGGAAGCGGAATTAACACTTCCCTTCCCAAGTTGCTTTGGTCTTGCGCTTTGTCACAGCCACATAAAATTAACGAAGACAATGCCCCCTGCACAAAAATCTCTCCTAAACTTCACTCACAGGCAGCTTATACCTTTTATATATGAAGTTAAGTACCCAGCCACTCTACTTGCCAATTATGTAATTATCAGGACATGTATGCTTTATTAACACGTTACTTACATATAGCTACCCCCAGAGAAACCAAACTTCTCTCTGTTAGATTTGTGTCTCTGGTCATGGGTTAAGCAAGCCTGGACATTGTCACAGTTGTTTGGAGCGTCTTTAATCCCTGTCCGTCTTAACTAGCCTAGTTATTTTTAGTATGCCTACACTTCATCTCTTCTTTTTTCTTTCATTTGTTCCTTCCCTTGTCTTTCTTTCTCTTATATATTTATTTCTTTTTAAAAAATTATTTATTTATTTATGTATACATTGCTCTGCCTGCTTGTACCTCTGCAGGCCAGAAGAGGGCACCAGATCACATTACAGATGGCTGTGAGCCACCATGTGGATGCTGGGAATTGAACTCAGGACCCCTGGAAGATCCGTCAGTGCTCTTAACCTCTGAGCCATCTCTCCATCCATATCTTTATTTCTTTCTCTCTTATTTCTCCCCCTCTGACCTTCCCATCCCCCTCCCTCCCTCCCCCTTTTCTTCCTTGCTTCCCTTGTATGACTTGGAACTTTAACTGTGTAGACCTGGCTGTCCTCAGACTCACAGACATCCCCCAGCCTCTGCCTTCACTGCCTAGTCTAGCGTCTTTTGTTTGGTAAGGACAAAGACGCACACCTTTGAGGCCCTAGGAAAACCAAAGCTATTATGTGTGTGTATAAAATATGTATTCTAGGGGGCTGGAGAGATGGCTCGGAGGTTAAGAGCACTGGCTGCTCTTCCAGAGGTCCTGAGTTCAATTCCCAGCAACCACATGGGCGGCTCACAACCATCTGTAATGTGATCTGGCGCCCTCTTCTGGTAGGCAGGCGCACATGCAGGCAGATGTTGTATACATAATAAATAAATCTTTAAAAAAATAAAAAATATGTATTATAGCTCTCTCTCTCTTACCCCTCTCTCCCCTTCTCCCCTCCTTCTCTCTCTCTCTCCCCCTTCTCTCTCTCTTACCTCTCTAACCCCCCCTCTCTGTCCCTTGTCTCTCTCTTTTTGGGGGTGCCCCTTTCCTTCTCACCCCCCCCACTTGCTCATTTAATAAACTCCGTACAATATAAAAAAAATATGTATTATAATCTGTTTCATTTTACTGGATTTGGGAGGGAAAGAGCCTTCAGGGATTGTGACGGGCCTGCCCTAACATAGGTTGCCTTGATGACCTAACAAACCAGAATGGCCGCAAGCTGAGACCATCCAGGGAGCCCAGGCGCCTCCCACTGCACAGCGGAGGTCGTCCGGAGCCTCAGGGCACCATGGGCGTCTCGCATTCGTCCAAGGAGGCGTGGGAACGCGAGAGCAGGACGGACTTCTGGTGGGGGCAGATGCAGGAGGGGTTCATGAGCAGGAGCGACTTCAACTGGGACCAGATCAAGCAGCTGCACCAGAGGTTCCGGCTGCTGAGCGGAGACCAGCCCACCATCCGGCCGGAGAACTTCGACAACGTCCTGGACCTCGAGTCCAACCCGATCCGCTCCAGGATCGTCCGCGCCTTCTTTGACAACCGGAACCTGGGCAAAGGGACCGCGGGCATCGCGGAGGAGATCAACTTCGAGGACTTCGCCACCATCATCTCCTACTTCCGGCCGCTGCGGTCCCGCCGGAACAAGGAGGAGGCGGAGAGGTACCGCAGGGAGAAGCTGCGCTTCCTCTTCAACTTATACGACCAGGATGGCGACGGGGTCATCACGCTGCAGGAGTACCGCCGGGTGGTGGAGGACCTGCTGTCGGCGAACCCGCAGGTGGAGCCCGACTGGGTGCGCTCCATCGCCAACTCCATCGCGCGCGGCGCCTTGAAGGAGGCAGCCAGGGTGTCCAACCAGCCGGCGGAGGAGGAGGGCCAGCCTTACGAGGCCATCACCTTCGAGGACTTCATCAAGACCTGGCAGGGCATCGACTTGGAGGTCAAGATGCAAGTCAGCTTCCTGAACCTACATGCCATGGCCTTGTGCCAGTGACCTGCTGGCTGCTCCAGCACCCCCGTCCCCCCCCCGCCCCCCTCCATGGGAGGAGCTGCCCCTTAAAGCCAGCCAGCCTCCTGCAGCAGCTACGGGCTATGTGGGACTTGGCGGCTTTTTATCTCCGAGTTAATAAAGACGATCAAAAGAGAAGAGCGGGGCGTGGGTGCGTTTGCATTGAATCCCAGCACTCAGGAGGCGGAGGCAGGTGGATCTCCTTGAGTGTGAGGCCGGCAGACTCTCCTGAGTTCCTGGGAAGCCAGAGCTCCACAGTGAGACTCTGTCTCAAAAATTAAATAAAAGATAAAGTGCATATGGCCAGTAAACATGAAAAAAAAAATCTATTTCATGCTAGGCACAATGGCGATCACTAAGAAAACAAACGCCAGAGAGGATGCAGGGGCGTGAGGGAAGGAAACACGCATGCGTGATGGTGTAAATTTGTTCGGCCGCTATGGAAGTCAATATGGAGGTTTCTTAAAAAGCCTAAAACTAGAACCACCATATGGCCCCGCTAGCTGTACCACGTTGGGGCGTACACACAGGGGACTGCCCAGATGGCCAACATCTGCACGGATCGCAGTACAGCCGCCTGACAGGAGAAGCCCAAGCGTCTCTCAGCAGACGAAAGGAGGAACAAAATATGGTAGATTTTTATCCGTCCATTAAAAACAAAATGTTAGCCAGGAGTGGTGGCGCACGCCTTTAATCCCAGCACTCGGGAGGCAGAGGCAGGCTCATCGCTGTGAGTTCGAGGCCAGCCTGGTCTACACAGAGAATCATAGGTGAAAGCAGAAGTGAGGCTGGGGGACTGAATAGAAGGAAAAAGGGGACGGGGTTGTCTGTGGTACCCTTGCGTGACACAGTTTCTGCAAAGCTCATCACCGTGTGCGGCGACTAGACCCTGGTAAAGAGAGAGTACCGACCGGTGCGTCCTGCAGCGTGCAGTTAGGCGTTAGCGCCTGTCCGCTTGGTGAAAGAGCAGGGTCGGGTAGTGAACACTCTACTTCTTTACAGTAAAAAAATTGCCAGACCTAGCTGTATCAGTTAAAGTCTTGCTGGACAAAATACTCAGCCTTTAGGGAGGAAGTGTTTGTAGCTTGAGGTCGCAATCCGTGGCAAAGCGGGCTGCTGCTGCTTTAGCTGAGGGTTAGCCTGCATTTTCTTAGAGGGGTCGCTGTAGCAAGCATGCGATCGTGGTCGAGGCTAGCCTAGGACGGTCTCCATAGCTGAGGGGTCACCTTGTGCTCCCATCCCCACTTCCTAAGTGCGAGGATTGCAGGCATGTGCCACCACATTCAGACGTGGATGAGGGACAATCCACAAGCCATCCCCGCTCCTTCCCCCAACGCCGCAGCTGAAGAGCCACAGGGCCATCAGTGGCTGCTGACAGGGAGAAGCAGTTTTCTCCAAGGATAAGCCCCGCCCCGCCCCATAGGTTACCCTAGCCCAAGCGGTCAGCCTTAGTTAGACTCATACATACGATCAACACTAATGGACTTGGTTATGTTTATATATACAGGTATAGCAACAACAAAACAACAACAACAACAACAACAAATGATATCTTGAATTTGAGAGGTGTAGGGCATAGGAGGAACTGGACCAGTCTTGGTCAGGCAACAAAGCAGTTGAGATGTCATGGGTGCAGCTTGTCATCTCAAAGCAGGTGTTCTTGCCCTCTCTCTACCCTCTCTCCTGCGACGCTCCCTGAGCCTCAGCATTAGGGATTGTGCTGTAGATGTGTTGCTTTGCGATGGACGCCCGTGGTCATGTATTCTCTGCCTTTTGACCAGTTGTGAGTCTCTGTGATGGTCTCCACCTGCTGTAGCATCTCTGATGACAGGGGCTGGGCTGATGTGCATCCTCCATCTTTGTTTGGAGACATGACCTCTCTGTGTAGCATTGCCTGGCCTGGAACTCAACATGTAGACCAGGCTGGCTTCAGGCTGAGCAGAGATCTGTCTGCCTCTGCTTCCGGAGTGCTGGGATTAAAGGTGCCACATCATACCCGGGCTGGCTCATTTGAGGGTCTTTGAAAGAGCTACCATATTTAATACAAGAGAGTCTAGTTTTTAATCTGTCACCAGAAAAAGAAAATGTGGGTTTTCGAGTCAGGGTTTCTCTGTGTAGCCTTGGCTGTCCTGGACTCACTTTGTAGACCAGGCCGGCCTCGAACTCACAGCGATCCACCTGTCTCTGCCTCCCAAGTGCTGGGATTAAAGGCACGTGCCGCCACGCCTGGCTTTATTTTGTATTTAATTAGCTAAAATCTTGCAGTTATGAGAATTGAACCTAGGCCTCATGTATCCTGGTCTCCCACTGAGTCCCATCCGCACCTCTTCAAGTTAATGTGAGCGCTTGCTGGTCGCTGCATAACGGTTATCACAGGGCGCACCTGAGATGTCTTTAAAGCCTCAATGCAGTAATTTTCTCCTTGTTCTGGTTGGGAAAACATTAACATTTTAAATATCTGCCCAAATGCCCACAGGAGTTCTAAATTACCCCCAAAAAGAGAGTCTGCTGCTTTGATGAATATGCATAAGATAATAATGAATATGCATACAAGAGGTTGCGTTCCCTGAGGGGCAGTTGTTTCTTGCTTGCAGATGTGTCATCTGTTTGTTCGTTTATTTAAATTTTGGGGACAGTGTTTCAAGTGTCTCAGGCTGGCTTCAAACTCACTGCGTGGGTAGCTGGGGTGCCCTTCTCCTGGGCTCACAACCGCCTGCGTTGCTGGGAGTATAGGCAGGCAATCCAAAGCTCGACGTTATGTACGTTTGCCTCTGCACGTGAGGCAAGCACTGTAGCGTCTCAGCCTCACCCACAGCGTCAGATCAGAGCACACACAGATTGCCTTGCTTCTGTGCCTGGAAGGGATCCTTAACCATGATGGGAAGAGAGAGACGGAACGCACCTGTTTCGCTGATACAGTCAAGAGTCTGGCTAGCAGGGCCGGAGTCGCCAGCTTATGATCTCACTGTTGACTGAGACCTGTAGAATCGAAGATAGAGACATCTCACTGCGTGGAGGGACACATTGGTTTCCTGTGAAAAAGTCACAGACGGCTGTGTGACCTCAGCCAATTAGAAAGCGGAGAGTGCTTCCACCAATCACCAAGCAGACAGTTAGTTCAATTGTTCCCGGAGGCTTTTGCCTAGAAGAAAAGGAAAAGAGGCTTCATGGCGGAAAGGGCCCGCTCTGTAAAGATGAGTACTCAGTTTGGATTCCCAGATGTGGTACTGTGCAGCTGTAGTCACAGCACTCATTCCTGAGTGCTCCCCAGTGCTCCTGAGTGCTCCCCAGTGCTCCCCAGGACTAGCTGGGAGGCAGGGACAGGGGAATCCCCATGATGAGATTGCTGCCGGAAAACAGTTACCTCATGGGAACCAAATCCCCTCACACAACAAGAATTCCCAGAGCCCTACAGAACCAGAACAGAAACAGTCAACAGTCAAGGCACAGTTTGACCCAGAGGACTTAATTATGTGAACATCTTCCCTTGTTCCTTTTTTTTTTTTTTTGGACATAGTATGTAGCCCTGGGTAGCCTGTAACTATGTAGACCAGGTTAGCCTTGAACTAACCGAGATGTACCTGCTGCCTCTGGTATGCTGGGATTAAAGGCCTGTGCCACCACACCTGGCCTGCTCTGATCATTTTAGAGATTGCTTTTATCCCTGAAGGCTGCGCCGAGGACATTTGATTACATTCCCAACACGGCCATCTTTAATAAGCTTCTTTTCTGCTTTTCACTATTTTTTTCCTGTTTGATTTCTGGAATGAGTGGCCAGACTTGATTTCTTGAGACTTCCAGCCAGGGATTCTATGGCTTAGGACTCTAGTATAGCTCTTTCCTCTTAATTGACGTTCTCTCTTGTGGAGCGACTAGGGGGTTATAAAGCTTAGAAGAGAGAGAAGACTTGAAAGATGCACAAAGCTCTCAAAGCCTAAGGCTTGCCCAGTGTTTGGGGCCAGGCCCATCCAAGGCTTTCTTGTAGGCCATGAAGGAAGCACAGAGGCACGTGAGTTCTATGTCCTTGCCCAGGGACACGCTTGTCAGGGTGAGTCTAAGGTTGGGGCTACGGTCTCAAAGGAGTTAAGGTTTTGGTTCATGGGGGCCTGGCTTCCTCCCCCCCCACCCCCCCGGAAGAGTCTGGAGTTATCAGTCTCCTATTTTCTTGCTTCACCGAGGAGTGGAACTGATGGAGGATCCAAAGGACTGGGAGGTGTGGTGTCGCAGGATATTTGATCCCCACTCAGAGGAAGGACAGCAGGTTACCAAGAACAGACTTGATACCTTATGAGCATATACAGGGCGAGGAGGTCCCCTTCAGTCACAGTCATAGGGGAGGGGAGTAAGGGGAAAATGGGAGGGAGGGAAGAATGGGAGGATACAAGGGATGGGATAACAATTGAGATGTAACAAGAATAAATTAATTAAAAACTATGAAAAGGAAAAAAATTTAAAATTCCATCATTTCTTCAACGTAAAAACAAACAAACAAACAAACAAAAACACACACCTGTGAGTTCGAGGCCAGCCTGGTCTACAGAGTGAGTGCAGGACAGTCAGGGCTGTTACACAGAGAAACCCTGTCTTGAAAAACAAACCAAACCAAACCAACAAACCTCCCTTTGATCCCTGAGATTGTGAGCTGTAAAAACTTGTCTTTTGTTTGGAGTGGTTGAGCCCTAACAACCTTTAATCCAAGAGCTTTCTGTACACAGGATTTAATAAAATCAACCCTAGGTCAAGGAGGCAGAGCAAGAAACCAGAAGACAGGGATTAAGGCCAGGAGGGACTTGGAGTTGAGGGGTAGCTTTTAGCTCTTTGGCTCTTAGCTTTCTTGCTCTTGAGCTTCTCAGCTCCTCGGCCTTTGGATTTTTGGGCTTTGAGTTAGCAAGCCTTTGGCCTTGAGTTTTTGTTTTTGTTTTGTTTATTTTTGGCTTTTTCTTCCTGGGCAAGTGAGCCTTTTGGGCTTTTTCCCTCAGGACGTGAGCTGAGTAGGAAGGTCAGCTGGGTGCTTCCTCTGCCTCTCTGAGTTGGAGGGTTTTTCACTACAGCATCTGACTCCTGAGTCTTTATTGGTAAAAATAGAACGATCTGGGATTTTCAATTGTTAGCGACAGTGTGGCCTTGTTGGAGGAAGTGTGGCACTGAGGGTAGGCTTCTTCGAGGTTTCAGAAGCCCTTTCAAGACGTGCCTCTCGGCATGATGCTCATAGAACCCTCTAGAACTGTAAGCAAGCCCCCAATTAAATGCTTTCTCCCGTAAGAGCCGCCTTGGTCATGGTGTCTCTTCACTTCACAGAAATAGAACAGAAACTAAGGCAGTAACCCACGCAGACCTCTTGCCTCAGCCTCCTGAGTATTGACATGCCCACCATGGCCAGCTTCCACCTGTTAATTCAAAGGAAACTTGTAGGCTGGCAGGGAAGGAGCCTTACAGAGGATTCCCGACGCTTTCTGTGGTCGGAGAACTTCCATGGGAAAGCTCCCCGGGGGGAACTAAAGTATAATCCGCGTGTTTAGTGGGATTTCGGCTGTTTGAAAGCTAAAAAACAAAACAAAACAAAACAAAAACAATGAATCCCAGGAGGGCGGGGAAACTCTACTCAGGCACTGTGCGCGTGCGCAGAAACTTCAGTTGCCCCGGGCTTCTGCCTCTCGGAATCCTGGGAGTTGTAGTTCCGGAGCTTGGCGTTTCCGGGCCTTTTTCAGGCGGCTGTTGGAGTCCTGCGACTGCGTTCTCGCGAGGAGGTGAGTAGGTAAAGGTGGGCTTGAGGATCTCAGGGCCTCTCTTCACCTCTCTTGACGTCAGTGACTGGGTTAAAGGATGCGGGAGGACCTCTTTCGGGTCCTTGAAATGAGCCTTTGATGCTGATGTTGCGGCACACAGGAGGCCTCTGCCTTCCGATGTAGGAGAAAGTTTAGCAATTCTCAGTGTTCGGCCCAAGGAAGAAAAACCTGGACTTGGCAGCGTTTGCGGGATCGTGATGCCCAGTCCACCTCCCCTCACCTTTCTTACACCCTGTTACTGAGTAAGAATCTTTCTGTGCTTACTTTCTCCTCGTGCAAATAGGAATATTAGGAGGACCTATAACATACACTTGGTTTTAGAATCAGTTATAGAGAACACGTAACATGCATGAGCCCGTGCACACACACATCGAGTAATATATATTGTATATGTAATATTATATATATAGTACTGTTTACATGTGTGTTGTAGATGGTAGGTATTCTTGGGTCCACACATACTATATGTTTGTACAGTTCTTGGTACATGCTGTGTTCGTGTGACCACGAATATCTGTCACCCTATACGTAGATATAGCTCTTTGTATCAGAGAATATTGTAGCTTTTTCTTTACATTTTTATCTATCTATTTGAGACAGGATCTCAGTTTGTAGCCCTGGCTGCTCCAGAACCCACTAGGGTCTTCCTGCAGTCGACACCTCAGAACTGAGATTTTGCTGTGTGCTTTTTCTGACTCTTTCTTTTCATTGTTTAGTTTAATTGTTTCAAAAGTTTATATTTATTTTTTAAATTATGGGTATGTGCGTATATACCCACGCTCACCCATGCACAGACAGACGACACACACACACACACACACACAGGCATGTGCGCGCGTCGGTCAGTGGAGAGCAGGTGTCCACAGAGGCCACAGGTGTTGGAACCTTTGAGCTGGAGTTACAGATGGTTGTGAGCCTCCTAGTGTGGGTGCTGGGGACTAAACTCACACCCTGCATGTGCTCTTAACTGCTGAGCCATGTCCCCCAGCCCCTCTCTGACCCCTTTTGTGTTTTTTATTCTGGGATGTATGTGTGGGAGTGCTTTACTTGCACGTGTGTCTGTGCACCATGTGCATGCTTGGTCCCTGAAGAGTCCAGAAGAGGCCATGGGGTCCCCTGGAGCTGGTGTTAGGGATCATTTTGAGCTGCCATGTGGGTGCTGGGAACCAAACCTGGGTCCTCTGTAGGAGGCAGCCCTATAGCCCCCTGGCTTGTTTTGAAAAGGAAGAGTGTGCCATTCACAGGAGAGGGTCTCAGAACTTGTTATCACAGCATTCGCATTTTCAGCTTTCGTTTTTCACTGTGGAAATTTCCCCTCTAAAATAGAGCAAACTGAACTCCTACGTGGCAGTTGCTCTCTTACTCTGTCTCATTTTTGAAAGTCTTCTTGCCTTTCTCTCCCAACATGTTTTTCCCCTTGAGTTGTGTTAACGTGTGTGTGTGTGTGTTTGTGTGTGTGTGTATAAGAGAGAGAATGTGTGTAGAGGTGGTACATGTGTGTGTTTCCATGTGTGAGTGTTCTCTGTGTGTATGTGTGTGTTTGTGTGTAGGGGTGGTGCATATGTGTGTGTGTGGAGGTGGTGCGTTGGTGTGTGGTGTGTGTGTGAGAATGTGTGTAGAGTTGGTGGTACATGTGTGTGTGTGTGTGTGTGTGTGTGTGTGTGTGTGTAGGCTCTCTCTGCTATATCGTCTGAGACAAACTCCTGAATCTGATGCTTGCCCATTCTGTAAGACTCGCTGGTCAGCGAGCTTCAGGGAACTTCCTGTTCAGGATATTTAGTAACATGACTTGAAATTAATTGTGTCTATATATGAAGACCAACAGGAACTTTTCTTTCTTTCTTTCCTCCCCTGTCCCCCTCCCCCAAGACAGGGTTTCTCTGTGTAGCCTTGGAACTTTGGAACTTTTCTATTCATTTGTTAGGGCTGCCATTGAAAAGCACCACAGAGTAGAAGGCTTAATAATCTCTCTCTCTCTCTCTGTGTGTGTGTGTGTGTGTGTGTGTGTGTGTGTGTGTGTGACTGAGTCTTGTTTAGCCCAGGCTGTCCTCAAACTCTCTTTGTAGTCCAGGCTACCTTACATAGTGATACCCGTCTCAAATCAAAACAAAAAAGTGACGTTAGAAAAATGGTTGGCTTTCTTTGCTCTTCTGTAATTGCACCTGTCACTAATGTGTGAGTCTTGTTTCTTTGTGTGCATTTTCATTTCCTCTTTCCTGTTAGGTTGCAGGGGCCTCTGTCTCAGGGACCCCATCGTCGTCGTCGTCTTTTCAGACTGACCAGCAATGGCCTTGCAAGGCGGAGTTAGCCAATGAGTAAGTGTGGGGTTCAGGGAGCTATCCAACAACCAGCCAGAACACAGTGCTTTGGCCTGGGTTAGACCACCGAACAGGGTGATCTCCCTTAGGCTAGGCCAGCTGTAGAGACCGTCCACACTAGAGTCTTCAAAAATTGATATTGGCTAAGTGTAGGCAGGCAGGCAGGCAGGCATGGTGCTGCAGTAGCTGCCTAGAGAGCCACAGCAGGAAGCAGAGAGCTAAGTGGGCGTGGCTGTGGCATTTGAAACCTCAGTGCCCTTCTCTACTGACTCACTTCCTCCAGTAAGCCACGCCTCCTCATAACAAACCTTTTGGGGCCATCTCAGTCAGACCGCCCCCACCCCCACCCCCCTCTCCCCTCGCAGCAGTGAGTGCCCTGTGCTGAGCCATCACTCAGCTCCCTCAGAGTTCTCTCACCTTCTAAACCACCATCTCCTGTGCCCAAATCTGAGCCAGTCCATATGTGTCCCACCATGACTCTCATTGGTCTGTTTTTGTCTGCAAAAGCTTGTGGTGCGAGAGCTGGGATCAGGGATCCGGCCTGCCTCCAGCCTCTTGTGTTCATGGGTACAGCACCTGTCGTCTGCTGGCTCAATTTTCTGTCTCTGTCTCTGTTTCTTAACAATTAAACTTTTATTATACAACCCAACTAGCTTACACAAGAAGGAAAAAAGGTTAAAGGGACAGAAGAGTGAACCTTCCGGTATCCGTTCCACGGGACGGGTCCTTAGGTGTCTCTGGCCTGCGTGCCGGACCAGCCTGTTTGCTGATCCACGTGCGCTCAGGCCCGGTCTCAACCTGTTGTTCTCTCCTCTCTGTCTGCCTGTGTCACGTGCGAAGGGCGGTCTCCTTCTCCCATTGAGGGTCGATTAGAAAAACAATAGTCCAGGTGGAGTCCCCAGGTCTGCTTCCTGAATTCCAGGTTCAGGATGGCCCCACCCAGTCTATCACAAGGTATTCATGGGGTACCCCAAGGGTAAAGCCCGCCGAGACTGCTTTTACCTGTGACAAAGCTTACAGTCTTTCCCACAATTTTCTTAACAATTATCCTGTATTATGAACTCACTGACAGAGCGTTACCTCACTTACAACCCGACTAACCCAAACAATAGGAAAAGGAGATTAAAGGACAAAATAATGAAACCTTCCGAGGAGGAACGATCTTCCTGGCATAGTCAGCAGGACCTCGGCAAACCCGCAATTCAGCCAAGGTGGCTGCCGGAACCAGCAGCTAAGGTCCAAAGCCTCAGTCAGAGCCCAAAGCCTTGGGGCTTTCCCTGGAGCAGTTCTCTCTAGAAGCATCTCTCACAGTGTTGATGAACAGCCAAAACAATCCCGAGTCCTCTCTCTCTAGCCTCTTGTTTTGGGCTCGTGTGTGTGTGTGTGTGTGTGTGTGTGTGTGTGTGTGTGTGTGTGTGGTGTGTCCTCTCAGAATCTCTACTAGGGTGTTTTCAGCTGGCAATATCCAAGCTCCTCCACCAAGTGGTTCGACTTCTAAGGGGATAAACATCCTGCCCTTTCACTAGTCTGTTCCCCATCCCACATGTGGGATCAACACAAAAACATGTTTATCTCTCCTACGGTTGTCTTTGTTTTTTGAGAACTCTCCTAAATACCTACAGGTGCCACACACACATGTCTGTTAGCACGCATGATAATGCTGGGAATGACAAGCTGTTTCTGCCCTTTAAAAAAAAATTATTTATTTATTATATATATATATATAGTGCTCTGCCTGCATGTACACCTGCAGGCCAGAAGAGGGCGCCAGATCTCATTACAGATGGTTGTCAGCCACCATGTGGTTGTTGGGAATTGAACTTGAAAGACCCTCCTCACGGAGTGTCCTTCGTCAGGGAGACCCTCCCCAAGAACCAGCGAAACCAAAGTCCGGTTGCAAACGCAAGAGGCTTTATTGATTACACGGGTACCCGGGCGACACAGTCTATCAGATGACTGGCGCGCTGAGTGAAGGGGGGGAGACCCTTTTGTAGGGTGAAAAGCAGGAAGCAGGGTTACAGAGGCGAGAGGCATATTTATAGGGTTTTGATTGGCTAATTTAGTGCGGCTAGATTTGGCTTTGGAATCAGGAAATGGTGGGCTATTTTTTTACCAGTAGCTTACTCATAGATCATATATCCTGTTTTGTACAGGCCTTGTGAAATGGTGGGTGACCATTAATAACAGTTTCCCTGAACTGTTTGTGCAGGCTTTGTGAAATGGTGGGTGACCATGAACCTTGTGACATGGGTGGTATTTTTCCAGTCTAACTGGGCCTGTTAACCATTGTACAAGCCCTGCAAAATAGCATTACACAGGCCTTAAACTATTTGACTAAACAACATTTAGAAATGGGGTCTTTCAAACTCAGGACCTCCGGAGGAGCAGTTAGTGTTCTTAACCTCTGAGCCATCTCTCTAGCACTCCCCCCCCCACTTTTAAAAAATATTTTAAAAAATTTAAACAATTTATTCAGATTATATTGTAATTGTTATCCTCTCACTTGTATCTTCCCATTTCCCCCTCCCTCCCTCTTTCATCCTCTTCCCCTCCCCTAAGCCAGTGACAGAAGGGGACCTCCTCCCCCACCATATGACCACAGCCTATCAGGTCTCTTCCTGGTAGCCTGCTTCTCCTTCCTCTGAGTGCCACCAGGCCTCCCCACCAAGGGGAAGTGGTCCAGTAGGGGGCACCAGAGTTCATGCTAGAGTCAGTCCTGTTTCTGCTTTTTTTTTTTTTTTTTTTAAATAGCCGAGGCTGCACACAGTGGTTTAGGAGTTAGGAACAACATCACACAACTGGCCTAACAATAATTTTCTTGCCAGGTATGTGTGCGGAACTGTGTGCATGTTTATATGCTGCTCCGGCCCCCTTTGTGAGTCACTGATGTCATCATCATCATCATCATCATCATCATCGTATGTGTATGACTTTGGCCTCCGTGTATGTATGTGGCACCGTATGTGTGCAGCGCCCAAGGCTGTCAGATGTGGCCATCAAATCCCCTGGAACTGTAATTTCATACAACTGTGTGTTCATGAATATTAATAGCTAACGTTCTATTCATATTATTAATGAAGCTTAGTTATTTCTATATCAGCAATTTTCCTTAAATAACCACACGTGGCGACCGTGCTGTTTTCCACAGCTAAACACAGAGCTGCCCATAATCTAATCTGCTACCCCACGACCAATTAACTTCCACCCATCCAAAGTCCCCAATCCTTGCAGTTGTCATCTTAACCTAGAATCCATCCTTTTTCCTGCCTCTTGCATTTCTTCTCTCCATCCTCCTCCTGCTCCTACTCTCAAGCCCTAGAACCTTCGCTCCAGCACCCCTCCCCCTGCCTCTCCCCCCACTACATACCCCCAACCCTCCACACAAACACACACACACACACACACACACACACACACACACACACACACACACACGCTCCTGCAGTGTCAGCACTTTAATGGCCAGTCAGGGATAATGTGTGTGTGGGGGGTAAAGGATAAAGTTGGGGGAGGGGGCAGGCAATTAACATCTGAGTACATGGTAGGTCTAGATTAGCCCCAACATTTATGAGCCTGCATGCGGGGGCTGGGAACAGAACTAGAGAAACAGCTGACTGTTATTTAAAGGCATGGCCTTAATGTGGCTGAGAGCAGAAAGGAATTCAGCCGTTGGCAATGATTCCCATGTGCAGAGCAAAGCATGTCTAGTGCTTCAGTGATGAAAGCCACTTATGAGGGGCCTGGGCAGATGGCTCAATGGTTAAGAGCTCCGCTGCTCTTCCAGGGGTCCTGAGTTTAATTCCCAGCACCCACATGGCGGCTCACATCAGTCTGTAACTCTAGCTCCATGGGATCCGATGCCCTCTACTGGTGTGCAGATGTATACGCAGGCAAAACACCCCTCTGTGTAAAGTATGTAAATAAATAACCTTAAATTTTTTTTTTTTTTAAAGAGGACTGGTTTTGTCACTGATTGTTACCTGCTTTGTAGCAACTGCGGGAACAGGTTCAGCGAAAGTATTCCTCAAGCATTTTTCCTGCAGAATGCAATTTTTAGAACAGCCTGCGACATTAGTTCTCTCGTTGTTAAATATCCCCATTTCCTGGATGAAAGAATTGGGACATGACACTTGGAGGCCCAGGCAGGGAGGACCAAAGGTTCGAGGCCATCCTGGTTACAAATCAAGTTGTAGATGAGCCTCGGCTAAACGCTGAAACACTGTCCCCAAATACACGGCACACGGAAAAGATGGAGACAGAATTGACACACAGAGGTCACCCAGTCATGCTCAGTGTCACCCAGGTGAAGAGTGACGGCGCTGTCCCTCCTAGCTTCTGGGTGCACACAGGACTGTCCTCGCCTGGGTACTCTGTGCTCCGCCTATCCCTAGAACAGAACAGGAGTCCTGAGACCCACAGGAGACCACGTGTCGTGAGTGAGGTGCCTGTGGTTGGCATGGGTGTCATTTCCGGGGTCCTGAGTAGACGGAGTGACTTGTGACTGGAATCCAGCCCATGCTCGTCGTAAAGCCACACCAAGAGTGGACTGCACGGCTTAACCTTGTTCACAGCATTAGCCACGTGGGCCGGCGACTCCGCTGAGCAGACTCTCACTTGCTGTCTCCTCTCCCTCATTCTGTCTCCCCAGGACGCAGCTGTTCCCTAGGAAGACGGCAGGATGACCGGGGGCAAGGTGAGATGTTGAGCTTTTTTTCATTTGTTTTTGTTTTTGTTTTTTGTTTTTTTTTTGTTCCATTTTGTTTTGAGACAGTTCCTGGCTGGCCTGGAACTCACTCTGGAGACGAAGCTGACCATGAATTCACAGGTGTTTGTCTGCCTCTTGCCTTCCCAGTGTTGGGGTTAAAGGCGTGCACCACCACCCCTGGATAGGTTGAGCTTTTTCTAAGTTTCAGAGTGTCGTGTAAATTTGCAAGGATCCTGACATCTTGCTTCTTTCTCTGAGGAAGACCCGAGGGGAGCAGCAGGCATCGAGAACCTGCTGTGTGGAGCTGGAGAGGCAGCTCAGCGGCTGGCAGCACTGGCTGCTCTTGCAGGGGGATCCAGGCTCAGTTCCCAGCTTATTGTACAGAGGCTAGAGATAATCATGAACACCCAAGGTGCACCACACAGCCCCCTACAACTGAGAAGTAACTGAAATGTAAAAAGAGCAATAGTAAAAAATGGGTTAAAAGTGTAGAAACAAGGACTGTGGGTTCTTAGCTCAGGAGTTGCTTTCTACCCATCTTTCCCACTTTCCTCAGAGCTATCGGTCTTGCAGAAGACCAAAGTTAAAGCTGAGTGTTTCCTGTCACAGGAGGCAGTGACGTTCAGGGACGTGGCCGTGGTCTTCAGCAAGGAGGAGCTGGGGCTGCTGGATGCTGCCCAGAGGAAGCTGTACCATGACGTGATGCTGGAGACCTTCAGGAACCTTCTGTCAGTGGGTGAGAGCAGACATGTGTTGAAGCTAGTGGTTTCTAGTTTTCTAGTCACCATGTGATACAATGTTGAACTCGTCCTAATTTGATAAATGAAGTGAAAATTAAAGCATGGCAGTGTTGTGCCCAGATCACAAGATCCTCAAAAGACCCCCAGGACTCGATACTGATGCAATACACACAGGGTCTTTTAATACGGGCTTGAGCTTGGACCATAAGCCTTCCTGACACCGCAGGATAGTAGATTTCTACAGAGATTCAAGCATAATGGGTTTACAAAGGGAAAATCCACATGCAGGTGTTTCCAAACCTTGGCGTTTCATAATTGGTTTGTGAGTCACAGGAATACTGACCTTTAGGCTGGTTGAGTGGAGACTAAATCACAAGGGGAAACTTTCTCCTCAGAGGAACTTTGGATGCTAATTATATCTACTTGCCCAGGTACAAGTTTCTGGAGACAGCTGGCAAGTGCACTTTATGTGTCATTACATTGTCATTCCTGGAATGCAGGAAGAAGGGCCACCTCCAGGACAAGTTCTCACAGAACATATAATAGACCATGACCTTAGTTACAGAACATACAGAACATGGCGTTGGTTTGATCCTTGCATTCACCTCTGACTGGTTCATTGAAGGCACAATCATGGGTCACTGTGAAACTTATTCCTGTGAGTCGGCCTGTTGTAGGCCAGGGACTGTGCCCTCATGACTGGATGGTACCCAATCTTTGCTGGCTATAAGGAGGGCACAAGGCATGACTGGTTTAAGCAGAACTAAGAGCCTATTTTCTTGTAGCCATTTGTCCCTCGTGCCAGAGAGTTGCCTTCGACTTAGCATTTCTGCATATAAAGTGGAAAAATGGGCGAGGTCATTCTCTTCTGTAACTTCATTCTGCAGACATTAGGGGCGCTGTTAGCAGGGCCTAGAAATGCTGAAAAGCTAGTCAAAGTTAAGCTAATGTGGCACTTACCAAAAACATTGTTTAGCTAATCCAGTTGAAGAGACAGGGAGCCTGTGAGCAAGGCAAGTCTGTTTGTCTTTTTAAATAAGAGAAGAGACCTAGTACCTAGTAGTTTTAACTAGTGAATGAACTGACTAATGTACGAACAGTGGAACTAATTGTCCTCTACCTGTCAAGCTACCATTAGCTCAGCCATCAATGAAATCAGAGACCTGAGAAGGATGAATTGTAACCTAGATGAATTTATGTATCAATCAATATGACAGAGATGACTACCCATATCCTGGTACCCAGACAGTTGGCCCAGTTGTCTCCTGTGGTAACGTGGCACCATGGGCAGAGACAGTCTGGCCGTCAGGCACAGAGGCACTGAAGATGGGAGGCTGTTTCTGTGGAAGGAGAACGCGGAAGAGATCGATCTCACCTCGTTTTCAGCAATGTGAGACAGTCAGTTTCTGGGTGTCCAGTTTGTCGACATTTCACACTGGTCCCTAGCAGAGGGTGAGATGTTGGGAGCAATTTAGCTCAGGTCAGCATCCCGTGGTCCAAGGTTGAAGCCATCTGCCATGCCAAATCTTTTGAGAGATCTTGGAGAGGTACTGCAAGGATGCAGGGTTCTCTGTCCTGATTAATTTAAAGGTATTTAATGCCATATTCAGCAGATCTCTGACAAGCTTGAGGGCCAGCATATCTGTGCTCAATCCTTGTCTGCCTTTAGCTATCTGCTCTAAACTACATCTTACAAACATGAAACAGAATGTTATAATCTATAATCTGCAGATAAGTGTTAGAGGACCACATCTGTCTAGTTTTAGTATGTCAGAGTTGCTTGTTTCTAGCTATATATTGGCTGATTAATTTAGAAAACACCCGCGATTTACTGAACTAGTACCTAACAAAACCATAAGCTTTAATTATCCTCAACAGTTTGTGATCGCTTTTAAAAGGACTGGAACTGCACATAGCATTTTTAAGAATTACATAGACACAATGCCTTAAAAGAGTTGATACACATAGTATGCTGTAATCAAAATATAATGTCAATTTTGTTTCAATATACAAATATACAAAGATTTCAAGAACCAAAAACCATCCAGCCCACCTTGGGAATGGAGCATCATTCTCTTAGAATTGTTTCACTAACTATCAGGCAACTGATTCCCTGAGATAGGTGACAATAAACTGCATAAGTATCTTTTTAAATTAATATCAAAGCAACAATAGATACAGTCCACTGATGGACTGGCAATCTTGCTGGTTCCAACACATTTCACCATTAAGTCTGAACAGCAAACCCAGATCAAAGGACAGAGGTTGCCCTTGGTGCTAAGTGGGGCAACTGAATATTATTCACAGCATTCAATACAGAGGCTCGAGTCTACCACAACCAAAATGGCTGCTAGTCATGTGACTGCCCTTACCCAAGATGGTGGAGAGACTATGGCCACAGGGCCCCACACTTTTATCACAGAATCAACCTGGCAACCAGCCACATGTTGATAGAGGCCGTGGCAGACAATTTAAAAACATAGCCATATTCAGAAATTAAGGCGAAACGTCTTCCTAAGGCAGTGATTTTTACCTTTTTGAGAATGAAGGTGGAGCATAATAACCATACATTTAGAAGACAAACCCCACATTTTAACAGCGTAAACAATTGAATATCTCTAAAATTAATATCCCAACTTAAAAGTAATTTTAGAATTACCCATTTCCAACATCTGTAATGCAGCAGTCTGTTCATCTGAATCAACCTTTATAACAAGCAGAGAGCTCATTAGGACCAAAAGGCTGTAAAGTTGTTGCCTTATGCCACGTGGCTGTCTCAAGATGGTTGAGTCAAATGGCAGCATGTAGTCCACATGGTTGCTATTTAACATATCTGTGTTACAAACACATATGCACACATACATGTTCTAAACCAGAGTTTGAACTTAAAATTTAAACATCATACCCAATAAGCAAATGATAAATCCTTAGTTAACTATTCACAGTATAATCTTAAGCTATATAGGCTGGAGGTATAGCTTTAATACCTTATTAAAGAAACATTGTTTTAAATCCTATCTTTTATAAGTCTAGTTTTAAATACAGGACAAGAGTTATATAAAATCCTTAGTTTAAAAGTATCTACCTTTAGATCACTGCTTAGAATGGTCCCAAGTCTAAATTACAAGTTTAAGTTGGTCTTTTTGTTACGTTTATAACCAAGGTGTACAGAACACAAATTTATACATTTAAATAAAACAAGTTAAATCAAACATATAGTGGCCACATACAGTAATACATTTAGGATGGACAGACAAAACTTTTTTTTTTTTTTACTTCCTGTAGCTGGAATTTCAAGGGAAAAATACCTTGTCACCTGTTGAACCCAACTGGTACAGGCAGGGGCGGGGGCTTTCCAGTGGTGCCCTGGATCAGGTGACCATGTAAGACGCTTGGGGGGCGTGGGGCGGGCTTGTGACCAGACTGCAGGTGGGAAAAGCTTTCACCAAGGCCAAACAGCAGCTGCCCAAAAGTTCTGCGGTTCCTACGTCCTCCTGGTGCTTGTTCAGTGGAATTGGTGGGACATTTTAAAAGACAAGGAGGGGAGTGGGCAGATGTTAGAAAATCTGCTTCCACCCCTCCCCAACCGCTGCACACTCAAGGCATAGAGAGCAGAAGCAGGTGGGGAGGAGGGTTACCACTGCTGGATGAGTGTTCAGGTGTTTCCTACCAGCAAGGACTCAGTAGCCCCCATCTTCACTATGGGGGTCCTTGGAGGGCCTTCCGTGCTTGGGACAGGCCCCTCCACCCAGGACTCAGCAGCGGCTGAGTGTTCACACAGAAAGTGGGAGGCGCCAGGCTCCAGCCACCATGCTTTCAGCAGGTAGTGGAAAGCGCTGGCCAGCATAGCACCCGAGACCTGGCCGAAATCTAGAACTGAGACGGTTGCAAGCAGACAGAAACACAAAAGGACCACACAAACAGAGATGTTCCGGTATGGTGAGAGAAAAGAACCAAAATTCAGAAAAGCCGACTGGCCTGAGAGCCAGCGGGCTCTGTCACGTTCTGGGAGAAACCAAACCAGAAACAGCCTACCCTGTGACCAGGCTCTGACTAAATCAGAAAACCAGACCTGGTCTGGGTGTCCTACAAAAGATTCTTAGTCACAAGAGTCACACAAAGACAAAAAAGAAGAAGAAAAAAAAAACCCACAAATCAGACTTCCTGGTGCACACAGGAAGTGAGACGTTGGCATCTCGCCATGCTGCGGGAGCGACCTGCTTGTCTCCCTAACAAACTTGAGATTGTCTGTCCCATCCTCCCATCAGTCAATGTCTCAATCAACACTATACACAAAACAGTTGTCAGAAATACAGACAAACATGTTCGGCTTGCCTATGTAAGAGAAAACAAAAGTACCAGCTCGGCTGCCCAGGAGAGCACTCAGTGGCCGTATCCGGTAACAAACAGATGTGAGGCTCTAAGTCCTGATGGGGATCAGAGCTCCCCCTTATGTCAGGCTTTAAGTCCTCCTGATGGGGACCAGAGTCCCCCCGACAGGATCTGGAACATCTTCCAGGCTCCTGCAGCCATGACTATCCAGCGCCTGTCACTCCTTGCTGTCATAGATACAGAGGTCCCAGGGCACCTGAAAACAAAAGTAGCAGACAGAGCCACAGCACAGACATAGATAGTATACTTATCAGCCAGTGTAGGACCGGCCAGTTCAGTGTCCTGAGGGTTTGGGGGATTCCCAGCGAGCCCCCAGATGTTGTGCCCAGATCATGAGATTCCCCCCCAAAAGACCACCAGGACTCGATACCGATGCAATACACACAGAGTCCTTTATTATGGGCTCAAGCTTGGACCACAAGCCTTCCCGACGCCTCAGGATGGGAGACTGGTACAGAGCTTCAAGCATAATAGGTTTATAAAGGGAAAAACTGCAAGTGGGGATTTCTAAACCTTGGCGTTTCACAAGACTGACCATTAGGTGGGTTGAGTGGATACTAAATCACACTGGGAATTTTTTTTTTTCCTCAGAGGAACATTTGGTGCTCATTATATCTAATTGCCCAGGTATGAGTTTCTAGAGACTGCTGGCATGCAATACGTGGTTATTCCTGGAATGGGGGAAGAAGTAAGGGTCACATAGAGGACAAGTTCTGACATAACATACAGGCCATGACATAACTTATAGAACATACAGAACATGGCATTAGTTTGGTCCTTACATTAGTGTGTTTTCATCTTCCTCAAATTATAATCTCACTCCCTCCACCTGGTGGCGCCTGCTGAGCGATGCCTACTGATGCTGAAATATGTTGAGGCAGCTGGAGAGATAGCCCATCAGTTAATGCTTTCTTTGCTCTTGTAGAGGACCAGAGTTTGGCTCCCAGCACCCACGTCAGGTTGTTCACAAATACCTGTTAACTCCAGCTGCAGGGCTGGAGAGATGGCTCAGAGGTTAAGAGCACTGCCTGTTCATCCAAAGGTCCTGAGTTCAATTCCCAGCAAACACATGGTGGATCACAACCATCTGTAGTGTAATCTGGTGCTCTCTTCTGGTGTGCAGGCATACATGGGGGAAGAATACTGTATAATTAAATTTAAAATGAACAGACTCCAGCTCAGGGTATCTGTCTCCCTCTGCTGGTCTCCATGGGCACCTGCACTCACGTACACATACACACACACACACACACACACACACACACACACACATACACTTACATGTACACATCAGAAAAAAATTGAAAAGATATATCATTAAAATGAAATGAAATAGATTTGAGGTTATGACAAGGCCAGCAGCTAAGGCACCTGGAGCCAAGGTTGATGCCCCAACGCTCAGTCCCAGGGGCCTACATGGTGGATGGAGAGACCTGAGAATGTAACAAGAAAATGTAACAGAAAAGAAATCCCAATGATGGTCTTTCTAGGACATTGCCAAGAACAGTTTGAGAGACTAGGGAGAAGAGATAATGAAAATTGTTGTTCATCAAAACAATTTTCCTAAAGTCTATCTATGAGTGTATATCCTGGGTCTTTTCAAACATTATATTTCTTCCTCTGACTTGTATTATGAGTTTAGGGAAGAATAGATTTGACCAGCTGAAGAAGATACAGTAGGCTGATATTTTTAGAACACGCTCATCTGGGGTGTGTTAATTCACAGGGCATCAGAGCGTGACTCCAGATGTTTTGCTCCAGCTCAAGAGAGAAGATGTGTTCTGGATGTTGACCTTGGCTAGGTGGAGCAGTGAATCTACAGGTGAGAACAGTGTGACTCCGATATCCTGCTCCTTAACCTAAGCATGGCTTTGGGGCTGGGTGTCAGTCGAGGCTTTGTACCACTGTCGAGAATCCGTCCGTCCTCAGCGTCAGTCTCCATTTGCTCTGTGACTCCCTCAAAGCTGAGTTACAACATGCTATTCCTCCACATCCGGATGGTTCCTTGTGGATGTGTATACATGGGCATGCATGTGCACATATACACACACAACACACACACACACACACACACACACACACACACACACACATACACACACACACGTGCGTGAGGAGGCTATAGATCACAATAGTCTTCCTCAGCCACTTTCCACATTTATTTTTTAAAGCCTCGTATTCATTATGTGTGTGGTGAGGACAGGTACTGCAGTGTCACTCATACATGATGCTCTGTAGACCTCTAAGTGGGTCTCATAGCACTGGCCTCGGCGTCTGGGCGTGTCAGTGAGGTGACAGGGCACTCAGGCTAACAGGAAGGCAACCTTTCTGTGGTTCAGTGAATGAAGCCTTAGACTGTGGTCTTGGCTGTACAACGGCAACATTAGCCAACACGGCGTTCACGCGCCCCACCTCTCTCTGAATTCTCTATATGCTTTTAGGAGACAGGAATCTACAGGAGACGGACCCTCTTCAGGAAAGAGGGTTGAGGTACCTGCCACACGAGGAGCTTCTCTGCTCGCAAATCTGGCAACAAGTTACAAGGGAGTTAACCAAGGCTTGGGATTGCACGGTAAACACCGGAGGAACTGGCTCTCCATTGAAACCAGATGCCATGCGCTGGGAAGAAGAGGAGCTGAGTGAAGTTTCCAGTCAGAATTCACTTCCTCAGGTTGACCACAGGGAATTCCCTGAAGAAGAGGCACGTGAGAAAGATTTCAGTTGCACCCACCGTCTCCATGTTATTACAGGAGAGAAGCCCTACAAGTGTGAAAAATGTCACAACACCTGTCAGTTCCCAAGTCTTCAGTCCCATCAGAGAATACACGATATACACGGATTGAACAAGGCAGAGAGTCTGTTCAAAATTTTCAGTCAAAGGCCACTATTTCAGTATCATCAGAGTGTCCCCACTGGAGAAAACCCCAAAGGATATGAGGAGTGTGGGGATACTGGGAAAAGCTCCTGTGGCCAGACAGTTTTGTTAGGTCACAGAGGAGAGGAACCCTATAAATGTGAGGAGTGTGGAGAGAGCTTCAGCCACAGCTCACATCTCCAGGTCCATCAGAGAGTCCACGCTGGAGAGAAGCCTTATAACTGTGAAGAGACTGGGAAGGACTTTGCTGGGTTTTCACGACCACACCCGCATCACCAAATCCACAAAAGGGAGAAGCCATACAAGGGTGATGCATGTGGCAAGGGCTTTAGCGACAGTTCACACGTTAACATTCATTGTAGAGCCCACACAGGAGAAAAACGCAGTAAGTGTGAGGAATATGGGAAAGGCTTCTGTCAGACCCCAAACCTTCTGGATCATCACAGGGGCCACACTGGGGAGAAGCCTTATCAATGTAATACTTGTGGGAAGAGCTTCAGCCGTAGCTCTGATTTTAACACTCACATTAGGGTCCACACAGGTGAAAAACCCTACAAGTGTGAGGAGTGTGGGAAAGACTTTAGCCAGGCATCAGATCTTCTGTCCCATCAGAGAGGCCACACCGGAGAGAAACCCTACAAATGTAACATATGTGGGAAGAGCTTCCGTTGGAGCTCAAATCTCAGCGTTCATCGTAGAATCCACACAGGAGAAAAACCCTACAAGTGTGAGGAGTGTGGGAAAGGCTTTAGCCAGTCATCCGATCTTCTGTCCCATCAGAGAGGCCACACCGGAGAGAAACCCTACAAATGTAACATATGTGGGAAGAGCTTCCGCCGGAGTTCGGACCGTAATGTCCATTGTAGAATCCATACAGGAGAAAAACCCTATAAGTGTGAGGAGTGTGGAAAAGCCTTCACCCAGGCCGCGAACCTTCTGGCCCATCAGAGGAGCCACACCGGAGAGAAACCCTATAAATCTAACCCAGGTGGGAAGAGCTTCCGCCGGAGTTCAAACCTTAATGTCCATTGTAGAATCCACACAAGAGAGAATCCATACATATGTGATACATGTGGTAAGACCTTTAGCTACAGTTCGCAGTTTAAAATCCATTGTCGATTCCACACAGGAGAAAAGCCCTATAAGTGTGAGGAGTGTGGCAAAGGCTTCAGCGTAGCCTCACACCTTAAAGCTCATCAGATAAGCCACACGGGAGAGAAACCCTACAAATGTAGCACATGTGGGAAAGGCTTCAGCCGGAGTTCAAATCTCAGCGTTCACTGTAGAATCCACACAGGAGAGAAACCATACAAATGTGACAAGTGTGGCAAGGCCTTCAGTCAGTTCTCAAGTCTCCAAGTGCATCTGGGGGTCCACACAGGAGAGAAACCGTATCAGTGCGCAGAGTGCGGGAAGGCCTTCACGGTAGGTTCACAACTCCAAGCCCACCAAAGGTCACACACCGGAGAGAGACCCTATCAGTGTGATGTAACAAGGACGAGTGCTTGTACGTAAATGTCTCCGTGTTTGAGTGAACAACCATTGTATCTGAATATCAGTAATCTTTTAAAATCTGTAAGGGTCGAGCTATATATTGACTATCAGTGTATAAGTTAAACGAAGTATTGACAATTATATCAAATACAGCTGCCACTGCCCTTAATTCAACCTCTTGAGCTGATGCCAAATTTGCTTGTAAAATATACTTTTGATCCTGTATAACATAAACAGCCGTCCCATTAGACGATCCATCAGTAAAAAGTGTCTGGGCTCCTGGTATTAGGATCATTTTTATAATTTTTGAAAATGCTATAGAATGGATATTTAAAAACTGTATCAACCTATTATTAGGATAATGATGATCTATTTTTGCCCATTGATTGAGCAAATGCATTAGCTCAAGTATCGTTATTTTGGAATAACCAGTCAACTTGTTGTCTAGTAAATGGGATTCTAATCAAATGTGGCTCGATACCAAAGTATGAGAATTTTCTCTAGTTAATTTAGACTAAACAAGTTACAGATTCATAATAAGATGTCAACACATATGCCGGTATATGAGTAACGTCCGGTGAATCCATAGTAAAGGACCTCTTTGCCAAATGACAGCAGCAGGAGCATGCTGAGCAGCCAGAATACATGCTAACAGTTTTTCTGATAATCAACATATTGTATAATCCATTGTTCTGTGGCTGACGCAGCCCAAGCCAAACCATCCCGCCTTCTTTGGATAATTGTCCCTGTGATGATGGATCGGAGTCTCCTTTAAGAATATCAAATAAAGGCTTTAGCTCTCCAGTGGACAATTTTAAATAAGGTCGAAGCCAATTAATATCCCCCAAGAGTTTTTGAAAACCATTCGAAGCAGTCAAGTTGTCTTTTCTAATTTGATTTTTTAAAATGTAAAATAGCTTTCAGGAAAAAAAAATTGCTTTCAGGTACAATTTATGTCCCAGATAAGAAAACGGTGTGGCCCGTTGGACCTTCTCAGTAGCTGTTATTAAGCCTGGTTTTTAAAAGCATCGTGTAGATGAGCATAAGCAGCTCACAGGAAGCCTCCATCTTTAGATGTTAAAAGATTGTCATCCACACAGTGTGCAGCATATAACTGAGGACGTCACTCGAGTTTGAGGGGCTGCCTGGGCTACAGATTTTTGACAGAGAGTTGGGCTACTTGCCATGCCTTGAGGCAACACTAGCCAGGGATATCTTTCCATAGGCTCCTTAAAAATTGTTGAAGGTACGCTGAAAGCAAATCTTTTACAGTCTCCAAGAGGAAACATATAAAAACAATCTTTCAAATCCAAAATAATCTTATATGTATCTTGAGGTGTGGCAGAAGGAATGGGCAGCCCTGGTTGTAAAGCTCCCAGCAGCTCCACAGTCTTGTTTACTTTTCTCAGGTCTTGCAATAGCCTCCCTTTTCCTGACTTCTTTTTAACAACAGAAATTGGAGAATTCCATGGAGAATTAGAAGTGATGTGGCCACTGTCAAGCTGTTCCTGTGCTAACTGTTCTGTGGCCTGAGTTTACCCAGGCTTGGGTGGCAGAATGCCTAGTTTCACTTTTCTCGAGCATTGAGGCATCCCTCGCAATGCTGGTTTAGCCTTTTTCTTTCATGCCTGGGGTCTAAACTCTCTCTGACTAAAGCTCACAAAGTAAAAGTGTTTACCGGAACCTTCTCAGGTCCAAAAGCATCACAATGGTCTTGTAACAAAACTCCTACCTTTCCCAAAGTTTTCAAGTTTACTGTTCCCCTTTTCAGGGAACCATGGACAAACACTTTCTACAAACTCAAAATTTAAACAACTGTTGCTGACTTACCTTGGTTCCTCGGGTCTGAAGCATGTTTTTAAGCATATGTACAAACAGCAGGCAACTAACTTATTACCTTGGTCCATGTTTACTCTCAAGAGATTTTTCACCTCATTCTTACCTTTTTATTTTATGTGAGCTCACTTTCCTCCTCTGGTGTCCTTCACTGAATCCCCGCCATATACGAGTCCCCCTGTTTGGGCGCCAGTTGGTAGAGCCTGCTCTGGACAACGTCAACAGATCCCAGACCAGGGAGTGAGGCCGAGAAATAAAAGAACAGAAATACGAAACCAAGGCAAGAAATCATTGGAAACACAGCATAGACTCGAGAGGGCCTGCAGTCAATACCACACAACACCTCAGCTTTATTCACCAGTTCAATGTATACACATCTCGGGCACAGGAAAACAAAGCAGACGGTCGCCCTCAGGAGATAACACCGACATTTTCACGGGAAAAGCAGTGTAAGCTCTATTGACTCTCGGCCTTGAGGCCACAGTGTGCTTTCTCTGATAGTCTGAAGAAGACCTTGAGGGTGCACTTGGCAGAACATCTTGCTTAACCACGGTCTCGGCAATGTGTGTGATTCTTACGCTGGAACAAAGAGCAACGCACATGGACAAACCTTATACAAACGGCTCCCGACAGGTGGGCCTTGTCTCTAAAGATCAGACAGGTCTGGTGAGCTTGGCTCAGTGGGTAGAGAGAGGTACTTGCTGCTAGGTGACCTGACTTAAGTTCCAGGACTGCCATAGTAGAGAGAACTGACCGCCTTAAACCATCCTCTGTCCTCTGACTTCCTGCATGCACACCATGGCACACACACACCCCACCCCTAAAATGAGAAGATGACTTGAAAATCGTGAGGGAGGCTGGGTCTCACAGTGTGTCTCTCGCTGTCCTGCAACTCGAGAAAACATTCTGCCTCCCATATGCTGAGATTAAATGGGTTCACCATACTCAGTCACAATAAAAGATTCTGTTAAACAAACCAAGAAAACCTCTAGCATTTAAAATACCTTTAATGGGCTGGAGAGATGGCTCAGCAGTTAAGAGCACTGACTGCTCTTTCAGAGGTCATGAGTTCAATTCCCAGCAACCACATGGCGGCTCACAGCCATCTGTAATGTGATCTGATGCCTTCTTCTGGCCTGCAGGTGTACATGCAGGCAGAGCACTGAATACATAATAATAAATAAATCTTTAAAAATTAAAAAAATATACCTTTAAATGGATACTTTATTCGCAGTGATTTTTTCCCCCACATCATTCTGAGTTTTGGAAGATGCTGTCAGGTAACCACCACAATCAAGAGTTTGAAAAGCTCCTGTTCCCCTGCCCTGAGCCTTTCTGTAATCCCCATTGTTACCATAGCAACCAGTGACCTGTTCTCTTTCTAATACTTTACCTCTTCCAAAATGTAAACGCAGTCCTATTGTATGTGGCCTGCTGCAGCTAAGGTTTTCCCTTGGTGCAATTCTTTAGTTTACCCATCGTGTCTGTGTCTCTCTGTGGGGAGGGCAACTAGGCATCAAGCCCAGAGTTTCCTGAATTAAGCAAATGTTCTACCACTTAAGCTTCCTCTCTAGGCCTGTCTTTCCTTTTCCTTGCTGAATAATATTCCTTTCTGTGGATATACCACATTTGTTTATTTTTTCACGACCTGAAAAATGTTTGAATTTCCAGATTTTGTGATTATGTAGAAAGCAGCTGCAAGCATTTCATATACATATTATCGACCTTTTCTTTTAGATTCATAAATATGTCTTGCTGCATTATACAGTAGGGCGACATTAAGCTACAGAAAGCTTCAAAACTTGGAAATTATGTATGTGTGTCTGTCTATGTCAGTGTATGTCTATATATGTGCAGGTGCACAGAGGGCAGTCCCCAGACCCTATGGAGCTGTGGTGACAGGTGGTTGTAACTTGCTGGATATGTGGCTGGTGCTGAGCTTGGGCTTTGTTTCAATTTTTTTTTTGTCCTCCCCAACCCCTTGAGGTTTGTCATCAATAATTAATTCATTGCAGATAACTTTGCATAAGTATGAGGTCAAATAGAAATCTAATTTGCTCCATTTTCAGTACTGAATTTCTCTCACATTTATAAAAGCCATGTGTTCATCTTTTCCTGGTCTCTGGGTCTCCTGATGCTCTTGTGTGTTGTTTTGCCTGATACTGTGTAAGCAGAAATGTTGGGGGTTGGGGGGAAGACTCCTCAGAGCTGAAGAGATGGCTCAGAGGTTTAGAGCACTGGCTGCTCTTCCAGACTTCTGAGTTCAGTTGCTAGCAACCATCAATAATGAGATTTGGTGCCTTCTTTCGGCACAGGTGTACATGTAGGGAAAACATTGTATACCTAATAAATAAATCTTTAAACAAAGAAATAAGAACAGTAGTTTCATATGCCTCACTGGAATTGGTGTGATTCTTCCAGCTTTATTTATTTATGTATTTATTTAAAAAATTAATTTGACCATTTTTCTTTTCTCTTTTGGATAACAAAAAGTATTTCACTAAAACATAAGATTAACTTAAGTTTTCACACCAGCCATATAAAATGGTCACAAGCTTTCTTTCTTTCTTTCTTTCTTTTCTCTCTCCCTTCTTTTCTCAATCTTCTTCTTTTTGGGGGGAGATGGGTAAGGGTGGGGGAGGGGCAGAGAATTTACAGTTGACAGCAAAGTCACAGCACAATTCTACAATACCAGTTAACTGTATTAACCACTGCAGTCAGATCTCATGGGGGGGGGGGGAAGAAATGAGACCATAAGAAAAATGAAACTATGTTCTTAAAAAATTAAAATAAAGACACCCATTTCCCCTGGCAGCTAACCCTGACAACTGCCTTCATTCTTTAGTGCTTGGTACTTAAACCACAGTGGGGACAGGGAAATGAGTCAATGCTTTCTGTTGGGGGTAGGTCTGATGTATTTTGCTGCTAATTAATAAAAATCCATCGCCTGGGCAGGGAAAATGAGGTCGGTGTGGTTAATGTTCCCCCGCCTTGGAGACAGAGCATCTTGGGAAGAAGAGGAGAGGCCGAGGGGAAGAGAGGAGATGAAGGCCACCATGGGTTAGACGGTGGAGGAGAAGCACATGGTTGCCGTGGGTGGAGGATTTGGCCCGGATGAAGAACATTAGCGAGTATTTGGGATTACGGATGGGTGGTGGCTTGATTAGCAACAGATGGCATGGGATTGTAGCAGGTATGGGATACCTGCCCTACTATCAAAAGTAGTTTACGGTATTAATGTCTGCCCTGCCCCAGGTTAACTAAGGCTATCTTAAAATATAACAGTGTCTGTGTCTTGATTGCTTGCTAGCGGGTTATACTGCCAAAATAATAATTACAGGCCAGTTAACAAACAATTCTTAGGTCCTATTGGTAACATAACTACAGGTGGCGCCCAATATGGGGACTAATAATACTAGTAGTTTTAACGACAAGCGGCGTAGTGAGTTATGACAATTGATCGTTTACTGTCAGTTACAGACTGAACCCCTGTTCTACACGACCCCCCCCCCCCCCGCCCTCCTCGCTACTGCCCTTGACTAGTGAGAGGAGAAGAAGGCCGCCAGGGGTTAGATGGTGGAGGAGAAACACGTGGCCAGCGTGGACGGCCCAGATGAAAAACATTAGCAAGTATATGGGAAAATGGATGGATGATAGAGGCAGACGGCGTCTGTTAGAAGCAGATGGCGTGGGATTGGGGCAGGGATCTCATCCCTGTCCCATTATGGGAGGCCGACCAGGCCAGCTGGTCAGTTATTGGGGGGCCGAGGAGGGTCGCAACCTGTGGATAAAAAATGGGCGAGAGGGAGGCAGGGCTCAAGGAAACAGTAGCTTGTCAAGAGCCGTTTATTGAAGGTGAGGGCAGGCTTTTTAAAACCTGCTTTAGGGAGGGCGGGGGTAAGCGAGGAGGGTAATGGAAAAGTACAGAATCTTCTGGGGTTGAGCCCCGGGAACATCTGCAGGGGGAGGGGTTTTCCTAGTTGGGGCAAAGCAGGATGTCTCTGTGGTTATCTCAGGATCAGATTGCTTTCTTCTCAGGGCTAAGCCGGATGCCTTGCGTGCCTAGTGAGTGGCCAAGCAGGATGTTTGCTGCAGGTGCTGAATGGGTGGGGGTCGGCCACGGGCCGTTTGGTCCCTGACAGGAGGCAGTTTAAGGGATTAATGTCTGCTCTGCCCGAGGTTAACTAAGGCTATTTTAAAATATAACAAGTGTCTGTGTCTTGATCAATAGCGGGTTATACTGCCATAATAATATTAAGTATAGGCTTGACAATAAACACTATTAGGCCCTATTGGTAATATAAAAATGACAGGTTTCCAACGTCAAAACCATCTGGAGCATACTTCCAGCCCCTATACTTGCTTTACAACACGAACCAGGACAAGACTGAGCTTTGCTAGTGTGCATGTCCGCCCCAAAGATGAAGGTGCCTGGGCTTTTCATCTGTTGTGTTTGTGAGACTGTGTCCGTTCAATGCCAACAACGAAAGGAGGAAATCTCTGCAGAACAGAAGCGATGTACACTTGATGATTTGATCGACATAAATACGATTCACGGCATATAGACTTGACTGAGAATTCACCATTTCCATGGCTATGGGCTTCCCAGCTCTTCCATGGTCTGGCCACTTCATTTGCTAAGGGATCATCTGGATTCAGAGTGCATAACAAGCCCGGATTGATAGCAGAACTGTGAATCTGCCGAGCTAGGGAGCCAATTACCTTTCAAACTAGCCAAACGTAGTCTACCCAGATCTCCCTTCTATCCCCCATGAGGTTCTCTGTGTAGCTTCTGCTGTCCTGGACTCGCTTTGTAGACCAGGCTGGCCTCGAACTCACAGAGATCCTCATGCCTCTGCCTCCCAGAGTGCTGTGATTACAGGCTTGTGCCTCCACACCCTTTTTCTATAGATTTATTTGTTATATATACAGTGTATACAGTGTTCTGCCTGCATGCACCCCTGCAGGCCAGAAGAGGGCACCAGATCTCATTATAGATGGTTGTGAACCACCACGTGGTTGTGAGAATTGAACTCAGGACCTTTGGAAGAGCAGTCAATGGTCTTAACCTCTGAGCCATCTCTCCAGCTCTCCTTGCTCGTCTTATTAGGATTATAAATTTTGGTACTGTAGGTGCTGACTCCATTCCGTTAAAAGTCTAGCTGACTCTATGAAACGCTTTGGTTTTTACTAAGGCAGCTTAAGCCTGAGTTTCTGTTTCCCAAGAAAAGGAACTTTAGTCCTCGGCAGCTGTTCCCTAGCAACTGCCCCTAGCAACTGCCCCTAGCAACTGCCTATCAGAGAATGTTAGGAAAGGCCTGAAGACCAGATGGCCCCAAAGACAGACATGACAAGGGACCATGTGTACATTGTGACCGGTTACGGCCAATTAGAAGAAAGCAAGACTCTGCCCCCATTACGTAAGTGAAACTCTAACCAATGATTAACACTCCCCAGTGGAATTTCCCCAGCCTACTGTAACCGCCATGAAAACCTTGCCTCGTCTGAAGCCCCGTATTCTCCTTCCGTAGCCGCTGCTTTGGTGACAGGGAAGAGTCCCTGCTTAAGCCTGAATGAACTTGCATCTCAAGTGGCTCCTGAGGGGTCTTTGGCGATCTGGGTTGTATAGTGCGGACCCGAAAAGCTCCGCGGAGGACAAGGGAAAGGGCTGCGTGGCACAAACACACTCCGCAGAGCTGCTAGATTCCCGTGCACACTCCACTAGACTAGAGTGCTTCATGGGTTTCCTCACGCACTATTGGAAATGTAGCTCAGCCTTTCCAGGATGTGGGGCTTACTGAGAGCTGACGTGGAGGCTTCTGGGAAGTGTGGTCCAGGTACTCTGAGCTTTGTGCTTGCTTCAACAGAGGCAGGCAAACCCGGAGCATTCTGGGAAGTGTAGTTCAAGTTCTCTGAGACTTGCTGTGCTTTTTCTGTGCTAGCTGAAGAGAGACTTTCCGGAATCCCAGGTGGTTTCAGTTAGCATCCACTCCCCTGTTCTCCCGCGAGTGTCCTCCTTTCCGCACCTTCCGCGACTGATCCCTGGACCTGGAGGTTTGCGGGGTCGGTGGCGGGCGGCCGCAGGGGAGTCGGCTCCAGGCTGGCGAGGCGGAAGCTCAGGGCCGCCAGTGAGCCTCCCTCCATCCCGCAGAGATCATTGCACTGACAGGGTCTCAGTGTGTGGCTTGGTCATCCTCCTGCCTCAGCCTTGGGTGTGCTGCGATGACAGGTGTGAGCCATCACGCCTTGCTTCACTGCTGTCGTCTGGAGCTGGGGTGCGGAGGGCCATGCTGATAGGGTCATTTGGGAAATTGGTGTAGCTAGTGTCGCCTGACCTGGCCCTGAAGATTCTAGGACTCAATTCAGGGAACCGGGATGGGTGGAGATTTGTCGCGAGCCTGTGATGTAGAAGGGTAGATGGAGACGTTGTGGCTTTCCACGAGGTTAAAATCTAGTAAGCGATGAGAAAGTCACAAGGTATGTCAGTTCATAGGCTGCAGCTTGCCAAGGAATCTTGATTTCGTTGGTAATTAATCTCGGGTTTAAAAAAATTATTAATTTATTCAGGTTACAACTCAATTGCCATTCCATCACTTGTATCCTCCCATTCCTCCCTCCCTCCCACTTTCACCCTATTCCCTCCCCCCCCTATGACCGAGGGGGACCTCCTCCCCCACTATGTGGTCATAGGCTATCAAGTCTCATCTTGGTATACTGCTTATTCTTTCTTGGAGTGCCACCGGAGGGGAGCTGGTCAAATATGGAGCACCAAAATCCATCCCGGGTTCTTTTATTCTGAGCTTAATAACTAATGATAAATCTCAGACCACGGGTCACTTGGCGCTCCCTCCCTCCCTCCCCCCCCCCTCTACACACACACACACACACACACACACACACACACACACACACACACACACACGGGCTCTAACAGGCAGAGAGCTGATACAGGTGCAGGGAAGAGCCCAGCAGAGCGCTAGATATGCATCTTCAGGAGAAGACACAGATGACATGCAGTGCAGGGGGCATATCAGGGGGCGTGGCAGGGGGCGTGGCGGGGCTGGGCAAGGGGGCAGGTCGGGGGTGTGGCAGGGGCAGGTCAGGGGGCAGGTTGGGGGGCAGGTCGAGGCAAGGAGCGGACTTAAGAGCTAGTATGAACTGAGCTGATCTTCACAGGCAGCATTAGCTGGGCTATAGCTGGGAAAAATGACAGGAATCCTTCACTGAACAAGGCTCCTGACAAGTGACCAGGGTACAGGGTAGTGTGCCTGCCACATTGGGGTTCCTTGGTGCAGGAGTTACATGCACTTCTGGTCAGGTTGATGAGCTTATGTTTGGTGTTTTCATGATTTGGTCTCTCAATCTCCCTCCCTCCCCCCTCTTTCCCTCCCTCCCCTTTCTTCCTCCCTCTTTTTCTTTCTTTCTTTCTCCCCAGCCTCCATTTTTTTGAGATAGGCTCTCTGTGTGTATCCCTTGCTGTTGTGGAACTCACTCTGTAAACCAGGTTGGGCTTTGAACTCACAGAGAACTGCCTGCTTCATCTTTATGAAGCACAGGCAGACGCTCACGGTTTTCTGTTTTTGTTTGTTTGATTGTTTCTTCTTCCCTCCTTGCACCTTCCTAAGACCCAGCCATTCCCCAGGAGGACAATGACCAAGGTCAAGGTGAGTTGGGCTCCCTGTTCTTCCCGCGTTTACTGATTTACCTGTCAAGTGGATGTGGCTGTTGAGAGGGACACGTGTGCCACAGCCTGGTGGGCATGTGGAGGTTGTGGCTCTCTCTCCCCAGCCTGTGCGCTCTGGGGATGGACCTTAATGGAGTAGCCTCAGTTTCCCAGACTTGGTGGTGAGCACCTTCCCTCCTGAGCTGTCTCACTGGCCCTTAAATTCTCATCTCTTTTCTCTCAAAGGCAGCGGTTCTCAGCCTTCCTAAGGCTACGGCCCTTTAATACAGTTCCTCCTGTTGTGGTGACCCCCCCCCCCTCCATAAAATTATTTTTGTAGCTACTTCGTAACTGTAAAAATGGTACTGTTATAAATTATAATGTAAATATCTGGTATTTGACCCCTGTGAAAGGGTCATTTGACCCTCCAAGGATTCATGACCCACAGATTGAGAACCGCAGCTTAAAAGTTCCTCATATCTCCTTGCTTCTTAGGAAGTATTAAGGAGAATTGCTGACATTTAAGAAACTCCTTTTTGTTTGTTTTTTGAGACAGGGTTCCTCTCTGTGTAGCCTTGCCTGTCCTTTGTAGACCAGGCTGGCTTTGAACACACATAGATCCTCCTGCCTCCGCCTCCCTGAGAGCTTGGATTACAGGTGTGTGCCACAGCACCTGGCTTGAGAAGGTCTTGAAGGCCAGATGCCGATCACCCTGTGTTTGGCAGGTGGTGCACAGTTGTAATCTCAGCCTTCAGGGATGCAGAGGCAGGGGGATCTCTGTGAGTTCCAGGCTAGCCTGGTCTACAAAGCAAGTACAGGACAGCCAGGGCCACACAGAGAAACTCTGTCTTGAAATTAAAAAAAAAAATCACTTTGTGTTTTATTATCACTTAATGTTTGTTTTGTTTCTATCACTTTATACTTGGATGAATAAAATAATAGAAACAAGGGCTGGAAAGATGCTCAGTGCTGAAGAGCACTGGCTACATCACGTGGCTCAAAACAGCTTGGAACTCCAACTTCAGGGGACCTGGCTCTCTGTCTTCTGGCCTCTTAGGACACCTCCACATACACGTAATTAAAAGCTATAAAGATTTTTTTTTTAATCATAAAAATGTCGGCAGGTTAATGCCAGCACTTGGTAGGCAGAGGCAGGCAGATCTCTGAGAGTGTAAGGTCAGCTTGGTTTACATAGCGAGGTCCAGGACTGTCAAGGTGATGCAGAGATGCCCTGCCTTGAAAAGAAAAAACAAAGAACAAACCGACCAACCACCACCACCCCCACCCCCAACAACAATAATAGTAGTGAATTATGATTGGATTTACAAGCACAGACTAGAAAAGCTCACGACAACGTCATTCAGGTTGGGACACTTTGAGATACGCAAAGCTGGATGGAGACTGGGAGGGAGAATGTTTCCTACCTGCATGCTAAGCGTGGACATAAGGGCAGGATATTAGCTTGGGCAGTTTAGCGCTCTGGCTTTGATCCCCCAGCAGTGCGGAACAAACACCCGCTAGGCTTAACAGAATTTTAAAACAGAGCTTGTAAACGTAATTTTATAAAATTGTAACAGAATTTGTAAATGGAATGTAGACAGAATTTTCCATAGCCGTAAGCTAATACTCTGGTTAAAATATGAAGACAAAGTGCCAAAGAGAAATTAACATGGGGCTAGGGACAAGGCTTAAGGGGTAGAGTCCTTGCCTTGGCTTGCATGCTTGCCACACACCTGTGATCCCACTACTCAGGAAACAGAGGCAGGGGCATTAGAGCAGTGCAGGGTCATCCTTGGCTACATAGCAAGTGTGAAGCCAGCCTAAGCTAGAAGTGCAGGGTCATCCTTGGCTACATAGTAAGTGTGAAGCCAGCCTAAGCTAGAAGTGCAGGGTCATCCTTGGCTACATAGTAAGTGTGAAGCCAACCTAAGCTGAGAAGTACAGGGTCGTCCTTGGCTACATAGCAAGTGTGAAGCCAGTCTAAGCTGAGAAGTACAGGGTCATCCTTGGCTACATAGCAAGTGTGAAGCCAGCCTAAGCTGAGAAGTACAGGGTCATCCTTGGCTACATAGCAAGTGTGAAGCCAGCCTAAGCTAGAAGTGCAGGGTCATCCTTGGCTACATAGTAAGTGTGAAGCCAGCCTAAGCTGAGAAGTACAGGGTCATCCTTGGCTACATAGCAAGTGTGAAGCCAGCCTAAGCTGAGAAGTACAGGGTCATCCTTGGCTACATAGCAAGTGTGAAGCCAGCCTCAGCTAGAAGGCCGCATCTCAAAACAAAAATTACAATATATAGAGAAAAAATAACCACGATTAGTAACAATATGAAAATATATTATTTTTCTGGACAGTGGCGGCTCATGCCTTTAATTCCACCACTCGGGAGGCAGAAGCAGGTGGATCTCTGTGAGTTCAAGCCTGGTCTACAGAGTGAGATCCAGGACAGCCAAGGGCTACACAGAGAAACCCTGTCTTGAAAAACAAAAAAGGAAGAAAAAATATGATTTTACTGACATGAAGTAAATACAAACATCAAGTTGTTTTTCACTGATTTAAATTATGATTTATTTATTTATTTTTACCTTTATTTTGAGTATGTGCGTATATTTGGAGAGCATCCCATAGGAGTCGGTTCTCTCCTTCCACCATGTGGCTCCCGGGGATTGAACTTGGGATCTCTGGCTTGGTAGCTTTTTATCCACTGAGCTGTCTCTTGCTAGTGCAGATTTTTGTTATGGGTTCCGTGTTGTGTGGTATGCAGAACCAAGGATCTTTATATTCATATTAGGGAAAGAATATGATAGACAAACAAACAAACAAAAACAAAAAACAACCAAAACAAAACTAAAAAAAAAATAAACTGCAAGCATTCTATAATTTTAAAATTTTGTATTTGTTGATATTGCAGTTTTAACAAGTGAGAAAATGGACAGCTGTCTTTATATGTAGAGAGCGATCCTTTTGTGAGTTTTCTTTTTGTTTGCTTTATGTTTCTGAGGCAGGGTTCCATCCTGTCCTGGAACTTAACATGGCTTCAAACTGATAAGTCACCATCTTGCCTTGTCCCAGCCTTCCACGCGCTGGAATTACAAGCACTAAGCCCCACACCGAGTGTACGCTGTGCTGGGGGGCGTGGCCCAGGGCTCTGTGGATGCTGGGAAGGCACCCCACGGCCCGACCCCATCCCAGCCTCAGTTCCCCTTTGTTGAAAGATTCAGGTGGGCCTGTGTTTGCTGCCACAGGGGTCGGTGACGTTCAGGGACGTGGCCGTGGTCTTCAGCGAGGAGGAGCTGGGGCTGCTGGATGCTGCCCAGAGGGAGCTGTACCAGGACGTGATGCTGGAGACCTTCAGGAACCTTCTGTCAGTGGGTGAGGATGGGTGTGTGGCAGACGGTGGCTGCCACAATGTCTCTGCGTGCAGCTCCTTAAGGGGGCTCTGGAGTTTTAATCACTGGGAGGTTCAGAGCCAGGTTTTTCTAGCGTTTATTCCTCCGCTGGCTAACACGTGTCTTTTGTATATGGACAGCATGGGCGGGGTGATGCTGTGCTTTCGTGCCTTTTCTAATTGTAATCCTCCACACGTGTAGCGAATATATGAAGTTTTTTTTTCCCGAAGACAGAGTCTCTCTGTGTAGCCCTGGCTATCCTGGCCTTGCTTTGTAGACCAGGCTGGCCTCGAACTCACAAAGATCCGCCTGCCTTTGCCTCCCGAGTGCTGGGATTAAAGGCGTGCGCCACCCCTGGCTGCTCTTGCAGAGAAGCTGAGTTTGGTTCTTAGCACCCACGTGGCAGCTTTACAGTCACGTGTAACTCCAGTCTGTCTTCCTTATCTCACCCCGACAGGCACTAGACATGCACACGGTGCACAGGCACACGCAGGCAAAACTCAAACATGTAAAATAAATAAACCTTAAATAAAAAAAAAAATGACTTCGTGTGTGTTTGTATGTATGTGTGTGCATATGTGCCCTGGTACGCATATGGGAGTGAGAGGTCAACTTGTGGGAGTTGGGTCTTTCCTTACACCATGTGAGTCCTGGGAATTGAACTCAGGTCTTTGGGCTTGGCAGCAGGTGCCTTTTCCCTTAACACTGTCTCGCTGCCCCTCTACGGACAATATTTAATGAAATAAAAAAAAAACAGGGTAGAAAGACAATGCATGGTGCTGCACACCTTTAATTCCGGCACGTGAGAGGCAGAGGCAGGCCTCTGTGAGTTCGAGGCCAGCCTGGCCTACAGAGTGAGATCCAGGACAGCCAGGGCTACACAGAGGAAACCCTGTCTCAAAATGGGGAAGGAGGTTACAATAATCAGAGACCTTGGTGGTAGCTTCTTATTGCAGTAAAGACTGTAGCTTGTGGCCAAAATTAACATAAGACACGTATATGAGTGTGTCTGTGTGAGTGTGTGTGAGTGTGTATGTGGGTTTGTGTGAGAGGCTGTGTATGGTTGTGAGACTATCCTAGACTCTGTTTCGATTATACATTTGTAAGTGTGAGTGTATGTGCATGAGTGTGAACGTGTATGTGCGTGTGAGGATGTGGTCTGTATGTGTATGTGTGTTTGAGTGTGCATGAATGTGCGTGTGTGTATGTGGTCTGTGTGTGAGTATGAGTGTGTGTATGTGTGTGTATGTGTGTGAGGATGTGGTCTGTGTGTGTATGTGTGAGCATGAGTGTAAGTGTGTATGTGATCTGTGTGTGTGTGTGCATGTGTATATGAGTGTGTGTGTGTGTGGTCTGTGTGTATGAGTGTGTATATGTGTGTATGAGTGTGTATGTGTATATGAGTGTGTATATGTATGAGTGTGTATATGTGTGTATGAGTGTGTATGTGTGTATGAGTGTGCATGTGTGTATGAATGTGCATGTGTATATGAGTGTGTATATGTGAGTATGAGTGTGCATATGTGTGTATATATGTGTGTATGAGTGTGTATATGTGTGTATGAGTGTGTATGTGGTCTATATATGTGTGTTTGAGTATGTGTATTTATGGTGTATGTGTGTATGAGTGTCTGGGTGTGAGTATAAGTGTGTGTATGTGGTCTGTGTATATATGTGTGTGAGTGTGTATGTGGTCGGTGTGTATATATGTGAGTGTGTGTGAGGATGTGGTCTGTGTATGTAAATGTGTGAGTGTGTATGAGTGTGCGTGTATGTGGTGATGAAGGTTGAATCAGGGCCTTATGTGTGCTAGGCAAGTGCTCTGCAATGACGATACATTCCTAATACTGTTTTCATTATCTGGGGTGGGGGCTCCCTAACAGTTCAGGCTGTCCTTGCACTCACTCTGTCCCGAGCAGGCTTTGAACCTGTGACCCTCCTGCCTTAGCTTAAAGCCACCAGTCCCCGTGAAAATGGACCTTTCTAAAAATTTATGCTAATGTCTGTATCTTTTGTGTCTTTTACATAATATATTTGTTTTGTTGTGACACAGTTAGGGATGTTGGAAAACAGGCCAGAGGCAGAAGGATCACTATGACTTGGAAGACTAGCCTGGGGCGTAGACTGAAACTCTTATCTCAAAAACCATCACTTGGGAGGCAGAGGCAGGTGGATCTCTGAGTTCAAGGGCAGCCTGGTCTATGGAGTTCCAGGACAGCCAGGGTTACACAGAGGAACCCTGTCTGGAAAAACAAACAAACAAAAAACCCCAAACAGTAAGTTTGGAAAACATACACTGGAGGGTGCGTGTGTGGTGGAATGCACATGCACACGTGTGTGCCACAATATGCATGCGGAAGTTGGAGGACAACTTGCAGATGTCACGTCTCTCTTGCACAATGTGGGTCCCAGGAATGGAACTCAGGTCATTATCCATGGCAGCAAATGATTTCATCTTCTGAACCATCTTGCTGACCTACTCGTGAATTTATTTTCTCTTATTAAGACTGATTATTTGCGTGTGTGTGTGTGTGTGTGTGTGTGTGTGTGTGTGTATGCGCGCACGCGTGTGTATCTGTGGGTACCCACAGCCGCCAGAAGAGGGTCTTGTATCCCCTGGAGCTATAGTTACTGGCTATAGTGAGCCACCCGATTGTGGGTGTTGGGAAACAGAACTTGGGGCCTCTGCCAGAACCGTAAGTGCTCTTAACTGCTGAGCCACCTCTGCAGCTCTGAGCTAGTTATAAATAAACTTCTTCATAGAGTCCCAGACCATTGCGTCAACTTGTCCACCAGTTCCTTGGAGAGCATGAGGTGGCTGCAGGTGAGGCCAGCGAGGCTCTGAGCCTGTCCAGCTTGTCTTCTTGGGCACTGTATCCGTGCCAACGTCAGCCTGAGCCAAGGCCCTAGAGAGACTCGTCCGGGTTTATAATACTCCAGTGTGGCCGCCTGCACTTTCATTCTCCGCTCCCACAGGCTCCTTTGGACGTCAGCCACATCATGGCTTCCTGCAACTGCTGTATCTCAGTGACTTTATCTGACGAAATCAAATCTGGGGCTTACAGGGTCCCTTCTCCCCCATACTTATGTAAACATTGCCCCCTAGTCACTTTACTCACAGTGGCCTCCTTGGTGTATTCACACATGCTCTTCTCTCGTGCCTGCTTTGAAATGTCAAGCGCGTTCCTGACCTGAGATCCTCCTGACTCCTCCCTGGGATAATGCTGGTCTCTTCTCAGCTCTGACACCATACAAGGGGTCTTCTTCTTTTTTTCCTCTTTCCTCCCCTCACCCTGTTTTGATTTTTTTTTTCTGTCCAACCACTGATCATCACTGTGTGCAGTTCTACCATGCATAGATAGGTCTCACTGTGCTCCTGCTGCAGTATGGCCTCAGGAGAGGAGAAACTGTCAGTTTTCATTGCTTCATCCCCAGCGCCCGGAGCAGACTTGTGGAGGGCAGCCGTGCTGTGAACATCTGTGGAGCGGATGAATGCATTTATAATGGCTCTGCGGATTTTCTTCCGGTTAGTCAGGGAGATATATAATGGTTGGTTAACTCACAAATGTATAATTAAAACGCAGTCTAGACATATCTTGACATCTTATTATCAAGGCATCTCTAAGAAGTCTAATCCAAGTTTTCTAGGTGCCTTTACAGATAGATAGCTCAATAGATCGATTAATCGGCTGATAGGTAGATGCTCGTTATGTGAACACTGTAGCCTCCATCTGCTGTAACGAGAGTGTAGGTGGTGCCCAATGTGGGGCTTGAACCCACAAAAGATTGTAGGCACAAACTCCGGGTTTAGGTTCATTCATCATGATGATAATGACAATGACGATGATGAGGTGGACGAGGAGGAGAAACAGGAGGAGGAGGAAGAGGAAGAGGAGGAAGGTAGGGGAAGGGGGGGAAGAGGAAGACAAACAGGAGAAGGAGGAAGAGGAAGAGGAGGGAGAGGAGGAGGAAGAGGAGGAGGAGGAAGAAGAGGAAGAGGAAGAAGAGGAGGAAGAAGAAGAAGAAGAGGAGGAAGAGGAAGAGGAGGAGGAAGAAGAGGAGGAAGGGGAGGAAGAGGAGGAAGGGGAAGAGGAGGAGGCTACCCATAGGCTTAACTGGCTTATAAACAACTGAAATCTGGATCTGGAGAAAATATGAGAACTGGCTGCTCTTGCAGAGGACCTGAGTTTGGTCCCTGCCCGTATCAAGTGGTTCACATTTATAGCTCTAGCTCCAGGGTATCTGGTGCCCTCTTCTGACCTTAGGCAGACAGGCAGGCAGGCAGGCGCCCACGCGCCCCGCACCCCTCCCCCCAACTGCTGGAGATGGAGAGACAGACGACTCAGCAGTTAAGAGCCCTGGCTGCTATTGCTGAGGGCCCAGGTTTTACTTTCAGCACCTACACCCGGGGCTCACAATGAACTGTAACTCCAGTTCTGGGGGATAGGACTCCCCCTTGTGACCTCTGTGGGTAGTACGCACACACGTGGAACACAGACACCTATGTAACCAGTTACTTTATGGGATTTTCTTTCTTCCACCCTTCTCCACCCTTTCAGCCCACTAATACCAGATAAAAAGGGGGGGGGGGGAGAACAGAAAGGAGAAGAAAGAGATCCCTGAATAAAGTCAAGGCTCAGAAAGGCATGGTGTTGTCATTAGACTACTTCCTGCTGATTAAAGGCGTCAAGTTTTTGGGGGGCAAGTTGACCTTCTCCTTAATCGTCAGGATATCTAATTTATTTTCCTACTTGCTTCTTTTCGCATGACTACTTACAAACAGCACCCCCACACACACACACAATGACTAACAACTCCTGGTACCAGGGCTGTAGCAGTCATATAGACTCTGCAAAGTCCCCAGAATTTCAAATGTCAAACTATCTGCAGCTGGCAAAACCACGCCTCTCCTAGAGCACGAGGCAAGTCATAGTCAGCTGCTGCAAAGCAGCCCCAGATCCCCCACACCTGGGATTAAAATGAAAACATTCTTATATTTCTCTGCTTTTTGTTTGGTTTTGTGTTTTTTGTTTGTTTGTTTGGTTTGTTTTTATTTTTGCTTTTTCAAGAAAGGGTTTCTCTGTGTAGCCTTGGCTGTCCTGGACTCGCTTTGTAGCCGAGGCTGGCCTCGAACTCACAGAGATCTGCCTGCCTCTGCCTCCCGAATGCTGGGATTAAAGGCGTGCGCCACCAGTGCCTGGCTATTTCTGTGCTTTTTTTTAAAAAAAGAAAATTCCAGAATTCTGCACTACCCATGCATGCAGGCAAACACTTACCACATAAAATAAAAATAGAAACAGATACACAGAACTATGTCTCATGGTTCAGGAAACACCAAATAGATCTGATTCCTCAGAGGGACTGCTTCCAGCGTTATGGACAGCTTCTTGCTTTGTCTCCTCGGGTGGAGGGGCAAGGAGCCTTTCTTGGGCCCTTTTATATGTCACTAACCCGTTCATGAGATCTCCAACCACATGATTTAATTGCCTCCCTAGTGCCAGCCCCCTAGGGGTCAGGATTGTACTCATTTTAAACACAGTGTCTTTCCCCATAGTGAGTCACACTCATTTGGTGGTGAATCCAGGATATCCAAACCTACACATAGAAACCCCTCCCCCCCCCAAAAAAAGAACTTTAACTTGTCACCTGTGATACTTTAGGGCTCGTGATGGTTCTCATTAATATGTGATGAATAGGCGCTGTAGCATTGGCCTTGGCTTCTGGGCGTGTCAGTGAGGTGACAGGGCACTCAGGCTAACAGGAAGGCAACCTTTCTCTGGTTCAGTGAACGAAGCCTTAGGCTGTGGTCTTGGCTGTACAACTGCAACATCAGCCAACACGGCGTTCACGCGCCCCACCTCTCTCTGAACTCTCTATATGCTTTTAGGAGACAGGAATCTACAGGAGACGGGCCCACTTCAGGAAGGAGGGTTGAGGTACCTGCCACACGAGGAGCTTTTCTGCTCACGAATCTGGCAACAAGTTACAAAGGAGTTCGCCAACGCTCGGGATTGCACGGTCAACACCGGAGGGACTGGCTCTCCGTTGAAACAAGATGCGCACTGGGAAGACGAGGGGTTCAGTAAACTTTCCGGTCATAGCAAAGAACATCCCAGGGAGGAGATGAAAGACAAAGACGACACCGCGGACTCCCGCCATGTTGGGGCTAACAGGCAAGCCCCTGCAGGGGAGAAGAGGTACAAATGTGAAAAATGTGGTTACTCCTTCTGCCGGTTGTCGGGTCTTCAAGCCCATCAGGTGAGGCACACTGGAGCGAAACCGTACACATGTGAGGAGTGTGGAAAGGGCTTTACTCGGGCCTCCACCCTTCTGGACCATCAGAGAGGCCACACCGGAAACAAGCCCTACCAGTGTGATGCTTGCTGGAAGAGTTTCTGTCACAGCTCCGAGTTTAACAACCACCTAAGAGTCCACACGGGCGAAAAGCCCTATCGGTGTGAGGAGTGTGGCAAAGGCTTCGGCCAGGTTTCACATCTCCTGGCCCATCAGAGAGGCCACACGGGGGAGAAACCCTACCGATGTAACACGTGCGGCAGGGGCTTCAGCCGGAGTTCGGATCTCACCGTCCACCGTAGAATCCACACGGGAGAGAGACCCTATGGATGCGACACGTGCGGGAAAGCCTTCACTCGCGTCTCTATTCTCCAAGTGCATCAGCGGGTCCACAGCGAGGACAAACCTTACCAGTGCGCGGAGTGCGGGAAGGGCTTCACCGTCGAGTCACACCTCCAAGCCCACCGGAGGTCCCACACCGGAGAGAGACCCTATCGGTGTGAGGAGTGCGGGAGAGGCTTCTGCAGGGCTTCCAATTTCCTGGCTCACCGTGGGGTCCACACAGGCGAAAAGCCGTACCGGTGCGACGTGTGTGGGAGACGCTTCAGGCAGAGGTCCTACCTCCACGACCACCGCAGGATCCACACCGGAGAGAAGCCGTACACGTGCCAGGAGTGTGGCAAAGGCTTCAGTTGGAGCTCGTACCTCAAAGCCCACCAGAGAGTTCACACGGGGGAAAAACCGTACCGGTGCGAGGAGTGCGGGAAGGGTTTCAGCTGGGGCTCGAGTCTCCTCACTCACCAGCGAGGCCACGCCGAGGAGGAGGGTCACCAGGATTTGCAGGCATCAGTGGGCTCACACAGGAAGCGACCTCTGTGAGCGTTTATGCTTTGCTATTTCAGACGGAAGCTGCTGGAAGGTCCTGGTTCTTAGAGTTGTCAAGAGAAGCAAAGGAGCTGTGTTATTTAAAAAAAAAAAAAAAAAATCACTGTCTTAACTGCAACTGTTGGACCCTGGCCCAAAATGTTGGACCCTGGGAGTCCAATTCGGTAAGAGACCACTCAAGTCACACCAACTGAGAGGTATAGGTAAAATTTATTACTGACACACCAGACAGAAGTCCCAATTGTTGATGTGTCAGGGTCTCTCAGCACTCCGGAGGCAAAGGACCCCGAGTAGCTGTTACAGACTGCTTATAAAGGCTAAAACCGCAAGCCAGGGGAGGACCTGACCTTTAAACTGATTGGTTGGGCTGCTGTATTTAAGGTATGTGAGCAGGATGATTGGCTCGGGCAGGGTCAACTGGGGGACAGAGAGCAGGCCGTGTGGGGTGTTTTCCTAAAGTTGCAGGTGGTGGTGTTTTGTTTTGCTGGTTCTTGTAACTAAGGTGGAACCAGGGCAGGGGTCAAATGGCCCCGAGCTTGACCTTGTTTTTCAGGCTTTTCACAACAGGATGCTTTACAGTGCTTGGGAGACCACCAAGCAGAGAAGCCTTCTAAGTTGAAGCCACTGCAGACTTCATGCAGAATCTTGACACATAGAGATAGCAACCGCGGGAAAGTTGACAGTGATCTGGACATATCTGAGTCCTAAGCCGGAAGGGACCGGATCTGTTGTTCCACAAGAGCAAAGTTTCTTAAGCTGCTGCTTGCAACCCCACGCGGGGCTTGTGGAACTGGTCGTGGCAGTCGCAAGATATTTAGCCACACTACAAGCTTTGCGCCCATCCGGCGTGAGCAAGCCCTCAAAATCCGGCAGGTAATCAATCCGAGGGGCACTCTGCCGTTATGTGACTTTGCTGCAGCCTTTCTCAGAACACACAGCTTGAGCACTTCCACCACACACAGGGTCCCCAGGGGCTGCCTGATGTGCCTCTGCTCAGGGCCAACGCTCTCTCGTCTTGTCATGAGCAGTAGCGCTTTCTACCGCGTGCACGTTTTTTCTGGTCTACGGTATTTTCCTGCTGCCATTCCCCAGTGCTTAAATATTGAACTAGTTTTAGCTACAGACTATGTTGTGTCTCGGCGTGATTTCAGATGTCCCCAGGACTCCTCCTACTTTCAAAAAGTGTTCCACGACACTACTGGGCAAATTTCCTTTTGTCGTTAATAAATTGTCACTTTAAAAAACTGTTGCCAAATGCAGTTCTTCCTGATTCACAGTGGGTGTTGGTTTCCGGGTGGAAGCCAAGAAAGCTCACTTCAGAGACAGAAGCTTAAAATGCGACCTTTATTTCCTGAGCTCAGGGAGGTGGCCAGTTTGGGATCTGAACCCAAAGGGAGATTGTTTCAACGTTTTTATAGGACGAGAACACAAAGGGAGGGGCCCGTCTGTAGCACTGTCCAATCGTATTTTGACAGGAGGGGCTTGAGCAAGGGAGTTTCCACCAATCAGGATAGGACTAGGTCCCTGGAGCTGGGAATATGAATTTGTTTGCCCCTGCCAGCAAGATGGAGAAGTTGTCCTTGAGGTGTCTGGACTCAGACAACTGTCTCCTTACTACAGAAGCTGTTCAGCTCCCCAAGGGCCTGTTTCTCCCTATGATTAAATGGAGTCTAAAAACGAAATGATAGGACTTAGAATACGTTTCTTTTGCTCGTGCCCAACAAAAATTTTGACATTTGTAGACATACATCATGTGCCTACATACCCAAGCAGTGGCCAAGACATCATATGCCTTCAGTGAATTATTAAATCAGGTTTGAGAAAAGTAGGTGTTTGAAGTTTTTTTTTTAAAATCCAATCTATTGCTGACGAAAATTTCTGTAAAATTGTCCCTAGGAATCTTGAAGGACATTTAAGTTATACACACAGGCTAACTTTCCCAACCCTGTGGAGCTTGTATATTGTCTATTAAAGTGACGGTCTTAGCACGTTGGTGGCTTCTGAAATCAGTGGGCTGTGGCCAGCTTATTTGCATGCTTGTCCTGCACTGAGATATATTTGTGTGTAGTCAACCAAGCACGGACATCAACTTTATTGCTTCCTGAATTTTGACAAGTGTATACCCTTCTGTGGTTATCAACATCAGCTGTATACAACGTATACAATCCATAGAAATGGGCCTTGGAGGCATTTCTAGTCCCATCTTCAGTGCCAACAAGTGTCATGGTTTCTGAGCTGCAGATTTGTCACATCCATTCTTGGGGTTTGTACATAGATGCAAGATGTGTTTTCACACACGGAGTCTGACTAACCCCTCTCCATTTATTCAGAAAGTATTAGGCAAAACCCAATATTCATTCGAGATGAAAAAAAATATTCTAATGGAGTCATATACAGTAAGGCTGACCTGGTTATATAATTGTAGACTTGGCAGATGTTTACTGTGAGGTAATGCCCACCAACACATTGATGTTTCAGCATCCTCACTGAATTCTTCTCCCATTTCTGCCGTCGACAACCACTGATTCTTGTTATGTTGTATTGTTCCACTTCTCCAGAATGTTATAAATAAAACCCTATACTAGTGGCCTGTTGCGCCCACCTTCTTTCACTTGGCATAATTTTTGTTTTTGTTTGTTTTTTTGAGACAGGGTTTCTCTGTGTAGGCCTGGCTATTCTGGACGCACTCTGTAGACCAGGCTGGCCTTGAACTCAGAGATCCACCTGCCTCTGCCTCCCGAGTGCTGGGTTAGAGGCGAGCGCCACCACTGCCTGGTGGTGTAATGACTGGGGATTGAATCTCTGGCTCCAGATGTAAGCACGTGTTCTACCACTGGCCTACAGTCCGTAAGGCTTCCGTCATTCTTTTTCATTGCCGAATAGTATCCTTTTGTATGGATATACCACATTTGTCTGAGTTTCCAGGTTTGGTAATCGTCGGGAAAAAAAAAAAACAGCCATAAACAGTTGGAAACAATGTTCTGTATCAACCTAGGGTTCCCTTTGCCTTCATACACATCTAGATGTAAGTTGGCTAGCTTTTATTTTATTTTATTTTTTAAACAACAGTAGCCTGTTCTCACTCCTTGCCAGCCCTTCTCCCAGTTTCCAGCCCACTCCCTTCAACTGTTCCTTCCTCAGTTTCCCAGCAGTCTGCTCAAACAGTCCTCTCTTCCTGTTTCCCCAATAACACCAGCCCCAAATTATAACTGCCCTAGCCCATCAGCTGAGCTCAGCTTCTCCTGGCTCAAGTCAGTATCTCCTGTCTCCTCCTAACAATGCCTTTCCCACCAACTGCCTTCTCCTCCTCTCACTCTGCTAGCCTCCCCCCCACCCCCCCAGGCCTTTAAATATCCTATCCTGTGCCAAGAGGTCATAGGGTGAAGCAGTTGTAACAGTTAAGAATTCTTGTTTTTGTTTTTCCCTAGACAGGGTTTCTCTGTGTAGCCTTGCCTGTCCTGGACTCACTTTGTAGACCGGGCTGGCCTCGAACTCACAGCGATCCGCCTGCCTCTGCCTCCTGAGTGCTAACAGCTAAGGATTCTTAAAGGGCCAGTTAAATAGAAACTGGGGACCCTTTAAAGGGCCTGGCACACAAGAAAAAAAATCACACTACACCTCCTTCCCCTGCCCCGCTGCGTTTGTTTTAGTTACTAATTATACTGTTTTGAAGCTGCTCTGAATGTTCCCTGTAGTCATGCTACTGTTGTGAATTTTGCTTCTCCACTCTTTCCAGTGTCTTTTTTTGGGGGGGGGGCGGTTCTCAGGTGTCTGATGGTCTCAGGTGTGATCTTTCTGTTAATCTCTCCGGAGCACATCTACAACCAAGACCCTAACAGCAATTCTTCTCTTTCCTGTAACTTGGTACTGTTTCCTGAACCTTCTATATCCATTCCTGGACTGTCTTCTAGCATCTTGTATTCTGGAGTTCCTCGCTGAAGTCTCTTAATCTCCGCCCCTAGCCCTATGAACCTTTGGTTTGTAGCCCCGGTTCAGCCTAGTCTGTCTTAGGGAGTATGAGAAATGGGGGGGAAAATACCACCACCACCAGCAGGGAAATTCAATACAGGAGGGCGGTACTCTTCCTCTGGCTTCTGGGACGGGCCATCCAAGCCTCTGCATCCTCACTTCCGTTACCACGGAGCCAAGCGCCGCAGTTTTCTCCACGCGGAATTCTGGGATATCGTCAGCTTCAGGTTGGCTTGTTTAGCAACCCGTCATCCTGGGTTTGGGTTGTTTTAGCCAGAGACCTCTCGAATGTCCCCTAGATGCGTCTGAGATGGACAGTTCTTCCGTTTGAGGCGAGGAGGAAGGAGTGAGGTTTGAAAGGTAAGGGGCAGCGACGTGCACCGGAGGCAGCGGGCCCGGGTCTGCGGGGCCCTCAGTGCAAGCCGCTCCTGCAGCTCCCCTCCCCCGCCCCGCAGCCCCTCTCTCTGCTTGCTGCCCTCGCTCTTGGCCTGCTGCCCCCTCTCTCGCCTGTGCCCGCCCTTCCCTTCCTGCAACTCCCCTACTCTCCTGCAGCTCCTGTACCCTCCTGCGGCTCCCTTCCCGCCTGCGGTCCCCTCCCCCGTCGCACCCTTCCCGCCTGTGGTCCCCTCTTACCCTCCCCATCCCCCAGCTTGTAGCTCGTCCGGCCTGCTGCCCCCTTCCCTTCCTGCAGCCCTCTCCCCCGCCCCCCTGCATCCCCCTCCCTCCCTGCATCCCCTCTCCCCTCTGCAGCCCCTTTTCCTTCCTGCAGCCCCTCCCCCTTGCAGACCCCTCCCCCGCTACAGCCCACTTTCCCCTCCTGCAGACCCCTCCACCCTCCTGCGGCTCTCCCTCCCCCGCCTATAGCCCAGCTTCCCCCACCCCACAGCGGGCTCTGCCTCTGTGGTGCTAGCTGATCGGATCCCTCTGTGCATTTTACTGGCTGTTTTACAGAAGAGAGAAGTTAGACTTGCCTAGCAGCATCTTTGGAGGGAAATGCTCAAAACCGCCTGGCAAGTGAACCGGCAAGCTCCGGGTTGTGCCCACCTTTATAGAAAAAGGAAACTGGCTACTTGCCAGAACCGTGAGACTTAATAGATGGAATTGTAATTTCACAATATTTGGTTTCCCTGGCAACCCTGACTTCCCCAAAAGCAGGTTGTGAGGAGTACCACACGAGTAAGATTAATGTTGGGTGTGTGTGTGTGTGTGTGTGTGTGTGTGTGTGTGTGTGTGTGTGTCCTACACCCAGGAATGACTGTAATTAGACCTTAATTTACAAAGGAAACCACAAAGGCTGGCCTCAGAAGCTAGGCTGTGCGAACCCACATCCAATTGCTCAGTCTTTTTGGTCCAAGCTCTTCAAGGAAACCAGCCATTATCATGTGAGTATAGGTTAGAACTCTCTCGAAGGAGTCTTGAGAGCAGGGTTTGTATTTTTGTCCACATCTGTGCGTGCGTGTGTGTGTGTGTGTGTGTGTGTGTGTGTGTGTGTGTGTGTGTAGGCTGGAGATCGGCCTCGGATTCCTAGCAGCCATCCACTGATATTTCTATTTATTTATTTGTTTATTTATTCATTCATCCAATTATTTATTTATATAGTATTCTGTACTGCATGTGTGCCTGCAGGCCAGGAGAGGGCACTAGATCTCATTCTAGATGGTTGTGAGCCACCATGTGGTTGCTGGGAATTGAACTCAGGGACCTCTGGAAGAGCAGACGGCGCTCTTAACCTCTGAGCCATCTCTCCAGCCCCCATCCACTGATTTTTCACTTATGGTTTATTTGGAATGGGGCATAGGAGTTGCTGCTCCCCTCAAACTCAGTCAGCCTTGGTGGTAAGCGCCTTTAACGCACCAAGTCACCTTGTGGACTTGGAGCTTGCCTAATTAGGTGAGGCTGGCTGGCCAAGAAGCAGGAGAGACAATGCTGTTAGATGCGTTCTTAGCTCTGCCATTACAGACCTGTGCCTCGGGCGTGCAGACCCCATACCCTCCACCTACCCATTTTTCATATAAAAAACATGTTCTTGAGATGGAGCTCAGGAAGCCACCTCCCCAGCCCATTGTATTAGGTTTTTCAAAAAGTGTTATTCCAGATTTTCCTAATTATTATTATTACTGCTTTTTGGAAACAGGGTTTCTCTGTGGAGCCTTGGCTGTCCTGGACTCACTTTGTAGACCAGGCTGGCCTCGAACTCACAGCGATCCACCTGCCTCTTCCTCCCAAGTGCTGGGATTAAAGGCAAGCGCTACCCGGCTTATAATTTTTACATCGTAGACGTGGGAATGTCCGAAAATACAAAACTTTGTAAAGACAAACAGTTGTTACTGCTTTAGCATGTAAATGGAACAATGGTTGTTCTAACGATGACGTGGTTCTTTCTAGTTTTCTTGGGTGAGTTTTTGTTAAGTGGTGGCCGTGTTCATTGGGACCAGCTGTCCCCTGCAGCCCTGGGTAGTGGTGCCCACACTCAAGACCCAGCCACCCGAGAATTCGTGCAGATACATCCCAGGAGTCTGCATTCTAACAAGATCCAGGTGACCCCCTCATAGGGAAAGTGTGAACAGTTCAGGGAAGGGGGCTCACCCGAAAATTCAGGCCTGGAAAGTTCGCTATGCTGCACGGCCACAGATGAAATGGTGCTGGGTACCTTGTAACCCTGCCCAGCCTTAGTCAATATTGTCCACAGCCATGCCCACTAAAAATCCCAAGCAGGCCAACCGGATGTTGTGTTGCATGCCTTTAATCCCAGCACTTGGGAAGCAGAGGCTGGTGGATTGCTGTGAGTTCAAGGCCAGCCTGATCTACAAAGCGAGTTCAGGACAGCCAAAGCTACACAGAGAGACCCTGTTTGGATCTCAAGCAGTCTGAGGCAGTGGTGTGTGTAAGATCAGATTAGGCTCCATGATGTGTTTCCTGTAGTCTCCAGCAAGTGGATTCATTACCTTTTCTTATACTAGAGTACTACCCCCAGTTATGAGAAGGCTGAGTACCATTTTTTTTTTTTCGAGACAGGGTTTCTCTGTGTAGCCTTGGCTGTCCTGGACTCACTTTGTAGACCAGGCTGGCCTCGAACTCAGAGCGATCCGCCTGCCTCTGCCTCCCGAGTGCTGGGATTAACTGAGTACCATTTTTTAAAAAAGATTATTTATGTATTATGTATACAACGTTCTGCTGCATGCGTGCCTCTCCGCCAGAAGAGGGCACCAGATCTCATTATAGGTGGCTGTGAGCCACCATGTGGTTGCTGGGAATTGAACTCAGGATCTCTGGATGAGCAGCCAATGTTCTTAACCTCTGAGCCATCTCTCCAGCTGAAAGGTTTTTAAATTTTTCTTCTTTTTTTCCAAGACAGGGTTTCTCTGTGTAGCCCTGGCTAGCTTGGACTCACTTTGTAGACCAGGCTGGCCTCGAACTCACAGCGATCTGCCTGCCTCTGCCTCCCGAGTGCTGGGATTAAAGGCGTGCGCCACCACGCCCCCACCCCCGCCCCCACCCCCAGTACCATTTACTGTGAAGGAGCATTACATGTTATTTCCATGTATACCACTGTCACCATTATTACCTCTGATTACTGAAAATTTTCCTTCTAATTTAAAACTTCCAGAAAGTTGCGTAAAAACAGTGCAGGGAGATCTCATATGTTGTGGCTGGGCACGCTGCTCTGTGATGTGCTCCTGAAAGGAGTGCGTATCATACGTGGTGTTGCCCATTATCCTTTGACCGTAGGTTATGAGGAATGTACACGGGCCTATCTGAGGACCCACCATGCGGTCAGTGGCGCTCTGGCTCAGTGTCCATTGATGGCTCTGTTTTCCTATATCCGCCTTAGGCTCTGCACCTCCCGGAAGGAAAGATTCAAAAGTGAGCGCACCCATGGTAAGTAGAGCTTGCTGTTCTTGCGGTCAGAAGACCGTGGTAATCCTCAAGCGAGAGGCTTTTTCTCTAATGAGGGGACTCACAACATTTGGGAGCAGGCAAGATGGCTCCGGGGTCCAGGGGCTTGTCTCCAAGGGCGGCAGCTTAAAAAAAAAAGAAAAGTTTTATTTTCGGAGAGAGCGCTCGGGGAGATGGTCAGCTCGGGATCTGAACCACATCCCTGAGGGGAAGCTGTATTCCGTATTTAAAGGGTAAACCCGCAAAATGAGGAGGCGCTTGGGTGAGTTGCAACGTCATCCGATGGTATTTTGACATTGAGGGTTAAACAACGGAGTATTAGCTAGGGGTGGTGGCGCACACCTTTAATCTCAGCACTCGGGAGGCAGAGGCAAGTGGACTTTTGTGAGTCCGAGGCCAGCCTGGTCTACAAAGTGAGTCCTGGACAGCCAAGGCTACACAGAGAAACCCTATCTTGAAAAACCAAACCAAACCAAACAATAATGGAGTATCTGTTGGAGACTGGACTTTATCCAAGGCACCTGCCTTCTAGGCCCTTGACTCATCCATCCTCCTAGACATCAGGTGTGGAGCTCAATATGGCAAAGAAACAAAGGAGCCAGGTCGGTTGCATGTAGTTAATGAAGGCTTGGCAGGCAATTAGTTACAGATCTTTATAACTTAGGCACCTTGGTTAAGATAGCAGCAAGTCCCACATTCTTTACCGGCTTAAGAGACAATTAAGAAAACACTTGGAGGGGCTTTGTAGGAGCTGGTCCCCCGAGCCTAGGAATATGCACTCAGCTTGACCCTGCTTACAAAACAGGACCAAAATGGAAGAGTTGCTTCTGAGATAGCTGGGCTCTGGCAATTGTTTCCTTACAGGAGGGAACCAACTTCCATAAGTCACCTTCTGCCTTTCATACAAGCACTAACACACACACACACACACACACACACACACACAGAGAATAAATATAATTTTTTAAAAAAATTTATTTATTTATTACATATACAGTGTTCTGCATGCATGTACACCTGCAGGCCAGAAGAGGGCGCCAGATCTCATTACAGATGGTTGTGAGCCACCATGTGGTTGCTGGGAATTGAACTCAGGACCTCTGGAAGAGCAGACAGTGCTCTCCAGCCTGATTAAATGAGATGTAGTGCATATAAAGTCCTTTGGATATGCCAGGTACTTGTTTGTCCCTCTAAGTTTTACTCCTCCTACCTTTTTAGGGCCATTGTCCCTCTAGTGGACATTGGTGTTCATCCTTCTCCTAGGGAGACACAAACAAACAAACATCTGCTTATCCCAAGTAGGGAACCTGTTGGCTCTGTTTCTTAACAATTAAACCCAACTAGCTTTCACAAGAGGGAAAAGAGGTTAAAGGGAAAAAAGAGTGAACCTTCCGGTATCCGTTCCACGGGACGGGTCCCTTTGGTATCTCTGGCCTACGCGCTGGTCCGGCCTGTTCGCTGATCCTCTTCCCGATCCACGTGCTCTCAAGCCTGGTCTGAACCTGCTGCTCCTCTCTCCTGTCCGCCTGCCTGTCTGTCACAAGCAAGGGGCGGTCCCCCTCTCCCATTGAGGGTCGATTAGAAACAAAATAGTCCAGGTGGAGTCCCCAGGTCCCCTGGCCCTGAATTCCAGGCCCAGGATGGCTCCATCCAGTCTATCTCAAGGTTAATCTCAGGGAGTATCCGTGGTGTGTCCAAGGGCAAAGCCCGCCAAGACTGCTTTCACCGGTGACAAAGCTTACAAGCCTTCCCACAGGAAACCCACAGCAGACTCAAGTAACAATATTACCTAAGTCCATGTTGGTGGGTTTATTGGGGTTACTCCTTGGATCGTGATGACCTCAAGGCTGCTGCATCACAGAAAGGTTACCCTGGAACTTTACGTATACCTTGCAGACACCTCAATAGGTAGGAGAGTCTCTTCCAGGAAACTCTGTTGACCTGAGTCTCCTCAGCAGGTTTTTTTTTTTTTTTTTACACTACACATTTAACTCTGTGATGCGGGGGTCCTTGGACATCTGGTCAGTTTCAGGGACTTCCTGTGACTTGTGAGTTGTTTGATTTCAGACTCTGAAGGAGCCTCCTTTTAGAACTTCCTGAGACTTGACAAGCTTATTCTTTCTCCCCCCAAAAGATAGACTATTTCAACTCTGAGGAATGTTATTAACAGCAGTGATTTTTTTTTTTAAGACTGAGGTCATGTGTGCTTGTTGCAGGAGGCAGTAACATTCAAGGACGTGGCCGTGGTCTTCACGAAGGAGGAGTTCAGGCTGCTGGACTCCTCGCAGAGAAAGCTGTACCAAGATGTGATGGTGGAGAATTTTCGGAACCTGCTTTCAGTGGGTGAGGACAGGTGCCATCTGGCACAGATCTTTGTGACCTTGGAGTTGTAGAGCTTCGGGGCTCTCAAAATGGTTCCCTGACTTTGGTCATTCCTGTGGACAGAGATGGGATGTTTCCTGTCTTTATCTGAACAGGCTCTTTCAGGAAGTTTTGTTTATTCGTTGGTTGGTTTGCTTATTTATTTTTATGTATAGGAGTTCATTGCCTGATACCTGTGGAGACCAGTGGAGGTTGTTGGATCCCTTGAAACTAGAGTTACAGATGGTTGTATATTGTTTATAAAATTATTTGTATGACCTGTAGGCCCGGCTAGCAATCAATCAAGACACAGACACTTGTTATATTTTAAAATAGCCTTAGTTAACCAGGGGCAGGGCAGATATCAATCCTCTAAACCATCTCCCATAATGGGGCAGGCATGGGATCCCTGCCTCAATCCCATGCCATCTGCTTCCAGTAACTTCTACCAAGCTACCTCCCATCCATAATCCCAAATACTTGCTCATGTTCTTCATCTGGGCTGGATTCTCCATCCACACCACCTGCCATGTGTTTCTCCTCCAGCTAACCCATGGCGGCCTTCCTCTCTTCCCTTCAGGTCTCTCTACTTTCCTCTCGTGGCCATCTTTCTTCTTCCCAGAATTTCTCTCTCTCTTAGCCCCACCTATCTCCTTTGCCCTGCCCAGGTGTGATGGCTTTTTATTAAGCCAAAGTTGGGTCAGACAGCAAGCAGTAATTAACATCAAAATACATCAGACCATCCCCCAACATGTGTGTGGGAAAGGTGGGGGGTGGGGGGGAGGGAGGGGAAAGAGGGAGAGGAGAGACCTTTGTGTGGGAGCCATCCTAGGCCAGAAAAGGGCATTGGATGCTCTACAGCTGGGGCTAGGCAGTTGTAAATGCTGGATACAGAAGTCTGGTTCTTTGGAAGAGCAACAATTGGTCTTCACCACTGGGTCATCTCTCCGGCACATGTACTGGCAACTTTTAATGAAACATGCTATAGTAGAAAATGCCAGCATTTCTTAAAGGAAATAATACACGTTGTAGGGAAAAGCTGAGTGAGTGAGTGAGTGAGTGATTTGAAGACTGCAGATGTGAGCTAACAGTAGGTCACTCAAACTTTGTTTTTGAAGTATATGTTTATGGTTGGGAGGGTCACATCATAAATGGTGTTTCAGCCAGGCGCACGCCTTTAATCCCAGCACTCGGGAGGCAGAGGCAGGTAGATTGCTCTGAGTTCGAGGCCAGCCTGGTCTACAAAGTGAGTCCAGGATGGCCAAGGCTACACAGAGAAACCCTGTCTCGAAAAACCAAAAAAAAAAAAAAAAAAAAAAAATGGTGTTTCTTCACTGGGCCATGTGTGTGTGAGCTTAAACACACTGTTTCCATTGTATTGATGACTGAGTTGCGACGGAAGTTTCCAGAGCATTTCCACCCTAGCGTGCCCTCCTTACATTTGTGACTTTGCATGTTCACAGAGTATCAACTTTTCAAACGAGATAAGCCACACATAGAAAGAGAAGAGAAGCTTCGGACGAAGAAGGCGACCCAGAGGGCGAGAAATTTAGGTGAAAGTCTTACGTTCCTCCTCCATGGGGCTTGCTGTTGCTGCCAACTGCAGTCCAAATGGCATGGTTTCAGAAGTTGTAGCACTTTATGGCTCGAACGCATGCCATGCACGGTTCTCCGTTGTGGCTAGAAAACATTGTCAACTTCCTGTTGCCACTGTCATATAGTAGGAAAGATACATGACTTAAAAATAGTCAATCAGAGCCGGGCGTGGTGGCGCACGCCTTTAATCCCAGCACTCGGGAGGCAGAGGCAGGCGGATCGCTGTGAGTTCGAGGCCAGCCTGGTCTACAAAGGAAGTCCAGGACAGCCAAGGCTACACAGAGAAACCTTGTCTCCAAAAACAAAACAAAACAAAAAAACAAACAAACAAATAGTCACTCAACAATTGATTTTTAAATTTTATTGGTTTTTATTGGATTTTTAAGTGTTATTGGTTTTCTTTCAAACATTTAAATTATTATTTTACGTATGTGGGTGATTGCCTGCATGTATTTATGTGTGTCACATGTGTGCCTGAGGCCCATGGAGGCCAGAAGGGGGTGTCAGATGCCCCAGGACTGGAGATACTGTGAATGGATCCAGGTCCTCTAGGAGAGTGGCCAGTGCTCTTAACTGCTGAGCCATCTCTCCCGCTTTGGTTTTGTTGGGTCTTAATAGTTAAGAGCTCAGGGCTGGAGAGATGGCTCAGAGGTTAAGAGCACTGGCTGTTCTTCCAAAGGTCCTGAGTTCAGTTCCCAGCAACCACATGGTGGCTCACAACCATCTATAATGTGATTTAATGCCCTCTTCTGTCATGCAGGCAGAGCACTGTATACATAATAAATAAATAAATCTTTAAAAAAAAATAGTTAAGAGCTCAGTAGACTATATCTTGGTTTCATCAGTATTTAAGCCAGGAAACTTCATCAATAATGAGAAAAATAAGCCAAAGAACATCTTGAGTTGCTTTAAAGTCTAGTATCGTGTCCTAAGTGTGAAACCCTGAAGTGTGGGCAGTTTTCACGTGTCTTTCCCTCTGTCTTTATAGGAACTGACAGTCAGAGTGAGCTAAGGGCTGTCCGAGGTAGAGGGTCACCTGAAGCCCTTTCCTGCTGGCAAATCTGGCGGTGGGTGACAGACGACTTAACGAGGTGTCAAGATGCTGAGGTAAATAGTCCTCAGTTACAGGGCGACTCCCCGTGCCAGTTCGAGGCAGGGTTCTCGGCTCACGTTTCTGAAGATGAGGCTTCTCTACGGAGTCGTAAGGCAGATGCTCCCATTGACGCGGGAAGCCTCCCGTTTCCAGCTTCGAGAACCCTGAAACATTTTCTGACTGAGCCTCAGAATCGTAAGGATGGATACCGACAGATTGCCACGAGAAATGAACTGGGTCACTCTACAAGTCGTAGAGCGCACAAACGTGAAGAGCCTTATAGCCCCCGCGATCCCGGGAGGGATAATAGTATGAAGATGGCGCCACCTGATCAGAACGGAATGATTCACACTGGGCAGGAAAATGACCGGTGTAAAGAAGCCGTTCCTGATCCCCACCAACTGCTAGACTCGGGAGAGAGGGCTCGTGCAAGCGGTGGACGTGAGGAAGGCTTCCATGACAGCACAGACGGTCGCGTGCATCAAGGAGATCGCACAGGAGAAAAACACAAGGAATCCGGCCATAGTCCGCATCTACCCATCCATCAGAAGGACCACACAGTCGCGAGACCGTACAAATGTGAGCAGTGCGGGAAATACTTCAGTTGTAGATCGGCCCTGAATGTTCACTTTAAAGTCCACACCAGGGAGAGACCTTATAATTGTGAGGCCTGTGGGAGTGCCTTCAGCCAGGCTTCTCACCTTCAAGATCACCAGAGACTCCACACCGGGGAGAAACCGTTCAAGTGTGACGCGTGCGGCAAGAGCTTCAGCCGGAATTCACACCTTCGGTCCCATCAGAGGGTCCACACGGGAGAGAAGCCGTACAAATGCGAGGAATGCGGGAAGAGCTTCATCTGTAGCTCCAATCTTTACATCCATCAGAGAGTCCACACGGGAGAGAAACCCTACAAATGTGTGGAGTGTGGGAAAGAATTCAGTCGCCCTTCAAGCCTGCAGGCCCATCAGGGCATACACACTGGAGAGAAATCGTACGTGTGCACCGTGTGTGGTAAAGGCTATACTCTGAACTCCAACCTTCAGGTCCATCTGAGAGTCCACACGGGAGAGAAGCCGTACAGATGTGACGTGTGTGGCAAAGTCTTCAGTCGCTCTTCACAACTACAGTCTCATCAGCGGGTCCACACGGGCGAGAAACCCTACAAGTGCGAGGTGTGTGGGAAGAGCTTTGGTTGGCGGTCAAATCTAATAATTCACCACAGGATCCACAGCAGTGGTAAGCCTTATAAGAGCAAGAAAGATGGCAAAAACGTCAAGGAATCCAGTCCCGAAAAATGTTCTATAAAATAGTGCTTTGAAAGACTTGTGTCACGTGAACTTTTATTTTTATTTTATTTTTGCATTTAATTACAGGTGAGGGCTGTAGAGACGGCTCAGCAGCCCAGAGCACTTTGTTGCTCTTGCGGAGGCACCAGTTCCCAACACCCAAATATGGTAGCTCATAACCATCCATAACCTTATTTCCAGAAGATCAATACATGGCACGCATGCCTGTCTGTAGGCAAAGCATACACATAAGGGAAAGCTTAACCTTAAAAAAACAACTTAGTGTGTGTGGGCGCCTTCACATCCTAGTGTAGGCATAGTGGAGATCAGCACCTGCCTTTTGGGGAGTCCCCTCTTTCCACCATGTGATGATCAGGGGACCAAACTCTGGCTCCTTACATCGCGGTGTTTTCCGGACGCTGTTAATTATCATAAGAAGGCCTGGTCAGAAAAGAGGACGCAGTCTCACTCTCCACTGGCTGAGTGGCTTGGCTCTACACATCCCCCAAGCCATAGGGAGAACGAGTGTTTACAAGAACTCGGGGGAAGGGCATCTCATCAGGACTTTTTGTGGAAGTGCCACAGAGTTCATTTTAAAGAAAACTGCATGTGACTGGCGTAATCGTCTTAGTGCTGAGTACTCTTTGCTTGTTTCACGAGATAGGGTTTCTCTGTATAGCCTTGGCTAGCCTGGATTTGCTTCTAGACCAGGCTGGCCTCGAACTCACAGAGATAGAGCTGCCTGCCTCTGCCTCCCTGAAATCTGGGATTATAGGTGTGTGTCATCACGCCCAGCGGGGAATATGCTTTTTGAAACTGTTGAGGGTGTAAGTTTCTGTTTGGAACAGGAACCCTAACACGCTTAGTAAAAACTCAGAAGCCGCTGTCATAAAGTTAGTAAACAGGCAGCGATACAGGCACCTCTAAAGGCCCTGATGACTGTGGGAAAACGGGCAATACCAAAGCCACCCTGGAAACTCGTCATCAGCAACACGTCACCACCAGCCTGCAGGATTCAGGTCCCCTAAGCCACGTGTGCACCCTCTGCACATGCGTGTGCACCTCCTGAGTGCGCTAGGTCGACTTATAAAGGGAATTCCTCTCGTCCTCCGCCCCTTCTTCCCTCGTGTGTCTCCAGAGGCTGTGTCTGTATTCCCTTCCCTTAATAAACCTCTTAAGTGGATCTGCCGCTGGCGTGGTTTCTGTTTCACCAAACAGCATCCATCCATCCTAATACATAGGAAAACATACTTTGGACCTGGGGATGCAGCTCAGAGTTAGAATCCTGTCACGCACAGGTCCTGAGTCCAGTTCCCATTGCAGACCCAGGAGCCGCTCAGCACCGTCATCGGTGGTATCAGTTTGGTATTGTCCTTTTATTGTTTTTTTGTTTTTGTTTTGTTTTTTTTTTTGAGACAGGGTTTCTCTGTGTAGCCTTGGCTGTCCTGGACTCCCTTTGTAGTCCAGGCTGGCCTCGAACTCAGGTTGATCCACCTGCCTCTGCCTCCCGAGTGCTGGGATTAAAGGCGTGCGCCACCACGCCCAGCCTTTCTTTTTAAAGAGTTATTTATTTATTATTATGTATAAAGTGCTCTGCCTGCATGTACATCTTCAGGCCAAAGTAGGGCATCAGATCACATTGTAGATGGCTGTGAACCACCATGTGGTTGCTGGGAATTGAACTCATGACCTCTGGAAGAGCAGTCAGTGATCTTAACCTCTGAGCCATCTCTCCAGCCCCCTTTTATTGTTAATATCCATCCTTTACCCCAACCTTTGTTGTCAAGTTGGGTCTCATGTGCTTGGACTTCGTCTTGTGGTTTTGCTTATAGATTCAATTATCTTTTCTGATGGTGTAGGCTGACAACAAATTTTGATAGCCTGGCAGTAACAAGATTCTCCATACTACACCATTATACTAGATGGGAAATGGCCCCAGACTCAAGTATTGGAACACTTGACCCGCCCCAAGTTACTGACATTTTAGAAATGGGGCCTCGAGGATGGACCTTCGCTTCCGGTTCTGGCTTGCTTTCCCTGCTTTTTGGACCAGGCACCTGATGGAGACTGCATTTATATGCACCCAAGCCAGAGGTGTTTCCACCAGGACATTCGAGCCACGATGATTTGAAATCCCTTTAAAACTTGGCCCAAAACAAACAAATACAAACGACAACAAAAACTTTTCAAGTTATTTCTATCAAGAATTTTGTCCCAGTGACCACAAACTACATAACATTCCAGGAATTGACCCATCACAAGGATACATGACTTCCTTTGTGAGGAGGGTAAAGTGACCGGAAGAAGAAGAGAGAGCTCTGGGAAGTGTATTCCAAGACTACCTGGAGGGCAGGTGCTCGTTCTCCCGATGGCTTCTGGGAAGTGTAGTTCAGGCGATAGAGCAAGCCAAGCTGCTCTGCCTGTGGAGAGCTAGGCTGCCACCCTCTTTCTGATCAGGGAGGAGAGTCCATCTAGCATGAGCCTCATCCCCTTTCAAGTCTTTAGCCTGCAAGACAGCGGCTCCCGGAAACCGGAAGAGAGAAGACAGGAAGTGCGCAAAGACAGGAAGTTTGACTCTATGGCCCCTGCCCCCCCCCCCTTGGTTGAGTAGCAAGTTGGCAGTACCCAGGATGGACCTCAGTCTATATTGCGGGCCCAGTCCTGTCCTTAGCCTCACGTTTACACTTCCCTGGAAGCCCTGTGATCCAGAGCCCCCTCTGGCTCTAGGAGAATGCTTACCCTTTTCCCTCACATCCCTCAGGAAACAGTCTCTTCCCATCCTTTCCTTCTGCGACCCCCAAACAGCAGAGAGAAGGTGTTTGTCACAGCCCTAGTTACTGCACCAAGGACACTTTCTTGTTGGGATGTCCCTTCAGCTCATGGGGTCAATTTTGCCACCAGAAACATGATCACATTTTATATGTTTTTAAAAGGAGCCGGGGAGTGGTGGCGCACGCCTTTAATCCCAGCACTCGGGAGGCAGAGGCAGGCGGATCTCTGCGAGTTCGAGGCCAGCCTGGTTTATAAAGTGAGTCCAGGACAGCCAAGGCTACACAGACAAACCCTGTCTCGAAAAACAACACAAAAGGTGTGTGTGTGTGTGTGTGTTAATGTGCAGGAGAGAGGGAGAGGGTGTGCATGTGCACACTTGCAGGGGAGTTGGGTGGATGACAATGGGCATGTGTGTGAGCAGGTGCCTGAGGAGGCCAGTGGAAGGCATCAAATTCCATGGAGCACTGGTTCCAAGCATTTGGGGGTCATGTGGGTGTGGAACTCCACTCTCCTGGAAGCTCTGAAAGATCTCTTGAAGAGATAGAAAAGCCGTTTTTCAACCCTGGCCACTCGGTACTTTCCAAGATGGCCTCAGGGTTGTTGTATTCTATCCAAGAAAAATCACATTCTCATACCTGTCCCGAGCATCTGACAACCGAGCAACTGATGTCCCAAGCTGAGCTCTTGCTCCCTCAGGGATAAAATAACTAGTAACCAATCGTTTTAAAGGTCAACTAACCAATCATGTTTGTACTAAGTTCTGCATCTGCAAGGGTATTTAAACCCTCCTCCATTACAGAACGGGGTCTTTCCATCTCCCCGGAGTATGGTGGACCCTGACGCATCAGCTTAATAAATTCCTTTGCTTTCACATTGACTCTGGACTCTGGCTCTCAATCGGGATTCTAGAAATAGACTCTGGCGATCAGAGTCTAGCACTCTTAATGGCTAAGGTATCTCTCCAACCCCTCCTTTTTATTTATTTATTTATTTACTTACCTGTTTATTTATTAAAGACAGGGTGCAGCTCAGGGTGGTCTCAAACTTACTGTGCAGCCGAGGACTATTTCTTACTGCCAATCTTTCTGCCTCCACCTCCCGAGCGCTGGGATTACAAGTGAGAGTCTCTGCGCCTCATTTTGTGCCTTGTATAATTATTAGAATACAGTTAGGATTTTTTTTTTAAATGCGGTCAGTCCGCTTGTTAATATTCATGTATATCAGGATTATTTGAATTCAATCACAATTAAGTCACTTCTTAAATTGACCAGAAAAATAACCCCCCTTTTTATAATGTATATGTCTTTCTAGAAGCATGTAGTTATGTTTTTAACTTACCAAGTCCAGCATTTCTTCCTCTTGTTCACCTTTTATGCCATAGTGTCATCCATTTTAGTTGTCCTCAGTTGGTTTGGAACTTATATTGTCTGCATCCTTCTTATAAAAATTGATATATAGTGGCTGGAGAGATGGCTCAGTGTTTAAGAGCCCTGGCTGCTCTTCCAGAGGTCCTGAGTTCGCTTTCCAGCAACCACAAGGTGGCTCACAGGCCATCTGTGGTGGAATCTGAATGCCTCTTCTGGTGTGCATGAAGGCGTAAATAAATAAGTAAACAAACAAACAAACAAATAAATAATGGTATCTAGAAGCCAGGTGGCAGTGGCGCACACCTTTAATCCCAGCACTCAGGAGGCAGGGATGTGTGTGGCAAGGGTTTCACCCATAATCTCTACTACCATGCTGCCCAAGAGTCCACACCAGAGATACCAGGGATCTGTTCCTTTATTGATTGTGATAGTGAGTTAGATAACACCACTGTGATAATGATAGGATTTATTTATTTATTTTTTAATGATAGGATTTATAATAAACATTAACCATATTTTATTTTAACTGCACTAAGACGCCATAAACGTGTGATGTGTGTGGGAAGGACATCAGTTATAGTTCAAATCTTAAACTACACCAAGTAATCCACACTGGAGAAAAAAACATAAATGTCAGAAGTGGAGGAGGGACTTTGGTTGGAGGTCAAATTTCTTTTTTTTTTTTTTTTTTTTTTTTTTTGGTTTTTTGGTTTTTCGAGACAGGGTCTCTCTGTGTAGCCTTGGCTGTCCTGGACTCGCTTTGTAGACCAGGCTGGCCTCGAACTCACAGCGATCCGCCCGCCTCTGCCTCCCGAGTGCTGGGATTAAAGGCGTGAGCCACCACGCCCGGCCTTGGAGGTCAAATTTCCATGCTTCTCAGGGAGTCTATTCAGGGCCACAAGTGTGAAGGGCGTGACATGAGCCCTTTGGTTATCGGGTGTATTGATGAGTTCACACTTGGAGAAAAGCCACACCAATGCGATGGCGTATGTGGGAAAGCTTCACTCTGGCCTCCACTCCCATTCAAGAATCCACACCGGGGGAGAAGCTATACAAGTGTGACGTGTGTGGAAAGAGCTTCGTATACCATTCTCAGTTTATGTATCATCAGGCCACACCGGAAAGAAACCTTACAGATACCCAGCAGTGGGAGATGCATTAGCCTGAGCCTTTGTTACCATCAGGGAGTCCACACAGGAGAGAGACCTCACAAGTGTGGGGAGTGTGGAAAGGCCTTTCGGTCCCCCCTCAAATCTTTAAGTCCAGGGAGAAACTCTTTAAGTGTGAGGAGTGTGGGAAGGGCTTCAGTCCAAACTCACATCTTCAAGCTCACTGTGGAATTCACAATGAAAAAATATATATATATATATATGTGACATATGTTTGTAAGCGCTCCAGTCACCATTTCTTCCTTCAATGCCATAAGAAAATACATAACCCCAGAAGCAACAGAGCGGCACATGCCTATAATCCCAGAATTTTGGAGGATGAAGTTGGAAGATCATAGGTTTATGGCCAGCTTTGGCTACAAAGCATGATGCTTTCTTAACTTTTGTGTGTTGTTATAAATAACGAAAATCCCAACTGTTCAATTTTCCAATAAAAGGCTCAGGAGCCAGATGCTGGGGTGAAAACCTGCTAGCTCAGAGAGGCAGAGAAAGCACTCAGATGACCTTCCTACTCAGCTCACATCTCAGAGGAAAAAGTCCACAAGCTCACTAGCTCAGCTGACAGCCCAGGAGGAAAAGCCAAACAAACAAACAAACACCTAAATGCCAAAGAGCTTGCTAGCTCAAAGTTCAAAAAGTCCCTTCTTATTCATGCTGTCTTAAACACCCTTCAACTCAAATTCTCTACTACTCTTTAATCCCTGTTAGCTGGTTTATTGCTCTCCCTCTTGACCTAGTATTAACTTTATTAAATCCTGTGTACAGTAAGATCTTGGATTAAAGGTATGTGCTAGGGCTACCTGAAACACACCATAAACACCTGTTTACAATAAACAGAAAGTTCTTGGCTCTACCGCACCAATCAAGAAACAGGGGTTTAGCCGGGCGTGGTGGCGCTCGCCTTTAATCCCAGCACTCGGGAGGCAGAGGCAGGCGGATCGCTGTGAGTTCGAGGCCAGCCTGGTCTACAAAGTGAGTCCAGGACAGCCAAGGCTACACAGAGAAACCCTGTCTCAAAAAACCAAAAAAAAAAAAAAAAAAAAAAAGAAAGAAAGAAAGAAAGAAAGGAAAGAAAAAAAAGAAACAGGGGTTTATGGTTCATAGTCTTGGGGTTTTTTAATGGGGTCAAATATCCTGTAACATGTCCCCCTTTTGTCTAAATAAAATACTTTCCTCTAACATTAATAAACTATATAATATCCAGTACATTCATAATGTCCAGTCTATTAGTATTTGCAACCTTGGAGAAAATATTCTACTATCTATGCTATCTTGGCGCATCCAAATTTCTGTATCTAAACCACTTCGCACAATAACTTGCATCACCGATTAAAACCTATCTTTTTAGATCTAAACCATCTTTATGAATCCTAAACAACTTGAGCTTAATCGTAAGATTATAGCTATTTAGTCTTCAACCGTCAGAAGCCCAAGAAAGCTAAATATCTGAATAACGAGGAAGTGCAGTGTTCGGAGCCAGCCCAGGGTCATTCAAGGCTAAAAGAATCTACTGGCTATGGAAAAATACTGATGCCCTGTTCCAAAGCTAACGTCCTCCTTTCAGCCTCTGCATAACTTCTTCCTTTCACCCCCTGCAGATGTTGTTCAGCAGGATAGCTCGGGACTTTCCGAGAGATAGTGTTCCCCTGATGGCACCATCTGGAGGCATTCCCGCCCCCCCCCCCCCCCGCCCTGCTGCTTAGCCTCTGCCTCCACCCCATATAAGCTTTTGCTTTTGATTCAATAAACAGACCTTGACAGGAACACTACTTGGTCTCGCCTCTCTCTTTCTCGTCCCATCTCTCAGGTATGGCTCCCCTCGCGACCCCGTAATTACTGGTCCTGCTGGACGGGACAGTTCAGAGCAAGTAACTTCCCAAAATATACAAATGACAGCGCCTGCTGGATGCCTGCACAGTCACCCAAGACATCTTTATAACAATGAAGCATCGTCTTCAGCCTTCTGGCCCAGAATATCTGACAGACTTTTCTGCGAAGCGGGTAATGTGAAGGACTTACCCACCTTGTCCTTGCAAAGCTCGGCAGTCAACTTTCCTGCACCTTTTGCTCATTTTAGGCAGCGATATGTCTGCAGATGAGCAGGAGTATTTTCTTGCACAGTGGCTGGCTTACCACATGTGCAGCCATTTCCTAGAGGAGAAATTTTTTTTGATGCTCATCACCTTCTTTGATGTTGAAAGATGGTGCTGCTGCTGCCAGTAGCTGACAGGTCTCATTGTCAAGATATTCTCAAATTAATAAAGCATCTTTAAATATTCTGTAGATCTCTGGGTTTCTGTGGTGTATCTGCGTATCTGAATTGCTTGCTTCTAGCCATATACTGACTGATTAACATAGAAAACACCCGTGATTAACTAAAGTAGTACCTAACAAAGCCATAAATTTGATGCCTATTAGTTTTTGTTTCTTAATTATCCTAAAGAGTCTGCAATAGCAGCTTTCAAAAAGACTAGAACTTAAACTGCAGGTTTTAAGAATTACATAAGTATATTTGAGTGGTACATAGTATACAAAATATAACCTTAATTTTGTATCAATATATAAGAATCTATTCCTGTTGTCTGGGGGGCACTGCTCTCCACTGCAAGGGCGGGGGCAGGAAAAGTGGGATATTGGCCAGTCTTAAGAAAGCTAGTTGTAACATTTGCTGTAGTCTCTGTGTGCTGTGAAAGTGCAGGCTTAAATGAAATCCTGACTGGAACAGTTTGAGAGGCTGGACCAATGGGGGTCATCTGGAGTCAGCAGCTATCTCTGAAGCTGTCCTGGAAGCAAGTGTTGATGAAACAGCTATTAAGACAGTCTGAGGCTGGATCAAGTAGGCTGCTGGAATAAATATGGCTGAGCGCCCTTCTCAGCATCCTCCAGGACGAATCCTGCCAGGTCTGCTCTAATTTCACTGGTGTCCAGTTCTTTTGTTAAATAAACATATAAACCTTCACAGGTAATATAACGCTTCGTGCTAACACGTATACGGAACATGGAATGTGCATAGAGCTCCTACATACGATTCTTTGCTCTTTGCATGAGCAGGTGAAGAGCATCTCACTTTCTTTGTGAGTTAGTTTGGACTCTATAACTGTCTTAGATTGGGTTTTATTGATGTGAAGAGGCACAGTGACCAAGGCTAGTCTTACAAAGGAAACATTTAATTGGTGCTGGCTTACAGTTTCAGAAGTTCAGTCCATTAGCATCATGACAGGAAGGAGGCATAGCAGTGCTCAGGCAGACATGGTGCTGGAGGGGCTGAGGGTTCTACATCTGGATCCACAGGCATCCGGAGGAGACCGTCATGTGCAGGCAGCCAAGACGAGGCTTTCTTCCACGCTGGGCAGAATCTGAGCATGGGGGAGCTCAAAGCCCATGTCTCCCAGGGACACACGACCTCCAACAAGGCCACACCATCTAATAACACCATTATCTATGGGTCAAGCACTCAACCACTCGAGTCTATTGGGGGCTAAACCCACTCAAATCGCAATAATCAAACGCGAAGAAACTTTCATCCATGTCTTGTGAAAAGAAGGCATGATGAGTCCTGAGGGCTTAGCAACCAACACGATTGATCTATTGGCTGTGCATAGCTGTGGCTCTGGCTGGAGGTATTTTTGTGTCTCAGCCAGTTTCAAAACTGTTTGCTTGCAGAGAGATCAGCAACAGGTGTGTGACCTGTTGATTTCCTTCTTCATGTCAGCAGCCAAGATGTTCACGGGGTCTCTCCCAGCTAAATCTGAGTTTTATAAATTTGGATGGAATCCATAGGGGTTCCCCCCCCCCTCCTGTTGATACCAATACAAAACCTCTCCCTCCGTGTAACATTTCCTGTCTTCCATTCTGAAGTTTGGACATCCTTAATCATCCTTAATATGAACAGGCTGCTTTAATTCTACAGGTTTTTTTTCCCTATAATCAAATGTCTCTCAGCAGCTGTATTTTTTTTTTTTTTTTTTTTGCTCATTAGTATTTAATTTAAAGTTAAGCCAGGCGTGGTGGCGCACGCCTTTAATCCCAGCACTCGGGAGGCAGAGGCAGGCGGATCGCTGTGAGTTCGAGGCCAGCCTGGTCTACAAAGTGAGTCCAGGACAGCCAAGGCTACACAGAGAGACCCTGTCTTGAAAAAAAAAACCAACAAAAAAATTAAAGTTAATAAAAGCATTCTATAATCTGTCTCTAGAGTCTTTTTTTTTAAATACCTTTCCGTTAAGCATCTCTTTTAAAGTACAATTAGACCACTCTATAACTGCTTTTTCCTGTAGGATTGTGTGGTACACCCGTAATATGCTTTATATTATGATAATCAAAAAATTGCTTCATTAGAGACATAGGCAGGAATATTGTCAGTCTTAATCTGCACAGGCATTCCCATAATTTCCAAGAAACATGTAATTACAGAATCAGCTCATTAGAACTTAAAGCAGTTACCCACTGAAAGCCTGAATAGTTGTCTATGGTATGGTAGACATATTTAAATTTTCAAAACTCTGTGAAATGGAACACATCCATTTGACAAATTTCATTTCTTTGGGTACTTCTTGAGATACTCCCTGAAGGTAATGGAGTTCGGTTATATTTGTTGTTAACTTCTCCCAAATAACTGCTACAAGGTCTTTGCCAATCTCCATTACCCATAATGATATAATCTCAGCATTAGTACGAGGCACTACAATTGCTGTTGGGTCTCTTCCTGACAATTAAAAATTCTTTTTTTATAATTAAATCTGAAACCTTTCCCATATTAAGAAGATCAATTCTAAAATACTATCTTTCCCTATCAGCCCAGTAGGAAATGTGTCGAGGGGGAAAAAAAACCCTCAAATACAGTCCCCTGTGAAGTCTCCAGAAGCTTCTGGGTTGTGGGAGAGCTTTGATCAATCAGCAGCATAAAGCCCATCCGACAGCAGAACGAACCTAGAGGTGCCTTGCAGTGCGGACCCTCTCTCTGGTGGTTGACAAGATGTGATCTCGGACTTACAAGCAGATGCTTACAAGAAACCTTGACAGCGGGTGCTGCAGATTTAGGGCCTCTCCCCAATGTGGACCCTCTGATGCTTCTGGAAGTACAAGGCGTTACTGTAGCCCTTCCCGCACCGCTGACACGTGTACGGTTTCTCTCCGGTGTGGACCCTCCTGTGAGCACTGAGCCCAGCGCTCCACCTGAACTCCTTCCCGCACTCCTCGCACTTGAACGGCTTCTCCCCGGTGTGAATTACCTGATGCACTTGGAGATTGGACCTCTGGGTGAAGGCTTTCCCGCACGTGTCGCATTTGTAGGGCTTCTCCCCGGTGTGGATGCTCTGATGGGCTTGCAGAGCTGAGGCCTGACTGAAGCCCTTCCCGCACGCCTCACACGCATGGGGTTTCTCTTCCGCGTGGCTTTTACGGTGGGAGCGAAGGTTTGAGGTGCTCCTGAAGCGCTTCCCACACAGGTCACATACATACGGCTTTTCCCCAGTGTGGACTCTCCGGTGGGTGTGAAGATTCGATGCGCTGCGGAAGTGCTTCCCACAGGCGTCGCACCGGTACGGTTTTTCCCCGGTGTGAACTCTCTGGTGGGCTTGAAAGTCTGAGCTCCCGCTGAAGCCCTTCCCGCAGACACTACAGCGAAATGGCCTCTGCCCTGTGTGGACCCCCTGGTGTCTGCGGAAAGTTGAGAGGGAACTGAATCCCTTCCCGCACTCCTCACATCCATATGGCTTCTCTCCCGTGTGGACCCGCTGGTGGCTGTGCAGGTGCCAGCTCAAGCTGAAGCGCTTCCCGCACGCGCCGCACGCGTACGGTTTCTCCCCCGTGTGGAATCTCCGGTGGGCGTGCAGGTTCGAGCTACAGCTGAAGCCTTTGCCGCAGTCGCCGCACTTATACGGCTTCTCCCCCGTGTGGGTCCTCGCGTGGATCTGGCGGTGTTCCCACTTCGTGAAGCCCTTCCCACACACCCCGCACTCGTAAGGCTTCTCTCCGGTGTGCACCCGGCGGTGGGTCTTGAGATCCCACTTGCGGCTGAAGCCTTTCCCGCAGCTGTCGCACTGGTAGGGCTTCTCCCCCGTGTGCACTCTCTGGTGGGTCTGCAGATTGGAGCTTTGGCTGAAACCCTTGCCGCACATGTGGCACCGGTAGCGCTTTCCCCCTGGGTGAGCACTTTGTTGAGTGGGGACACTGGAGCCATGGCTGCTGTCCTCGTGTGTACTACAAACGGGGGACTCTTTTTCTAAAAAGACTTGCTGATGGCGTTGGTCCTGACTGGAGCTGTCCATGAAGGCTTCCTGGCCCTGGCTGCCCCGGCAGGCCTTCTGTTCTGTGGAAACATGATGCTTTGTGAGGGGTGACACAGGATAGAGGACTTTACCACAGTCACCATTGCTGTGGGCTTTGTCTCTCCTATGCAGGATATTGTTATCACGGTGGGGAGTGAAACTCGGAACGTCAGCTCCTGAAGCCAACAGCACTGCACTGCTTTTCACCGGAGGCTGCGGACACCGTTTCTGATGGTTCCGTCTCTTGCCAAGATGGGTTTTACTCCTAGAACTCTGAACTCTACCAGAGAGAAACCCGTGGTTTTCAGCAATGTAGGAAAGGTCGCCTGTGATACTCTTAAGATAGCTGTCGTGCTCAGAAGTCCAGGGAGGCTCTTCTGCTCCCGTGTGGGAGGAGGCACGGCACTGCTCCAGGAAGTGAGGACCCTTTCCTTGAGAGTTCATTTCAGCTTCTGGAGTTCTGGCCAGTTTGTTGACAACATGGATTGCCACTTGCCAGCATGGAAGCTGCCCCGGTGAAAGGCACCTTATTAACGTTGCATGAAGAGACTCCATCTTGTTTGGACTTTGGCCCCCTGAAAGAATAGAGAATAGAAGGTGAGATCAGCAAGGATGGGGTCATTGAAGGTCCACGTCCTCATTTCTCTCTGGAGATGTTAGCTAGAGGCCAGCATCAAAGATGAACGTCCAAGAGCTCAGAGGAACGGAGATCTACAAGAGCACAGAACTAAGGGCAAGCCATGTTTGACCATGGTGGGAAATTTGGGGTGAGCCTAAGAGATGAGGCTCAGGCTCACCTTCGGCCTCTGCTGAGTCGCTGCCTTGCTGCCCCTGTGTGCAGCTGTGCAGGTGGATAACGGGAAGGAAGCACCTCTCAGCATCTGGGCATTTTCATCTGAGGGATGGGGTGAGGTGAGGTACACATGGGTGCGACTCCACCCTGAGACTGGAGGGAGCAGAGAAAACCAGATGTGCCCTGTCTTAACCCATCTGGGGTGACATGAAGACTCCTCTAGTTCGCCTGATTTGACGCCAAGGTGACAAAGTATAACGGGAAGGCACATTGAGTTTTGGAGGCTGAGGGGAAAAGGCGAGGCATACAGGGCCGGGATGCCGATGTCCAGCTTGAGGGAGTCACTGTGTTAGAGATCACACACGTGTAGGAGGAGATTGGAATAGGTTCAGCACACAAACTTGCTTGAAAAATATGAGAAGAAAGCCAAGGCTTTTAGATGGCCAGACCTTCAACACGCCTGCTGAATAGAGAAGAGCTTCTCTGGGAAGACATGAGCACACAAGGGCAGCAGCGAGTGGGTTTCCTTCAGGCACCTGCTCTCCAACCTAAGCTCACCAGGCTCACAACGGAGCAGGGAAAGGGGCTCAAAGTCCAAGGTAGATCTCAGCTGCCAACCTACGGCAGCAGACGCCCTGAAGGAATAACAAAGGCTGCAACGCTATCTGGTAGGTTCACCCCAAAGACACCCCAATGAAAATGACATGGGAACAAATTATAACATGAGAAACAATGAAAGTGCACAGAACGACTTCTGATTCTGAAACTGGAAACCAATGAAGTGGAAGACCCAGTGATCCTGGGACGCAGCCTGGTGGCTTGTATGACACGTCAGGAAAGGTTCATGCCAGTGGGAGACAGAGGCGGAGGTACAGGGTTGCAGGTTGGGAGCGGGATGCTCTTGTGTAAGAACAGGGAAAATTTTGGGGCGATGGACATTCCCGCAGCTGCACAAGGGCCAAGGGCTTCGTGGAGACGTTGTTCACAGTGTGCAAGCACTTGGGATATTGGTGTATGTGACCGCAACCCAAACTAAATCCGTGGTAACAGCTCAGGCAGCAGTGGAGGCAAGCACAGAATGTGGAAAGTGAGCAGGAGGCACAGGAAAAATTGTCAGAGTATGGCCTGTGAGGAGTCCTGAGAAGACAAATGAAGAGAGAGAGAGAGAGAGAGAGACAGACAGACAGACAGACAGACAGACAGACACACACACACACACAGGCACAGAGACAGAGAGACAGGGAGACACACACACACACAGAGCAAGAGAGAGAGACAGAGACAGAGAAAGACACATAGAGAGAGAGAAAGAGAGAGAGACAGACAGACACACACAGAGATAGAGACAGAGACAGACAGAGAGAGACACATAGAGAGACAGAGAGAGACACACAGAGAGAAAGACACAGAGAGAAAAAGAGAGAGACAGAGAGAAACACACACACACACACACACACACACACACACACACATACACACACACACAGACAGACAAAGATAGCATGGCACATTCTGGCCAGAGAGACATAAGCTACAACAGCTGAGACACACAGAAGCAAGGAAAAAAAAATCTGGGCGATCATCAGAGCTGGACTGTAAGGATTAGGAAGATCATGTTCCAGTCAGGCACAGTGGACAAGCCCTGTCACCCCAGTGCGTGGGAAGCTGAGGCAGGAGAATCACACATTTCTGGGCAAGCCTGGGCTACCTAGCAAGGCCTTGCCACGAAACAAAAACGGAAAACATCTTGATTTAACCGGGTGTTATAGGAGGCCAACGGTCTAGGCCAGCGAGCAGCCGGATGAGACTCTTCCGTTGTATGGGGTGGGGGCTGGGGGGAGAGCGCCTCACAGGAGAACGGTAGCAGCACCGAGCATCTTGGGTGTGCACTTCTTACCTGACTACGTCAAGGACACAAGGACTTTCTTGTGGAACCTTCCCGAAGCTAAGGAAAGCCTCTGAGGTCAAGATGTGGCAGGGGTGTCCCTGCACGCAGGCCCAGAGAGGCCGTTGTTAGGAAGCTGTGAAAGTGAAACCAGGATTGCCTTGGAGAGATCCCATGAGGTTACAGATGGATGCCAGAGCCCTGGGGTACCTGGCAAGGAAAGCTGCTAACAGGGAGTAGAGCCAGCCCAAGGGAGAGAAGTGTGCTGCAGTCAACAAAGCTAAAAGGAGCTCGAGATCTGAAGAGAGTTTTGCCATCAGATGCGGAGATGCAGAGTTTGGAGTTCGCTCTCCTGGTTTTATTTTTGTTTTGGTCCAGTGTTTCCTCACTGTGCTTCCCTTCCTCCCGTTTAGAACGGCAGAGTCTGCACCACCGCGTGTTGGATTCTGTGACCTGCTTGTTGGTTTCGATGTTACAGGGGGTTCTTTGAACACTGGACTTCAGGGTGGAGACCTAGTAGACTATGGCCTTTTGTGGTTGGATGGCATGCTGACATTGTGACATGGTTGGGTTTGCAGCACACACGTGCTGGCTAACAACCATTTGTTTACTCTAATTCCAGGAGCTCTGCCGCCCTCTTCTGGTACACAAGCAAACATGCAGACAAAACGCTCAAATACACATTAACAACGAACTAAAAGGAAAGCGAGTAACCAAGACACCGCATGTGAACTTCTGACATCGCCAAGGGACACAGGGCGCCATCCTCACCCACTGACAGAAGGTTCCTGAAGGTCTCCAGCATCACGTCATGGTACAGCTTCCTCTGGGCAGCATCCAGCAGCCCCAGCTCCTCCTCGCTGAAGACCACGGCCACGTCCCTGAACGTCACCGCCTCCTGTGACAGCAGAGACAGGCCACCTCAGTTTCATACCCCATGTCACCAAGACCTGAGCAACTGTTTACACTACGCCTACTGTCTTAGTTGAGGTTTCTATTACTGCAACAAAACACCATGACCAAGAGGCAAGGCGGGGAGGAAAGGTTTACCTTGGCTTTCACTTCCATATTCCTGTTCATTAGGAAGGAAGTCAGGACAGATGCTCAAAAGGACTTGAATATAGAGGCAGGAGGTGATGCAGAGGCCATGGACGGGTGCTGCTTACTGGCTTACTTTCCATGGCTTGCTCAGCCTGCTTACTTACAGAACCCAGGACCATCAGCCCAGGGATGACATCACCCACAGTGGGCTGGACCCTCCCATGCTGATCACTCATTAAGAAAATGCCTTACAGTTAGACCTTATGGAAACACTGTCTCAACTGACAGTCCTTAATCTCTGACGACTCTAGCTTTTTTTAAAAAAAAATTATTTTATTTCATTTCCATTTACGTGCATTGGCGTGAGAGGGTCCGGATCTTGGGAGTTACAGACAGTTGTGAGCTGCCACCGTAGGTGCTGGGAATTGAACCAGGATCCTTTGGAAGAGCAGGCAGTGTTCTTAAACACTGAGCCATCTCTCCAGGCCCTGAGGAGTCTATCTTGTGTCAAGCTGACACAACAGCACCAGCCAGCACACATATTTACCCACTTCTATGGCCACAAAGGGACTATGGGGGGGGGGGAGGAGGAAAATGCTGTTGCAAGGAATTTGTTGTCTATTCTGTAACTGGGTCACTAGGTCCATAGCTGTTAAGTGGGAAGTCGCAGAGTTCAGAGTTAGAGAGGGACAGCCCATGTAAGCAGCAACATGCTGACTTTGTAGTGGAAACAGCTGGCAATGCCTGGCTCTTCCTGGGCAGTACAGCTCTGGTGCACCTTCATCCCCAAAGCAAAAATGTTCTGAAACCCATTTCATGAGTGATGTCATGATTTAATATATATATATTTTTTTACACTGTAGAACAACGTACTTTGAGCACATGTCCCCCACTAACCTCTCTCCTCCCTCCTCCTACCAAACCTGACTTCTCACCCACACCCCCTCACACGGTCACGCAGGGCAGTGTGGCTCAGCTGCACAGCGCTTGCCCAGCATGCAGGCTCCTGTTTTCAGTCCCTAGCACTGGGGGGAGTGGGGGAAGCCACCGACTTACCTGTGACTTGGTCATTGCTCTCTTCTTCTCTTTGACACCAGGCAGGGCTCTGGGAAGCAAGCTGGGGGGAGGAAGGGCTTCATGAGAGCATCGCTAGGACAGTCAGTCCACATGGCTGCCTCAGCCTTCCCATCAGCCCCAAGGGCTGGCATTCCAAGTCTGTGCGCACAGACCTGGCTTTTCTACCCACTTCCTGTTAACCGGGAGCGTCAGCCTCCAGGTTACCAAGCCGTCCTTGCCTCAGCTCACTCACCACAGAGGGTTAGGAAAGCCCGTATTCTCTATTTCTGGCAGCTTTCAGGAGTGCGGGGGCGCCCTCACCTTCACAAAGCTGCCTGTGGTGATGGGCTTCTCAGAAAAGAACAAATTTTAAGAAGCTCCAAACTCTCTTAAGAATGCTGTGTCATAGCTGACCCCCGTTCTCAGAAGGGTCTGTTAATTGTGACACCTAATATATATATATGTAATTGTTTCTGTACGTAGGTGTGAAATTCCGCCCTCTTGCTCTGAAAGGTTTAAATACTAATAAACGTTGCTCATTTGCAATAGCCTCCTCCACAAAGTTTCTTTTCCCATGTGCATGCAAATAATAATCAATAAAGGGGCGTTTGGCCCTGTGAGATGGGTTAGCGGATGAAGGCGACTGCCACCGACCCTGACAGTGTGAGTTCCAGTCTCTGGGCACCACGCTGTGGAAGGAGAGACCGGACTTCCACAAGTTGTCTTTTAACCTCCTTACACAAGCCGTGGCACGCAGCCATCTCTAGTAATAAAAAAAATTTTTTTTCCCAAAAAATCACATTTAAAAACCAAGTTGCACACCACGTAAGCCTTCAGGGCACCGGCCTCCGTCCCCACAGCTCCTCCCCAGGCTCCGTGGGAACTAGACTCTCCCGGGGGCTCCACAAGCAGCTGAGATGGTCCAGGAATCCCGGGCAGCGCCGCCTCAGGCAGAGCCCAGCAGAGAGGACCCGGCCGCCGCCCCCGCCGCCCCTCTTCTCCCCGGGCTGCAGACTCGGGACGTTCTTGCCATGTCCAGGAAGTGACCTCTGCCACCGCTAGACCCCCCCCCCCCCCAGAACTACATTTCCCAGAATGCCTTAGCGGAAGATCTGCGCTCTAGTACATTTCCCAGAATGCAAACCATGTTTATAGGATTCAACCTGTTTTAACTAGAGTTATATCAGTGGAAATAGCTGTTCGGGAGCTGCCTCTCCCTGGTTGCTTTGCGATTTGTTCTTTTCTGAAATGCCATGAAAGACAACAATGAATACTTTGTTGTTTTTGTTTTGGGATTCTTGGAGAGTTTCTTTGTCCTGGAGGAACTCCCCTGTAGACCAGGCTGGCCTGGACTTCTGAGACCCACCTGATGTTGCCTTCCGAGATTTGAGGTTAAAGGCCTTGTGCCATCATCACCTGTCCTTTGGTAATACATTTTCAGTCTATACTTTGTGGTTTAGGATTGAGTAATTTCTAGCATGCTGTCTGCCAGTTCGATCATTTTCATCACCAATATATTGTTGAGCCCACTTAATTAGCTTTTTAAAAATATATATATATTATTTTAATTCCTAGTTTTGTAATATCCATGAAAAGATAACTGGCCTCCCGTCCACAGCTACAGAGAGTTATTCTGTTCTTAAAGGCAAACTTTTGAGTTACAACCTGCCTAATGCGGTACAAATCAAGGAAGACCTGTATTTTTGTTTGTTTGTTTGTTTGTTGTTTGATTTTTAAAGATTTACTTTTCATGCAGCCTTCAGAGGCCAAAGGAGGGTGAAAGATCCTGGAACTGGACTAACAGGTGGTGGTGGTCCCCCCAGTCTGGTCACTGGGAACCCAACCTGGATGCCCAGCAAGAGCTTGTAAGCACCGAACCTTCTCTCCAGTTCCAAGAGTTTTGTTTTCGAGATGACGTTGACATCGAACTCAAGACCTTTCAAATGTTAAACACCTGCTCATGCCCCCACCCCCCAGCCCAACACTGGTGGACTCCAAGCAAGAGCTCTATTGTTGAGCCCTGAGTCCAGCTCAAGGATGAGTTCTTAAAACTGTGAGCTGTGTCCATGACATAAAAATGAATCCACTGGACCAGCCATGATGGCACATGCCTTTGATCCTAGCATTCAGGAGGCAGTGGCAGGTGGATCTGTGATTTTTTTTAGTCAGCCTCATGAACATAGCAAGCTCCTGGGTAGAGAGTTGCACAGTGAGGCACAGTTTCAACAAACAGACAAGAAAAGAAAAGAAAAGAACAAATAACCAACAACAACACCAAAAATAACCAGCCTCAGTGAGATCAGAGACAAACCTCATCCAGGGACCACCCCTGCAGTAAGATGAGCTCTTGTCCCTGTGGCATGGTTTGGACATCTGAAACAGGAAAAGGACTTTGAAAGCGCATTGGTAAAATCTAATAAATAATAAAATGAAAACGTATTGGCAAAAGGGCTTAGGAAGAACTCTGAGAGGAAGGCTGCCGGGTGAGCTGCTGAAACTCAGCTTCTCCGAACATGTACCTGAAACTGCTCTCAACTATGGATGCAATCCAGAGAAGAGTCCAGAAGACGAGGCTATGGCTTCTATATGGGTACAAGATAAGGTTATATTTTGGTTGCAACATACTATGTACCTACTCCTTTTAATGTATTGTACCTATATGATTCTTAAAAATGCTATGTGCAGCTGTTCTACTCCTTCAGGAAACTACTATCACAAACTGTTTAGGGTAATTAAGACATGCAAACTAATAGTCAATCAAACTTGTGGTTTTGCCAGATATGAGTTTAGCTAATCACAGGTATTTTCTAAGTTAATAAATCAGTATATAGCTAGAAACAAGCAATTAAGCCGTACTAGAGATGGAACAGTAAGGTCTTTCAAAAGCCTCAGAGATATACAGAATATGATATTTGAAGATGTTTTATTAATTTGAGAATTTTTTTTTTTGCAATGAGACATGCCAGCAGCTCCTGGCAGCACCCCCTTTTTGGTTTCAAAGAAGATGATGAACATAAAAAAAAATTCTCCTTTAGGAGATGGCTTCACATGTGGCAAGCCAGCCACTGGGTAATAAAATGTGCTTGCTTGTACTGCAGACAGAAAACCAGACAACCTGGATGCCGGGGAAGCCGGCTGCTGAGGTTTGCAAGGACAAGGTAAGCAAGTCCTCATGGTACCTGCTTCACAGAAAACTCTGCCAGATATTCGGAGCCAGACAGCTCAAGACAATGCTCCAACGTTATAGAGAAATCTTGGGTGACTGTGCAGGTGGCCCGAAGTGCCTGTCGTTTCTTAGTTTTGGAAGCTGCTTGCTGTGCACTTCCTGTTTACTCAGGTAATATTTATCCTTCTCAGGTCTCTGATGAGGTTGAAGACTAAACCGTTACAGTCTTATAATTAAGGTTAAGTTGTTTGTGGGGGGAAGGCCATTCTAAGACCCCGGAGCTCATAGTAAGAACTACTCCTTTCTGGCTACAAACTAGCTTTTCTAGTAAGACTACTGATAAAAATCAGATAAAGGCCAGCTGCTCAGTTCTGGGAACTTTTTCCTGACTAACCAGATCCTTCACTACTTCCCTCTCTCTCTGGAATTTCTCCCCCTTCTGTGATTATAGCAGCTGTGAAGGTAGACACCTGCTGGGGCAGTTCACAGTTAGGTATCCATGGAAACCCTCGCTTACGCAATGCCGCCCCCCCCCCCCCGCCTATAAAAACCCTGTGAAATTTTTCAATAAACGAGGTTTGATCAGAATCCAGACTTGCCTCCTGTTTCTTCTGTCTCCTGTCCTTTCTCACCCCCACACACCTTCCCAGCTTCCGTTTGAAGACCCTGCAGGCCGGGGCAGTTTGGCGCCCAGACGTGAGGCCCCAGGGCACAGGGAAATCTGTGTGAAGCACCGTCTTTTTAAGACTGCAGTCGCTTCATACGTTGAGGCGGTGAAGAAATGCCCTCTCCATGAGTGAAGACCCACACAGAGAGCGCCATGGAAGACGCCTGCTCCGTGAGAGAAGATCAGAGAGGTACGCAGGCAGCAACGTTATGGGACAGGGAATTAGTGTATGTCCCGTCCAGCAGGACCAGTAATTACGGGGTCATGAGGGGAGCCATACCTGAGCGATGGGACAGAAAAGAGAGAGGCGAGACCAAGTAGCGTTCCTATCAAGGTCTGTTTATTGAATCAAAAGCAAAAGCTTATATGAGGTGGAGGCAGGATCCAAGCAGCAGGGTGGTGGGGCTCCAAGAATGCCTCCAGATGATGCCATCAGGGGAACATCCTGTGGTTCATCTCGGAACAATTCCTATCTTATCTTAGCTAACTGTCTCTCGGAAAGTCCCGAGCTAACCTGCTAAATAACATCTGCAGGGGGTGAAAGGAGGAAGTTAGCTTTGGAATGGGGCATCAGTATTTTTCCATAGCCAGTAGATTCTTTTAGCCTTGAATGACCCTGGGCTGGCTCCGAACAAGTGTACAGGAAAAGTTCATAGGTGGACTTAAAGATTCTCTCAAGGCACGAGGAACTAAGGTTAAGAAGAAAGATTTAGTTCATATTTTTTCCTCTTCCCTAATGACATTTGTCCCTGGTTCCCACAGGAAGGAACCATAGATGAGAAAGAGAAAAGAGTAGGAAATGCCTTCCAAGCTTTTTTTTTTTTTTACTCATTTGGACCAGAAAAGGTCCCTATTACTGCATTCTCTTACTGGAAAAATATAAAATGGAGTTGGTAAAAAAAAAATTATAGGAACACTGTATTATGCTTTTAGACCTATAAAGTTTCTTTATATAAAGATGGTTTAAGCCGGGCGGTGGTGGCGCATGCCTTTAATCTCAGCACTCAGGAGGCAGAGGCAGGTGGATCACTGTGAGTTTGAGGCCAGCCTGGTCTACAATGGGAGTCCAGGACAGCCAAGGCTACACAGAGAAGCCCTGTCTTGAAAACCAAAAAGAGAGAGAGAGAGAGAGAGAGAGAGAGAGAGAGAGAGAGAGAGAGAGAAGAAAATAGTTTAGACCCTAAATATGCCGTTTATTGTCAAGGTTTCGAAACTGCTTCTTTTTGCCTTGCCTATCAGATTGTTTGCTTTATAATTGTCATGTCTAATTTTATGTCTATGTCTGTAAATTTGTTTAATTGTTTAAATATTGTTTCATTTTTCTATATCTTGAGAGAGGGCCAAGCTTTACTCGCTGGCCAATTTTCTAAACCAGTGTGGCCCAACATGACATGCACAGCCCATGAGGCAGTAAGAATACAGCATCCGCGGCAGCAGCAGGCCCATCCTTTGCAGGGTCTGGACCCAGGTGCAGCGGCCGCCCATGGGGAACAAGGCCAGGACTGGATTGTCCATGGACAAAAACGTTTCATAGGCACTGCTCCCGATTCATCTCTTACAGAACAGGGATGGCTGAGAACACGTGGCTGGTCAGAGAAGTATAGTCTAAGAAATAGAGTTTACTGCTTAAAACTTAGAATTTTCTTGCTTGATTTTTCCTTGTAAGAGACTAACAGTTTTCCAAACTGGTCTAGGGAATGGAGTTAATTCCAAACTCCTTAGCTAGCTACAAGATGTTTAAAGTTTTCTTGTTTCTTTGCTTAATTTTTACTTCAGATGTTTCTAAAAATGTTTAGGTTCTCAAAAAAAGAGAGATAAACTAGTTTTGTCCTTAAAACCAAACATTTACAGCTGGGAGTTAACAGCTTAGATCAAACTAGCTAAACAAGCCCAGGGCTAGAATGTCCTTGGGCCAGATAATTTTACGGACACTGCTCCTAGTTATCTGTGGGCTTGACTCCTACAGAGCAGAAATGGCTACAGACACGTGGCCAGTTGGAGAGGCGGAACCAGGAGGCTGATAGTTTTCTAAACTAGCCTAGGGGATGTAGTTAACTACCTAGAACTTAGAATTTTCTTGTTTTCCTGATTAATTTTTGTTTGATATGTTTAAAGATTTTTTTTTTACTAGGATTGAAATGAAATAATTAAACAAGTCTCAGTGGCACATGCCTTTAACCCCAGCACTCAGGAGACAGAGACAAGCAGATCACCGTGACAGGGCATGGTGGTGCATACCTTTAATCCCAGCATCTTAGGGATTAACAAAGGTGGAACTCTTTGAGTTCCAACCTGGTCTCCACAGGGTTTGATCTGCTGATAAGCTAAATTATTTACAAAGATGTAAGTTGAATTAATGAGACTATGCAACTTACGGGAACATTACAGCCAGGACTACCCTCGCCTGTGGCTGTTCCCAAGAATATTTTCAAAATTGTAATAGACCTCAAGGATTGTTTTTTCACTATTCCCTTGCATCCAAAAGATTGCCATAGCTTTGCTTTCAGTGGGTGTTCTGTGAATTTTAGAGAACCAATGAAGAGATATCATTGGCAGGTTTTGTCTCGGGGAATGGCTAACAGTCCTACCCTATGTCAGAGATTTGTACCTACAGCTTTACAAAAGGTTAAAAAAATATATATACTGTTTATTTATCATTCATTACATGGGTGATATACTTATTGCTGTAAAAGATGGACAACAAGTGCTTCTGTGTTATTCCTTTATGGAAACCCAATTATCTCAGTCTGGTCTGCAAATAGCTCCTGAAAAGGCCCAAAAGGTTGATCCATATTCGTATTTAGAATTTCAGCTTTTTCCTTCTCAGATAAAACACCAAAGTATCACATTGAGAGTGGATCACTTAAAGACTTTAAATGACTTTCAAAAGTTGCTTGGTGATATAAATTGGCTTAGACCTTAATTAAAATTAACAACTGGAGATTTGCGGCCCTTATTCAAAAATCTAACAAGGAGATTCCTCTCCAAATTCACCCTGGGAGCTTACAGCTGAAGCTAGGAAAGCCTTGGCATTAGTGGAAGAGGCTATCTCCCATCAATTCATAGCCTATATAGATCATGACAAGCCTCTAGGGTATATTATCTTGGCCACTCATGCTACACCTACTGTGGTGTTCTGGCAAGGCGCTCCTATTATGTGGGAACATTTGCCATCTTCTCCCTATAAGGTGATGGTACCATATTATTTGGCTGTTACAAAGTTGATTCAAATAGGTGCTCATGCTCCGAACCTGCAGCCGTCTCCCATCCTCTCCACCTGTATCTCTCTCTAGCGTGCAATGGCCGGTCTCCTCTCAGGATCTCTCCTCCAATCGATGTTCAATTAGAAACACAATAGCCTGGCTGGAGTCTCCATCAGCCCATTTCCTGAATTCCAAACCCAGTATGGATCTTCCCAGTCTTCAACAACGTCCACCTCAGTGGGGTATTGGTGGTGTTTCCAAGAGCCCGAGGCAAGACCCGCCAAGACTGCCTTTACCCGAGATAATGCCTACAATCCTTCCACACACACCCCTTTTCTTTTAAAAAAAAATAATTAAGAATTATATACACAAATATACATATATATACAGAAGCATCAGGTATCAAATACATAACCCAATCCTTTTGTATTTGATAACCTTGGAGAAAGTATTTCACTATCTTATCAAAGAGAGTCTTTTTCTATTGTCTAAAGTTTTTTTTTTAAAGTCTCTTCATTAGAAATTGTAATTATCAATCTATAAATGTGTTTTAATTTATAAACTAAAGCTTTTAGTGACACTGAGGCTATTTAGTCTTTAATCTCATCAGAGACCCAAGAAGGGAATTTTATCTAATGTTGAAAGACCCCCGAAGGGAGACCCTCACTCAAGCCCTGGGATGGCGCGACAGCACTAAGGGGCAGAGCCACGGTGGAATCAGACCCCTCAGGGGTTGCTCTACGGCGGCTCCTAGTGTCCGCCGAGGGTCCATCACCTGTGGCCCCGGAAGCCGGGGGTGGGGCTGAGGTTGGGGCTGCCAGCTGGGGAACTTGGGGATATTGTGGGAGCAGGGGCATGGGCCATTCACGGGGTTCTACAATGTCAGGATATATTTTAGGGATGGGCTCTGGTGGTGCGCTGGGCTCACTCCCTCTGCTCTGCTGTGGTTTTAATTTCTCCTCCACGGTGCCTTCTCGTACCGCCAAGACTTGGGAGCTTGGTGGGCGAGGTGGGATGAAGGGCTTGACCCACGGGGGTGGGTAACGGGCCAAATCTTCCACACATGGTGATGTAAGGCTGTTGGTTTGGGTGTGACCCTGATCCTTCCTGAAAAATAACTGCTCCGACAGCTCTAATAGCAGGTAAATCAAAAGTCCCCTCAGGTGGCCAGCTCCCAGGGAAAGTTGGCCATTCTGAGGTGCAAAAGGTCTGCCAGGGTCCTTTCTTAACTTTTACAGATAGATTATGTCCTCTTGCCCTAATGTCCGTCCAGTGGTCCAAAGTCAAAGATAAAGGGGTCGTCACAGTCTGTCCCATTTCAAAAAACAAGAAGCACAAAAACAATATAAGCACACAAGACACTATCACATCCAAGCACACTCGTCCACGTCTGGACTTGCACAACCAACCGAACGCAAGTTCTGGTGGGGTAGGCTTCTGCACCTTCCCCTCAAGAAGGAGCACTCCATCTCCTTTGTCCCGAAAAGAGGCAGTCAGGCTGTCCTGACTCCCCTTCACCCTTAGTGCGTCCCCCAGGGTTGCAGCCTGCGGCCCTAGCACATCTGCCTCCGCAGTCGCTGGGTCCTTATGGCCCACAGCGGCAGCTGCTAGAAACTGAAACCAAGACACAAAATCAGCAGCACCGCACTCAGACACACAAAACTCACATAGGCCTACCTCCAAGGGGTTGTTGGGGGGTCTTGGGTGGTCGCACAAATCCCGGACGAGCCCCCAAAATGTAAGACCCTCGAAGGGAGACCCTCACTCAAGCCTCAGGATGGCGCGCACCCAAAGACACACAAACGACCATCTCGCTGTAAGCATATGAGGCAGTTTATTGGTGGAGCTCTGGGTCGACACGTATCTCATTCAGGAGACAGAGGGGTTGACCCAGAGGAGCAGGGGCTTGGGGTTTATATGGGCAAAAGTCGGGGGGAGTGGGAAGTTTTGGCGTGGCCACACACGATTGGTTGTCTCGAACATCAGCAAATTGTATATGCAGATCTGGGGTAAGGTCAGACTTAATCTCACGGGAACAGTCCTTGGTTCCTGTTTCTCTCAGAACCCGAGGGCGGATGCTTATCTGAGCGAATGACACATCTGGTTAAACTCAAACCAGGAACATTGTGTGCGGGCCTCAAGGGGGAATTAGGCAAACACCATAAGATTGGATGAGGTGTCTTGGCTCATTACTCACTCGATCATGTCCGGTACCTGTTTCTCTCAGGAATTTGTCCTTGTGTATCCTCCCTATCTTTTATGGCCAGCAGGTCCCTGGAACACTCAGTAGGCCTTTGTCTCTTATCTCCGCATTCTTTGTGACTTATCATCTGGGGCCTTGGGCTAGCATACCTGCTGACCTGCACTCTTAATGAGTCAGAGAACTGAGAGCTCTGCTGTTCTGGTTGTTTTAATGCTAATTAAAAGTTTTTCTTTCAATGTAAAGGAAATGCCAGTGGGCAGCTTCCATGCATGGGTAGGACAGAGAGAGAGCTTGTAGGCTCAGTTCTCTTATCAATTATATTTTGTTATGAACTTATTAAATGAGCCTACCTCCCGAACAACCCAACTAAATCAAACAATCAGAAAAGGACATTAAAGAACACTACAATGAAACCTGAAGGATATCAGTTCTGTGGAATGATTCTTCTGGCATAGTAAGCAGGATTTCAGCAGACCAAGCAATTCCACCAAAGTTGCTGCTGGAACAGGGAGCAGCAGCTGGAACCTCAAGCCTCAGCTGGAGTCCGAAGCCTTGAAGCTTTCCCCGGAGCAGTTCTCTTTAGGAGCCTCTTGAAGTGCAGAGATGAGCAGGCAAAAGCCAAGTCCCAACCAAAAGCCTCCTCTCCTGTTATGTTGAAAGACCATTATGATGCTTTTGGCCTGAGAAGGTTCCGGTAAATACTTTTTGTTGGCTCTGTTTATTAACAATTAAACTTTATTAAACAACCCAACTAGCATATACAAGAAGGAAAAAAAAAGGTTAAAGGGACAGAAGAGTAAACCTTCTGGAATCCGTTTTTCAGGATGGGTCCTTAGGTGTCTCTGTCCCGCGAGCTGGTCCGGTCCCTTCCTCTCTCCGAGCGCCCTCCTCGCCTTCACCTGTTGTTTTTCTTTTCCCCACCTTCCCAGTCCCAAGCAAAGGGCGGTCTCCTTCTCCCTTCGAGGGTCAATTAGGAAAACAATAGCCATGGTGGGGTTCCCAGGTCGGCTTCCTGAATTCCAAGCCCAGGAAGGCTCCAAACAGTCTGTCACAAGGTATTCATGGCTTGCCCCAAGGGTAAAGCCCGCCAAGACTGCTTCCACCTGTGACAAAGCTTAATCTTTCCCACAACTTTTCATTTGTGAGCTTTAGTTAGAGAGAGTTTAGACCCCAGGCATGAAAGAAAAAAACCTAAACCGGCATTGCGTGGGATGCCTCAATGCTCAAGAAAAGTGAAACTAGGCATTCTGCTGCCCAAGCCTGGATAAATTCAGGCCACAGAACGGTTAGCACAGGAACAGCTTGACAGTGGCCACATCACTTCTAATTCTCCATGGAATTCTCCAATTTCTGTTGTTAAAAACAAGTCAGGAAAAGGGAGGGTATTGCAAGACCTGAGAAAAGTAAACGAGACTGTGGAGCTGCTAGGAGCTTTACAACCAGGGCTGCCCATTCCTTCTGCCACACCTCAAGATACGTATAAGATTATTTTGGATTTGAAAGATTGTTTTTATATGTTTCCTCTTGGAGACTGTAAAAGATTTGCTTTCGGCATACCTTCAACAATTTTTAAGGAGCCTATGGAAAGATATCACTGGCTAGTGTTGCCTCAAGGCGTGGCAAGTAGCCCAACTCTCTGTCAAAAATTTGCACTCAAACTCGAGTGACGTCCTCAGTTATCTGTTGTACACTGTGTGGATGACAGTCTTTTAACATCTAAAGATGGAGGCTTCCTGTGAGCTGCTTCTGCTCATCTACCAGATGCTTTTAAAAACCAGGCTTAATAATAGCTGCAGAAAAGGTCCAATGGGCTGCACTGCTTTCTTATCTGGGACATAAACTGTACCTGAAAGCAATTTTACCTCAACATCCCCCCCCCCAAAAAAAAACCCCAAAAAACAAACTAGAAAAGACAACTTGACTGCTTTGAAAGATTGTCAAAAACTCTTGGGGGATATTAATTGGCTTCGACCTTATTTAAAATTGTCCACTGGAGAGCTAAAGCCTTTATTTGATATCCTTAAAGGAGATTCCGATCCGTCATCACAGGGACAATTATCCAAAGAAGGCGGGAAAGTTTGGTTCGGGCTGCGTCAGCCACAGAACAATGGAATATACAATATGTTGATTATCAGAAAAACTGTTAGCATGTATTCTGGCTGCTCAGCATGCTCCTGCTGCTGTCATTTGGCAAAAAGGTCCTTTACTATGGATTCACCTGATGTTACTCATATACTGGCATATGTGTTGACACCTTATTATGAATCTGTAGCTTGTTTAGTCTAAATTAACTAGAGAAAAATTTCATAAAAACTTTGGTATCGAGCCACATTTGATTAGAATCCCATTTACTGGACAACATGTTGACTGGTTATTCCAAAATAACAATACTTGAGCTATTGCATTTGCTCAATCAATGGGCAAAAACAGACCATCATTATCCTAATAATAAATTGACTCAGTTTTAAAATATCCATTCTATAGCATTTTCAAAAACTATAAAAAATGATCCAAATACCAGGATCCCAGACAGTTTTTACTGATGGATCATCTAATGGGATGGCTGTTTATGTTATACAGGATCAAAAGTATGTTTTACAAACAAATTCGGCATCAGCTCAAGTAGTTGAATTAAGGGCTGTGGCAGCTATATTTGATACAATGGAGCCAGGCAGTGGTGGTTCACAACTTTAATCCCATGGATTGATATGAGTTCAAAGACAGCCTGGTCTACAAAACAATTCCAGGACAGTCAAGGCTACACAGGGAAACCCTGTCTTGAAAAAACAAATATATATATTAAAATAAAATAAAATAAATAAAAAGATATAATGGCCAACACTTCTTTTAACTTACACACTGATAGTCAATATATAGCTCAAGCCTTACAGATTTTAGAAATGGTTCCATATATTGAGATTACTGATATTTAAATACAATTATTGTTCTTTCAAATACAGAGACATTTACATGCAAGGACTGATCCTTGTTATTTCAGTTACATTGGAGCTCATTCTGGATTTCCCAGTCCTTTAGCAAAAGGAAACTATATGGCAGATTAAGCTACTAAACAAGTATATTTTACTCAGGCAGAAACTTACTCAAAAATCTCATGTTTTGCATCATCAAAATAGTCAAAGTCTAAGATATCAGGTTCATTATTACTCATGAGGCTGCTAGACAAATTGCTAAACAATGTTCTGCTTGCCCAGAATTGCATCCTGTTCCTCAATATGTAATAAATCATAGCAATTTGATTCCTAATCAATTATGGCAAATGGATGTTACTCACATACCAGAGTTTGGAAATGTTTAAATACATGCATGTTTACTATAGGTACTTATCCAGGATTTATAATGGCTGCTGCAAAAACAGAAGAAGCAACTCAACATGTTGTTTCTCTTGTCTAGAGTGTTTTGTTACACTTGGTATCCCTGCTGCTGTAAAAACAGATAATGGTACAGGGTATATAAGTCAAAAATTTCAATGCTTTTGTGCTCAGTTCTCAATCAGTCATAAGACTGGAATTCCTTATACTCTCCAAGGTCAGGGGATTGTGGAAAGTGCTCATGGGACTTTAATATTTTAATTGCTTAAAATTAGGAAGTGGGAATTATATTCCTCCTCCCCACAGAATAGTTTAAATCATGCTCTTTTATTTTAAATGTTTTAAATGTGGATGCTCTTGGTTATTCTGCGGCAGAAAGGTTACGCTGCATCTTAAAACTCAGAGTAGCTGTGCTCAGGTTAAATGGAAAGATCCTCTTACAGGGGAACGGCACAGCCCCCCAATCTGGTGTTAATTTGGGCAAGAGGGCACGTGTGGTTTTTCTACAGAATGCTGAGAACGCCACATGGTTGCCAGAAAGGTGGGTGCATTTTGCTGGAACTGAATGTAAGATGGATGATGCTATGGGTGATGGGGACGATGTGTCAGATGGTGCAAGCTAATGGGCCTATGTTACAGATCCTCCACTTTTACATCCCGCAGTTCAGGAAGGACAAGAAATTATGATACTGGTGAATGATACGTGCTTGCTCACACCTCCTGCCCAATATGGCTGAGTACACAACGATCGCCAAGATTTAATTATTCAGGTTGTGGAAAACGGTTGCCCATTTGTTTTGCAAAAAAACCACTTATTCGCCTGGTTGTGTGTTGGAGTTTATAATCATACTCTTATTGGAGGTGGAGGAATGTGTACCAATGCTGGACTGTTACTTCCCAAAGGCAATCTGGTCAGGGGAAAGGTTTCTCCGCAAAAAAAAAAGTTTACCATGTGACTCAGAGACAAGATATAGCAACAAAACTTTATTATGGAGATGTCTAGGGGACAAACCATTACAATATAATGTGACTAAAAGCAACAGATTTCTATCGGACTAGTCAGGCAACCAAGTAGGAGGTAATGAAGAATCATCTCTAATAAATTTAAGCAATTGGGAAAAAGGGCTCTCTGCTGGACTGTAGTGGTCGGATTCAGAGTATCCTTAGGCGTATGTGTGGAAACTTGCTGCAGCCAAGGGCCTGGTAAGAGGCCAAGGAAAGGACTCTTATGTGAAGAACAGTCCTCGATGCCCTCTATTGGAAATTGTTAAAGCCTGTGCCAACCTGACTTGTGTTTTGTTATTGGGAAATTTATCAATTACTTCTGTTAATGAGTACTTCAATGTGTCTTATTGCCATTCGTATAATACCGCTTTTGGTCAAGGTAATGGTCAACTCCTGGAAAGTTCAAGGTGAAATGCACAATGTCAAACTGCGAGCATTGCTATAATCTCTCTGCAAAGTCTGGTAGTCAAAAGACTGGTAAGATCCATTAGGGATACGTCAACCTAAGACAGGCACAGTCATTCTGCATCTAGCTAGTAGGCTACAGCATTTTTAAAATTAAAAAGGGGGAACTGTCAGGAGCCGTTTGTATAAGGTCTGTCCATATGCACTGCTCTTTGTTCCAGCATAAGAATCACACCGATTGCCAAGACCGTGGTTAAGCAAGATGTTCTGCCAAGTGCACCCTCAAGGTCTTCAGACTATCAGAGAAAGTACACTGTGGCTTCAAGGCCGAGGGTCAATAGAGCTTACACTGCTTTTCCCGTGGGAATGTCTGCATTATCTCCTGAGAGCGACCTTCCTGCTTTGTTTTCCCATGCCTAAGATGTGTATACATTGAACTGGTGAATAAAGCTGAGGCATCTTGTGGTATTGACTGCAGGTCCTCTTGAGTCTATCCTGTGTTTCTGGCTATTTCTTGCCTCTGTTTCTTATTTCTGTTCTTTTATTTCTCAGCCTCACTCCTTGCTCTAGGATCTGTGCAATATTGTCCAGAGCTGGTTCTGGCACCCACCCAGGCTGGACGTAGATTCACTATGGTTTTTATGTTGGTCTTGACCTCCTGATCCTACCTCCGGTGCTGAGATGAAAGGGGGCCATGCCACCATATTTGGCCAGGACTTATCATATGTAGTTTACCTTACTGAGCACTTTTATGATCAAGACTGGATGGAAAGTTTTGTTAAAGGATTTTTTTTTTCTGCACCTCAATAGCCTATATTTCAATCCACATGAAGATCAAGAACAAATCTAAGCACCGTGCAAAAAGGAAATGACGCTTGTTGGCCCTGAGGTGGGACTCTCTGCAAATGGGTACGAAGCCCCTTGTGTTACTAGGACATACACACACACACATTGCTGTATATAATTGCCATAACTCAGGAGTTCTTAAAGGAGGCTTGTGCATGATGGCACACTGAAGTCCTCTCAGCATACAGAAGCGCTGCCCACGGCACAGGTTCTGCATACAACATTTTAGAGATATTGCCAGCAGGGGTGAGAAATGCCCATGGATGCCTCATTTAAATGCCCTGCAAGCTTCTACAACACTTCTGAGGGCGTTTTAACATAAACATCAAGATAATCAAATAAGATCTTTCACACGATTGTACCTTTTGCTACTTGCTAATCTTTTGGTGTGCTGAGATGGGGTTCACTCACTATAGCTCAGACTGAGCCTATAGAAAATCTACTGAGAACTGCAATTACAACCGTGAGCCATCACTACCGGCTTTCTTGGTACTTAACGATGACCAAAAGCCTACAGGCACCAGAAAGGGGGAGCAGACTTGCCTGTGAATGATTTCTCCCTTCTATGGGGGTTTAAATCCAATTCATTAGACTTCGCATTGAGATAACTCCAGACCAAGCCTGCCTTTCCTGAGTATCTTGTCTGCATGGATCTGATTAGGTGGTCAAGGTTCTGGATGAAACAATCAAAGATCCATTCTTACTTGTTACCTCTGGTCCCGCACCGTGGCAGTCTACTACGGCTCTAACACACTCACCAAGTCAGAGAAAACTTCTCTGTGCTCTCTGAGAACTAAGATTAGGTATTTCAGCATTATCTTGAAATATTAAACGATGTGTGAAGAGATTATTTCCTGTAGGAATCCTCTGACCAAGAAACGTTCCTGTCACATTTATCCTCAAAATGGACACGCTGGTGAATCAGGAGACTTGAGATCCAGCTGAAGCCCTCCCCACACGCCTTGCACTTGTACGGTTTTTCTCCAGAGTGAACTCTCTGGTGGGCTTGAAGGTATGAGCTCCAACTAAAACCTTTCCCACACTCTTCACATTTGTATGGTTTCTCTCCAGTGTGGACTCTCTGGTGGGCTTGGAGGTAGGACCTCTGTCGGAAGTGTTTCCCACACACATCACACGGGTATGGTTTTTCACCTTTGTGGACCCCACGATGAGCCAGGAAATTGGAAGCCCTACAGAAGCCCTTCCCACACTCCTCACACTGATAGGGTCTCTCTCCAGTGTGTGACCTCTGGTGGGCTTGAAGTTGTGAACCTACCGTGAAGCCCTTCCCACACTCTGTGCACTGATACGGTTTCTCTCCTGTGTGGACCCTCAGATGCACTTGGAGACTTGAGAATTGACTGAAGGCCTTCCCACACTTGTCACATTTGTACGGTTTCTCTCCTGTGTGGATTCTACAATGAACATTAAGATCTGAACTCCGGCGGAAGCTCTTCCCACATGTATTACATTTGTAGGGTTTCTCTCCGGTGTGGCCTCTCTGATGGGACAGAAGATTTGATGCCTGGCTAAAGCCTTTCCCACACTCCTCACACTTATAGGGTTTTTCACCCGTGTGAACTCTAAGATGAGTGTTAAAATCAGAACTACGGCTGAAGCTCTTCCCACAAGTATCACATTGATAAGGCTTCTCTCCAGTGTGGCCCCTTTGATGATCTAGAAGATTTGAGGCCCGACAGAAGCCTTTCCCACACTCCACACATTTGTAGGGTTTCTCTCCGCTATGGCTTATCTGATGAGTCCGAAGGTGTGAGTCTACACCGATGACCCTGTCACACTCCTCACACTTGTAGGGTTTTTCTCCTGTGTGCACTCTAGAATGAATGTTAAGGTGTGAACTGTCGCTAAAGCCCTTGCCACATGTATCACATTTGTACGGTTTCTCTCTTGTATGGATTCTACAATGAGCATTAAGATCTGAACTCCGGCGGAAGCTCTTCCCACATGTGTTACATTTGTAGGGTTTCTCTCCGGTGTGGCTTCTCTGATGGGCCAGAAGATTTGAGACCTGGCTGAAGGCTTTTCCACACTCCTCACACTTATAGGGTTTTTCACCCGTGTGGACTCTGATGTGAGTGTTAAAATCAGAACTACGGCTGAAGCTCTTCCCACAGGTATCACATTGATAAGGCATCTCCCCAGTGTGGCCCCTCTGATGATCCAGAAGGTTTGAGGCCTGACAGAAGCCTTTTCCACACTCCGCACATTTGTAGGGTTTCTCTCCCGTGTGGCTTATCTGATGAGCTTTAAGGTGTGAGGCTACACTGAAGGTTTTTCCACACTCCTCACACTTATAGGGCTTTTCTCCTGTGTGGACTCTACAATGAACTTTAAAGTGCGAACTGTAGCTAAAGCCCTTACCACATGTATCACATTTATATGGATTCTCTCTTGTATGGATTCTGTAATGAACATTAAGATTTGAACTCCGGCGGAAGCTTTTCCCACATGTGCTACATTTGTAGGGTTTCTCTCCGGTGTGGCTTCTCTGATGGGCCAGAAGATTTGCAGCCTGGATGAAGGCTTTTCCACACTCCTCACACTTATAGGGCTTTTCTCCTGTGTGGACTCTACAATGAATTTTAAAGTGCGAACTGTAGCTAAAGCCCTTGCCACATGTATCACATATGTATGGATTCTCTCTTGTATGGATTCTACAGTGGACATTAAGATTTGAACTCCGGCGGAAGCTCTTCCCACATGTATTACATTTGTAGGGCTTCTCCCCAGTGTGGCTTCTCTGATGGTCCAGAAGATTTGCAGCCTGGATAAAGGTTTTTCCACACTCCTCACACTTATAGGGTTTTTCTCCTGTATGGATTCTCCAGTGGACATTAAGATTTGAACTTCGGTGGAAGCTCTTCCCACATATGTTACACCTGTAGGGTTTCTCTCCAGTATGGACCCTTTGATGGACCAGAAGATTTGAGGTCTGGATAAAGGCTTTCCCACACTCTTCACACTTATAGGGTTTTTCACCCGTGTGGACTCTACAATGAACAGTAAGACTTGAACTTCGGCGGAAACTCTTCCCACATGTGTTACATTTGAAAGGTTTCTCTCCAGTGTGGCCTCTCTGATGGGACAGAAGATTTGATGCCTGGCTAAAGCCTTTCCCACACTCTTCACATTTGTAGGGTTTTTCACCCGTGTGGACCCTAATGTGAGTGTTAAAATCAGAGCTACGGCTGAAGCTCTTCCCACAAGTATCACATTGATAAGGCTTCTTTCCAGTGTGGCCCCTCTGATGATCCAGAAGGTTTGGGGTCTGACAGAAGCTTTCCCCATATTCCTCACACTTACTGGGTTGTTCTCCTGTGTGGGCTCTCCAATGAATGCTAACGTGTGAAGTGTCACTAAAGCCCTTGCCACATGCATCACCCTTGTATGGCTTCTCCCCTTTGTGGATTTGGTGATGCAGGTGTGGTCGTGAAAACCCAGCAAAGTCCTTCCCAGTCTCTTCACAGTTATAAGGCTTCTCTCCAGCATGGTCTCTCTGATGGACCTGGAGATGTGAGCTGTGGCTGAAGCTCTCTCCACACTCCTCACATTTATAGGGTTCCTCTCCTCTGTGAACTAACAAAACTGTCTGGCCACAGGAGCTTTTCCCAGTATCCTCATATCCTTTGGGGTTTTCTCCAGTGGGGACACTCTGACGATACTGAAATAGTGGCCTTTGACTGAAATTTTTAAACAGACTGTCTGCCTTGTTCAATCCGCGGATATCGTGTATTCTCTGATGGGACTGAAGACTTGGGAACTGACAGGTGTTGTGACATTTTTCACACTTGTAGGGCTTCTCTCCTGTAATAACATGGAGACGGTGGGTGCAACTGAAATCTTTCTCACGTGCCTCTTCTTCGGGGAATTCCCTGTGGTCAACCTGAGGAACTAAATTCTGACTGGAAGCTTTAATGAGCTCCTCTTCTTCACAGCTCACGTCATCCTGTTTTAACGGAGAGCCAGTTGCTCCAGTGTTTACTGTGCAATCCCAAGCCTTGGTTAACTCCCTTGTAACTTGTTGCCAGATTTGCGAGCAGAAAAGCTCCTCATGTGGCAGGTACCTCAACCCTCCTTCCTGAAGAGGGTCCGTCTCCTGTAGATTCTTGTCTCCTAAAAGCATATAGAGAATTCAGAGAGAGGTAGGGTGTGTGAACACCGTGTTGGCTGATGTTGCAGTTGTACAGCCAAGACCACAGCCTAAGCCTTCATTCACTAAATCAGAGAAAGGTTGCCATCCCATTAGCATGAGTGCCCTGTCACCTCACTGACATGCCCAGACGCTGAGGCCAGCGCTCAGGAGACCCACTTAGAGGTCTACAGAGCATCATATATGAGTGACACTGCAGTACCTGTCCTCACCACACACATAATGAATACAAGGCTTTTAAAAATTGTGATCTATGGCCTCCTCACACACGTGTGTGTATATGTGCATGTGCATGCCCATGTATACACATCTACAAGGAACCATCCGGATGTGGAGGAATAGCATGTTGTAACTCAGCTTTGAGGGAGTCACAGAGCAAATGGAGACTGACGCTGAGGACGGATGGATTCTCGACAGTGGTACAAAGCCTCGACTGACACCCAGCCCCAAAGTCATGCGTAGGTTAAGGAGCAGGATATCCGAGGCACACTGTTCTCACCTGTAGATTCACCGCTCCAGCTAGCCTCGGTCAACATCCAGAACAGGTATTCTCTCTTGAGCTGGAGCAAAACATCTGGAGTCACGTTCTGATGCCCTGTGAATTAACACACCCCAGATGAGCAGGTTCTAAAAATAGCATTCCACTGTATCTTCTTCAGCCGGCCAAATCTATTCCTTCCTAAACTCATAATACAAGTCAGACGAAGAAATACAATGTTTGAAGAGATCCAGGATACACACACATAGATAGACTTTAAGAAACTTGTTTTAGCCGGGCGTGGTGGCACACGCCTTTAATCCCAGCACTTGGGAGGCAGAGGCAGGTGGATCGATGTGAGTTCGAGGCCAGCCAGGTCTACAAAGTGAGCCCAGGACAACCGAGGCTACACAGAGAAACCCTGTCTCGAAAAACCAAAACAAACAAACAAACAAAAAACCCAACTTGTTTTGACGAGCACCAATTTTCATTCTTTCCTCCCCCTTCTCCCTCAAACTGTTCTTGCCAATGTCCTAGACAGACACCATTGGAATTTCTTTTCTGTCTGCTACATTTTTCTCAGTTCTCTCCATCCATCATGTGGACTCCTGGGACTGAGCGTTGGGGCATCAAACTTGGTTCCAGGTGCCATTAGCTGCTGGCCATGTCATAACCTCAACCCTATTTTATTTCATTTTATTGATACATCTTTTCAATTTTTTCCTGATGTGTACATGTAAGTGTATGTGTGTGTGTATGTGTGTGTATGTGTATGTGTACGTGAGTGCAGGTGCCCACGGAGACCAGCAGGGGGAGGCAGATACCCTAAGCTGGAGTCTGTTCATTTCAAGTTTAATTATACAGTATTCTTCCCCCATGTATGCCTGCTCACCAGAAGAGGGCACCAGATTACATTACAGGTGGTTGTGAGCAACCATGTGTTTGCTGGGAATTGAACTCAGGACCTTCGGAAGAACAGGCAGTGCTCTTAACCTCTGAGCCATGTCTCCAGCCCTGGATCTGGAGTTAATAGGTATTTGTGAGCAACCTGATGTTGGGTGCTGGGACCTGTTGGGGGAATGTCTGAAGTATTTTGGTGCTAATTGCTGCTTCCTATCTGTGAGAAAAGAGAGACGGCCACAAGGAGAAAAGAGAGATGCTGAAGGGAAGAAAGGAGGCTGCCATGGATTAGATGGCTGGCGTGAATGGAGAATCCGACCCAGATGAAGAACATTAGCAAGTATTTGGGATTATGGATGGGAGGTAACTTGATAGAAGTTATTAGAAGCAGATGGCATCGGATAGAGGCAGGGATCCCATGCCTGCCCCACTATGGGAGGTAGTTTAGAGGCTTGGTATCTGCCCTGCCCCAGGTGAACTAAGGCTATTTTAAAATATAACAAGTGTCTGTGTCTCAATTGATCACTAGCTGGGCCTACTGATAATACAGATAATTTAAAAACAATAGAAAGCCAAACTCTGGTCCTCTGTAAGAGCAAAGAAAGCATTAACTGATGAGCTATCTCTCCAGCCGCCTCAACATATTTCAGCATCGGTAGGCATCACTCAGCATGCGCCACCAGGTGGTGGGAGTGAGATTATAATTTGAGGAAGATGAAAACACACTAGTGTAAGGACCAAACTAATGCCATGTTCCGTATGTTGTGTAAGTAATGCCATGGTCTGTATGTTCTGTGAGAACTTGTCCTTTAGGTGACCCTTACTTCTTCCTGTGTTCCAGGAATAACCATGTACTGCCATAAACTGTACCTGCCAGCAGTCTCCAGAAAGTCATACCCAGGCAATTACAGATAATTAGCACCCAGTGTTCCTCTGAGAAGAAAATTCCCATTGTGACTTAGTCTCCACCCAACCCGCCTAAAGGTCAACGGTCTTGTGACCCACAAACCAATTATGAAACACCAAGGTTTGGAAACCCCCACTTGCAGTTTTTCCCCTCTATAAACCCATTATGCTTGAAACTCTGTACCAGTCTCCCCTCCTGGGGCATCAGGAAGACCTGTGGTCCAAGCTTGAGCCCATAATAAAGGACTTTGTGTGTATTGCATCAGTATTAAGTCCTGTGGGTCTTTTGGGGCGGGGGGAATCTCATGATCTGGGCAGAACATTTGGGGGCTCACTGGTGACCCTCAGGACACCGAACTGGAGGGTCCTACACTGGCCGATGAGTATACTATCTGTGTCTGTGCTGTAGCTCTGTCTGCTACAATGTTTCTTTAATAAGATATTAAGGCTATACCTCCAGTCTATATAGCTTAAGATTATACTGTGAATACTTAACTAAGGATTTATCATTTGCTTATTGGGTATGATGTTTAAATATTAAGTTCAAACTCTGGTTGAGAACATGTATGTGTGCATATGTGTTTGAAACATAGCTGTGTTAAATAGCAACCATGTGGACCACATGGTCTGCAGGCTGGTATGTGACTCAGCCATCTTGAGATAGCCACTGTGGCATAAGGCAACAACTTTACAGCCTTTTGGTCCTAATGAGCTCTCTGCTTGTTATAAAGGTTGATTCAGATGAACAGACTGCTACATTACAGATGTTGGAAATGGATAATTCTAAAATTACTTTTAAGTTGGGATGTTAATTTTAGAGATATTCAATTGTTTACGCTGTTAAAGTGTGGGGTTTATCTTCTAAATTTATGGTTATTATGCTCCACCTTCATTCTCAAAAAGGTAAAAATCACTGCCTTAGGAAGACATTTGGCCTTAATTTCTGAATATGGCTATATTTTTAAATTGCCCACCACGGCCTCTAACAACACGTGGTGGGCCTCCAGGTTGATTCTGTGATAAAAAGTGTGGGGTCATAGTCTCTCCACCATCTTGGGTAAGGGCAGTCACATGACTAGCAGCCATTTTGGTTGTGGTAGACTCGAGCCTCTGTATTGAAGGCTTCCAACTGCATTCAGTTGTCCAGCTTAACACCAAGGGTAACTTCTGTCCGTTGAGCTCTTTTCACGGTTCACACTTAATGATGAAATGTGTCAGAACCAGCAAGATTGCCAGTCTATCAATGGACTGTATCTATGATTAAAAGTTAGTTTTGCTTTGATATTAGTTCAAAAATATATTTATGCAGTTTATTGTCACCTCTCTCAGGGAATCAGTTGCCTGATAGTTAGTGAAACAATTCTAAGAGAATGATGCTCCATTCCCAAGGTGGGCTGGATGGTTTTTGGTTTTTGAAATCTTTGTATATTGATACAAAATTAACATTATATTTTGATTACAGCATACTATGTGTATCAACTCTTTTAAGGCATTGTGCCTATGTAATTCTTAAAAAACGCTATGTGCAGTTCCAGTCCTTTTAAAAGCGATCACAAACTGTTGAGGATAACTAAAGCTTATGGTTTTGTTAGGTACTAGTTCAGTAAATCGCAGGTGTTTTCTAAATTAATCAGCCAATATATAGCTAGAAACAAGCAACTCTGACATACTAAAACTAGACAGATGTGGTCCTCTAGCACTTATCTGCAGATTATAGATTATAACATCCTGTTTCATGTTTGTAAGATGTAGTTTAGAGCAGATAGCTAAAGGCAGACAAGGATTGAGCACAGATATGCTGGCCCTAAAGCTTGTCAGAGATCTGCTGAATATGGCATTAAATACGTTTAAACTAATTAGGACAGAGAACCCTACATCCTTGCAGTACCTCTCCAAGATCTCTCAAAAGATTTGGCACGGCAGATGGCTTCAACCCTGGACCACGGGATGCTGACCTGAGCTAAATTGCTCCCAACATCTCACCCTCTGCTAGGGACCAGTGTGAAATGTCGACAAACTGGACACCCAGAAACTGACTGTCTCACATTGCTGAAAACGAGGTGAGATCGATCTCTTCCGCGTTCTCCTTCCACAGAAACAGCCTCCCATCTTCAGTGCCTCTGTGCCTGACGGCCAGACTGTGTCTGCCCATGGTGCCACGTTACCACAGGAGACAACTGGGCCAACTGTCTAGGTACCAGGATATGGGTAGTCATCTCTGTCATACTGACTGATACATAAATTCATCTAGGTTACAATTCATTCTTCTCAGGTCTCTGATTTCATTGACGGCTGAGCTAATGGTAGCTTGACTGCTAGAGGACAATTAGTTCCACTGTTCGTACATTAATCAATTCATCCGCTAGTTAAAACTGCTAGGTATTTAGGTCTCTTCCCTTATTTAAAAAGACAAACAGGCTCGCCTTGCTCACAGGCTTCATGTTAAAGGTAAGTAGTTTTTAGTATAACTTTTTATTAGTCCTTCATTTGGATGACTGCACTCGGTATTCCACTGCCTGTGTCTCTTGATGAATGGCTGGATAGAAAAAGGGTGTAGTTTATATTAGGTCTGAGGATATGAAAATTTAAGTTATGCAAACCAAAGTATTTGAGGGCCTAAGAAAGTATTTAAGGGTTGATGGATGCAATATATAAAAGAGATATTTTAATGTGTAAGAAAGTATTTAAATGTTGGTAACTGAAATTTATAAAAATTAAAGGATCTTAAGAGAAGTTTCATGGTACATAAAAGCAAGTTGCAAATTCAAAATATATGAAAAAATGAGCTAATAGAGTTCTAAAAAGCTGGTAGAGTACTGACTGCTTATTAATCAGTCCCAAGCTCAAGATTTTAATTTCCCTTTGGTTGTATTCTGAATATAGACTGAAGGGTGCTTCTCATCATGCTAAAAAACAAGTCTGTCCAAACTGTATTATCAAGTCTTCTGAACTGAAAAAAGAATGTTCATGATGCCTTTACTGGCTTTCAAAGGTATAAGCCTTTGAAGCTGTCTTATAGACACAATTTTAACTTCTGTCCCTAGTCTGTATTTGTCTCAGAAGATTTTTACCTGGCTAACAGACTCCATCCAGAGCTGCTGAGATCTGGACCTGCTGGAAGCTGATGTAAACCAGGTCCACAGATATGACTACTCCTTGTCTCTTCAACTGGATTAGCTAAACAATATTTTTGATGAGTGCCACATTACCTTAACTTTGACTAGCTTTTCAGCTTTTCTATGCCCTGTTAACAGCACCCCTAACGTCCGCAGAATGAAGTTACAGAGGAGAATGACCTCGCCCATTTTTCCACTTTATACGCAGAAATGCTAAGTCAAAGGCAACTCTCTGGCACGAGGGACAAATGGCTACAAGAAAATAGGCTCTTAGTTCTGCTTAAACCAGTCATGCCTTGTGCCCCCTTATAGCCAGCAAAGATTGGGTACCATCCAGTCATGAGGGCACAGTCCCTGGCCTACAACAGGCCGACTCACAGGAATAAGTTTCACAGCGACCCATGATTGGGCCTTCAATGAACCAGTCAGAGGGGAGAATGCAAGAACCAAACCAACATCATGTTCTGTATGTTCTGTAACTAATGTCATGGTCTATATGTTCTGTGAGAACTTGTCCTGTAGGTGGCCCTTCTTCCTGCATTCCAGGAATGACAATGTAATGACACATAAAGTGCACTTGCCAGCTGTCTCCAGAAACTTGTACCTGGGCAAGTAGATATAATTAGCACCCAAAGTTCCTCTGAGAAGAAAATTTCCCCGTGTGATTTAGTCTCCATTCAACCAGCCTAAAGGTCAGCATTCCTGTGACTCACAAACCAATTATGAAACACCAAGGTTTGGAAACCCCTGCATGTGGATTTTCCCTTTGTAAACCCATTATGCTTGAATCTCTGTAGAAATCTACTATCCTGCAGCGTCAGGAAAGCTTATGGTCCAAGCTCAAGCCCGTATTAAAAGACCCTGTGTGTATTGCATCAGTATCGAGTCCTGGGGGTCTTTTGAGGATCTTGTGATCTAGGCACAACACTGCCATGCTTTAATTTTCACTTCATTTATCAAATTAGGACGAGTTCAACACTGTATCACATGGTGACTAGAAAACTAGAAACCACTAGCTTCAACACATGTCTGCTCTCACCCACTGACAGAAGGTTCCGGAAAGTCTCCAGCATCACGTCACGGTACAGCTTCCTCTGGGCAGCATCCAGCAGCCCCAGCTCCTCCTCACTGAAGACCACGGCCACGTCCCTGAACGTCACTGCCTCCTGTGACAGCAAACACTCAACTTTAACTTTGGTCTTCTGCTTACTATAACTCCAGGTCTTGGGTCTCCAATACCTTCCTTTGGCCTCTGTGGGTATCTGGCATGCACACGGAGCACAGGCTTATTATAGTCAGGGGTAACACTCATAGAAATAAAACACGTTGTTAAAACATGTCTTATTTAGTATTTCTAAACAACAGGAACAGTAGCAAACCATCCTTGAATTTCTTCTGGAGGAGAATATTTATTCATACCAATATTACTATAACTTTCCTTAGTATTATCAAAGCTGCTAAGCTATTTAAATATCTGGGAGTAGAGAGAGAAGAGGCCTCTGTCACATGGACCTCCTTTACCACAGAGCATGTCAACTTAAGGGAACACGATGTCATTAACAACAAAACAGTGAAAGCCAGTCATGACAGCACATGCTTGGCATCCCAGCACTGAGAGTCAGGCGGGAGGACTGAGATATTGAGAACAGATGTATGTACACACTAAGACTCTGTCTTTTAAATTATTATTATTTTTTAAAATCTTGACTTGGAGTGTGGCTCAGTGGTAGAGCCCCTGCCTAGAATCCCCCAGTGAGGGGCTGGGGCGTGGCTCAGTGGTAGAGCCCTTGCCTAGAATCCCCCAGTGAGGGGCTGGGGGCATGGCTCAGTGGTAGAGCCCCTGCCTAGAATCCCCCAGTGAGGGGCTGGGGACGTGGCTCAGTGGTAGAGCCCCTGCCTAGAATCCCCCAGTGAGGGGCTGGGGCGTGGCTCAGTGGTAGAGCACCTGCCTAGAATCCCCCAGTGAGGGGCTGGGGGTGTGACTCAGTGGTAGAGCCCCTGCCTAGAATCCCCCAGTGAGGGGCTGGGGTGTGGCTCCGTGGTAGAGCCCCTGCCTAGAATCCCCCAGTGAGGGGCTGGGGCGTGGCTCAGTGGTAGAGCCCCTGCCTAGAATCCCCCAGTGAGGGGCTGGGGCGTGGCTCAGTGGTAGAGCCCCTGCCTAGGATTCCCCAGTGAGGGGCTGGGGTGTGGCTCCGTGGTAGAGCCCCTGCCTAGAATCCCCCAGTGAGGGGCTGGGGTGTGGCTCAGTGGTAGAGCCCCTGCCTAGAATCCCCCAGTGAGGGGCTAGGGCGTGGCTCAGTGGTAGAGCCCCTGCCTAGAATCCCCCAGTGAGGGGCTGGGGGCGTGGCTCAGTGGTAGAGCCCCTGCCTTGAATCCCCCAGTGAGGGAGTTGGTGGTGTGGCTCAATGGTAGCGCATCTGCCTAGCACAAGGAAGGCCCTGGATTTTCAAAAGTTTTATCTATTATTACAAATAAAACATTATGTCATGAAAACAAATCAAGAAATAAAAACTGGTGTACTATAAACAAAACAATAGAAAACCTGAGCTTATTCAATGCTACTCACTTTTCCATTCTATGATCATTAATCTAATTTCAAAGTGGTTATTAGGTGTATCTTTGTTTTTATTTCGACACAGGGTTTCTTTGTGTAGGCTTGTCTGTCCCAGAATCACACCTAGCACCTCGAACTCACAGCGATCTGACTGCCTCTGCCTCCCAAGTGCTGGGATTAAAGGCGTGCGCCACCACCACCTGGCTTTGATTTATCTTTATTTTATGGACATGAATGTTCTGCTTGCCTGCACAGTTATGCACCACATGCACACTTGGTGCCCATGCGGGCAGTAGACAGTGTCAGATCCCTGGAGCTACTGCTGTTCATAGTTGTCCTCATGTGAGTGCAGGGAACCAAACTACATCCTTACAAGAACAGCAACACTCTGAACTGCTGAGCCATCTCTCTAATCCCCTCAGGTAATTTTCAGAAATAAAAATAAATTAATCTATGTGGGGTTTTTTGTTGGTTTGGTTCATTGTTTGTTTTGTTTGTTTTTTTCAAGACAGGGTTTCTCTGTGTAGCCTTGGCTGTCTAGGACTCACTTTGTAGACCAGGCTGGCTTAGAACACATGGAGATCCTCCTGCCTCTGCCTCCCGAGTGCTGGGATTAAAGGTGTGCACCACCACAACAGGCTCAAGTTATTGTCTAAATCTGTGTGTGTATAGTTAGTGTTTTGCCTGCATGTGCCAGGTGCAGAGGGCACAAGAAGGCAGCAAGTCCTCACAATCTGGAGTCACATGTGGTTGTGGCTGCTGGGAACTGAGCCTGGATCCCTTGCAAGAGCAGCCAGTGCTGCCAGCCGCTGAGCTGCCTCTCCAGCTCCGCACAGCAGGTTCTCCATGCCTGCTGCTCCCCTTGGGTCTTCCTCAGAGAAAGAAGCAAGATGTCAGGATCCTTGAAAATTTACACGACACTCTGAAACTTAGAAAAAGCTCAACCTATCCAGAGGCGGTGGTGCACGCCTTACCCCCAACACTGAGAAGGCAAGAGGCAGGCAAACACCTGTGAATTCAAGGTCAGCTTCGTCTCCAGAGTGAGTTCCAGGCCAGCCAGGGCTACACAGTGAGAACTTGTCTCAAACCAAAATGGAAGAAAAACAAAAACTAATGAAAAAAAGCTCAACAACTCACCTTGCCCCCGGTCATCCTGCCGTCTTCCTAGGGAACAGCCGCATCCTGGGAAGACAGAGTGAGGGAGAGGAGACAGCAAGTGAGAGTCTGCTCAGCGGAGTCGCCGGCCCACGTGGCTAATGCTGTGAACAGTGTTAAGTCATGCAGTCCACTCTTGGTGTGGCTTTACGACGAGCGAGTCTTACAGAATGGGCAAGCATCAGATTCAGCGTGTCTGCCTCAGACGATATAGTAGAGAGTAGGCTACACACACATATGCCCCACCCCTACACACACACCCACACCCGTGCATGCACGCACGAGTGCACTGACATGCACAGACACATCACCGCTCCACACACTCCACACACATATGCACCACCCCTATACACACACACACACATATCACCCTACAACCTTACACACACGTGCATGAGCGCGTGCACACACACACACACGCACCACCCTTACACACACTATAAATGAATAAAAGTTTCATTTAGGGATTTCCTTCTCCTCCTCCTCCTCCTCCTCCTCCTTCTTCTTCTTCTTTTTGGTTTTTCGAGACAGAGTTTCTCTGTGTAGCCTTGGCTGTCCTGGACTCACTTTGTAGACCAGGCTGGCCTCGAACTCACAGCGATCCACCTGCCTCTGCCTCCCAAGTGCTGGGATTAAAGGCGTGCGCCACCACGCCAGCTCCTCCTCCTCCTCCTCCTCCTTCTTCTTTTCTCTCTCTCTCTCTCTCTCTCTCTCTCTCTCTCTCTCTTTCTCTCTCAAAGATTTATTTATTATTAAGCATACAGTGCTCTGCCTGCATGTACACCTGGAGGCCAGAAGAGGGCATCAGATCACATCACAGATGGTTGTGAGCCACCATGTGGTTGCTGGGAATTGAACTCAGGACCTTTGGAAGAGCAGCCAGTGCTCTTAACCTCTGAGCCATCTCCCGAGGCTCCTTTCTTTCTCTATCTTTCTATCCCATTTAATATTAAAAGAAAGGAAAAAAGGAGGGGAAGATATAGGTTTGTAGAATAAAAGGTAGATTATTGAGCCTACTAGCCTCAAATAATTAACATTGCTATTGTAGATTGAGAAAAATTTAAGACACACACTCACATACACTACACACACACACCACCCCTACACACACATACACACATGCACATACAGAACACTCACACATGTACCACCTCTACACACATTCTCTCATACACATACACACAAACACACACACACACACACATGTTTACACTAGTCAAGGCGGAAAACATGTTGGGAGAGAAAGAAAAGAAGACTTTCAAAAATGAGACAGAGTAAGAGAGCAACTGCCACGTAGGAGTTCAGTTTGCTCTATTTTAGAGGGGAAATTTCCACAGTGAAAAACAAAAGCTGAAAATGCGAATGCTGTGATAACAAGTTCTGAGACCCTCTCCTGTGAATGGCACACTCTTCCTTTTCAAAACAAGCCAGGGGGCTATAGGGTTGCCTCCTACAGAGGACCCAGGTTTGGTTCCCAGCACCCACATGGCAGCTCAAAATGATCCCTAACACCAGCTCCAGGGGACCCCACGGCCTCTTCTGGACTCTTCAGGGACCAAGCATGCACATGGTGCACAGACACACGTGCAAGTAAAGCACTCCCACACATACATCCCAGAATAAAAAACACAAAAGGGGTCAGAGAAGGGCTGGGGACATGGCTCAGCAGTTAAGAGCACATGCGGGGTGTGAGTTTAGTCCCCAGCACCCACACTAGGAGGCTCACAACCATCTGTAACTCCAGCTCAAAGGTTCCGACACCTGTGGCCTCTGTGGACACCTGCTCTCCACTGACTGACGTGTGCACGTGTGTGTGTGTGTGTGTGTCTGTCTGTGTATGGGTGAGTGTGGGTATATATGCACATACTCATAATTTAAAAAATAAATATGAACTTTTGAAAATTAAAAAGTCCCTAAGCAATGAAAAGAAAGAGAAAAAGCACACAGCAAAATCTCAGTTCTGAGGTGTGGACTGCAGGAAGACCCTAGTGGGTTCTAGAGCAGCCAGGGCTACAAACTGAGATCCTGTCTCAGATAGATAGATAGATAGATAGATAGATAGATAAAAAATTTAAAGAAAAAGCCACAATATTCTCTGATACAAAGAGCTATATCTACATATTGGGTGATAGGCATTTGTGGTCACATGAACACAGCATGTACCAAGAACTGTACAAATATATAGTATGTGTGGATCCAAGAATACCTACCATCTACAACACACTTATGTAAACAATAATATATATATATATATATATAATATTACATACATAATATCTTACATATATGTGTGTGCGCACGCCCATATGCATTGTACGTGTTCTCTATAACTGATTCTAAAACCAAGTGTATATTATAGGTCCTCCTAATATTCCTATTTGCACGAGGAGAAATTAAGCACAGAAAGATTCTTACTCAGTAACAGGGTGTAAGAAAGGTGAGGGGAGGTGGACTGGGCACCACGATCCCGCAAACGCTGCCAAGTCCAGGTGTTTTTTCCTTGAGCCTAACACTGAGAATTGCTAAACTTTCTCCCAAATCGGAAGCCTCTTGTGCACTGCAACATCAGCACCAAAGGCTCATTTCAAGGACCCGAAAGAGGTCCTCCCGCATCCCTTAACCAAGTTACTGAGGTCAAGAGAGGTGAAGAGAGGCCCTGGGGTCCTCAAGCCCACCTTTACCTACTCACCTCCTCGCGAGAATGCAGTCACAGGACTCCAACCTTCCCCTGAAAAAGGCCCGGAAACGCCAAGCTCCGGAACTACAACTCCCAGGATTCCGAGAGGCAGAAACCTGGTGCCACTGAAGTGTCTGCGCATGCGTCCAGTGCCTGAGTAGCGTTTCCTGCACTCATAGGATGCTTTGGGTTTGTTTTCTAGTTCTCAAACAGCCGAAATCCTACTAATTACGCGGATTATACTTTAGTTTCCCCCAGGGAGCTTTCCCATGGAAGTTCTCCGACCACAGAAAGCGTCGAGAATCCTCTGTAAGGCTCCTTCCCTGCCAGCCTACAAATTTCCTTTGAATTAACAGGTGGAAGCTGGCCATGGTGGGCATGTCAATACTCAGGAGGCTGAGGCAAGAGGTCTGCGTGGGTTACTGCCTTAGTTTCAGTTCTCTTTCTGTGAAGTGAAGAGACACCATGACCAAGGCGGCTCTTACGGGAGAAAGCATTTTATTGGGGGCTTGCTTACAGTTCTAGAGGGTTCTATGAGCATCATGCCGGGAGGCACACCTTGAAAGGGCTTCTGAAACCTCGAAGAAGTCTACCCTCAGCGCCACACTTCCTCCATCAAGGCCACACTGTCGCTAACAATTGAAAATCCCAGATCGTTCTGTTTTTACCAATAAAGACTCAGGAGTCAGATGCTGTAGTGAAAAACCCTCCAACTCAGAGAGGCAGAGAACGCACCCAGCTGACCTTCCTACTCAGCTCACGCCCTGAGGGAAAAAGCCCAAAAGGCTCACTAGCTCACTTGCCCAGGAAGAAAAAGCCAAAAACAAACAAAACAAAACAAAAACAAAAACTCAAGGCCAAAGGCTTGCAACCTCAAAGCCCAAAAAGCCAGAGGCCAAGGAGCTGAGACACTCAAGAGCAAAAGAGCCACAGAGCTAAAAGCCACCCCTCAACTCCAAGTCCCTCCTGGCCTTAATCCCTGTCATCTGGTTTCTTGCTCTGCCTCTTGACCTAGGGTTGACTTTATTAAATCCTGTGTACAGAAAGCTCTTGGATTAAAGGTGTTAGGGATCAACCACTCCAAACAAAAGACAGGTTTTTACAGCTCACAATCTCAGGGATCAAAGGGAGGTTTGCTGGTTTGTTGTTTTGTTTTGTTTTTTATTTTTTCAAGACAGGGTTTCTCTGTGTAACAGCCCTGACTGTCCTGCACTCACTCTGTAGACCAGGCTGGCCTCGAACTCACAAGTGTGTGTTAGAGCTCAAGCACGCCAAACAAAAGACGGGTTTTCACAGTTGACCATCCCAGGGATCACATTGGGATCAAATGTCCTGCGGACACCACACCTCCCAGTCCTTCGAATCCTCCATCAGTTCCACTCCTCGGTGAAGCAAGAAAATGGGACGAGCCTGTGGAGACTGTTTAGTCGGCATCTCCCGTTGCCCCCTCCCCCACGTGACCTGGTAAATCCCATTCCCTCTCTCCAGCTCTGCCTCCTCTGAGGAAAGCCTCTGCATAAAAGCCATCATTTTATGGAATTTAGTTATTGTTATCTCTTTTTGGTGGGCCTTTTAAAGAACGTCTTAACAAATGCCTTGTAGCTAAGGAGCTTTGAATCCCAGCCATTTTAAATTCTATAGAGAAAAGTCTCATTCTTTTTTCCCCTCTGTCTTTTTTTTTTTTTATCAACATTTTTAGAGAGGGTAAGAAGAAGTGTGACCAAGACTAATCCCATTGTAAACAAATTTGTAAACACCAAAACAAAGCAAAAAGGATCCAGGAGGATCCATAAGGATGTACATGTCTCAGCCAGTCTCAGAACTATTTCCATGTAGTGGAATTAGCCATATAAGTTAACTGCTTGTTCTGCAGTTTGAATTCATAGAGACCTAGACTCACTTAAGTTAGCAGTTTCTCTTTTATTTAGGTCTATTTCATTTAGACCTCTTTTAAAGATGAAATATAACATCACCATTAACAATGGACATACAATTATCATCATATTGAAATCAAAGTAAGATTGTGTAGTTCTAAATGTCCTTCTCTAGGCTCTATAGCTCTTGTTTTTTTGTTTTTTGTTTTTTTGGTTTTTTTTAATCAATTAGACTGTATTATACAACCCAAATATCCTATACAGGAGGGAAAAGGGGTTAAGGGGAACAAGAATAAACCTTTCAGGAATCAGTTCTGTGAGGGAGATTTCTTAGCATCTCCTGGCCTGTACACAGATTCTCTCCCAGGATGAAGCAACCAGCACCACCACAGCCTTCTCTTTCCACTCTCTGCCGCTTCTCCCAGAACCTTTTTAGAGAGGGTAAGAAGTGTGACTATGACTAAGCCCATTGCAGACAAATTCATAAGCATCAAGACTAAGCCAAAGCCGGGCATGGTGGTGCACGCCTTTAATCCCAGCACTTGGGAGGCAGAGGCAAGGCGGATCGCTGTGAGTTCGAGGCCAGCCTGGTCTACAAAGTGAGTCCAGGACAGCCAAGGTACACAGAGAGACCCTGTCTCAAAAAAACCAAAAAAAAAAAAAAAAAAAAAAAAAGACTAAGCCAAAAAAGATCCAAGAACCTTCTGCCATGGCACCTTGGGAAAGGACCATAGCAGTTTTTATTATTATTTTAGGTATTTAACTCCATTTTTCAGGCCAGTCTCGAATCCTGTCAGCCTCCTAGTTCTGCCTCTCCAACCAGCCATGTGTATGGAGCCATCTTTGCTCTAGAACATGGATGCTCTCTGGGAGCTATTTTTTCCTTGTCAGACTATGACAAAATATGATTTTTAAGAATGTGGATACCTGCCCCACCGTTGGGTGCCACTTGTTGTCTTTAAATTATTAATAGGGCCCAATAATTGTTTATTATCAGGCCCAATTTTATTATTATTGCCTCAGTAAAACCCGCTAGCAATCAATCAAGACACAGACACTGTTAATGTATTAAGATAGCCTTAGCTAACCTGGGGCAGGGCAGACATTAATCCTCTAAACTACTTCCCATAGTGGGGCAGGTGTGGGATCCCTGCCCCAGTCCCATGCCATCTGCTTCTACCAATTTCTATCAAGCTGCCTCCCATCCATAATCCCATATACTTGCTAATGTTCATCTGGGCCAAATCCTCCATCCAAGCCGGCCATGTGCTTCTCCTCCACTGTCTAACCCATGGTGTGGCCTCCTTCTCCTCTCTTCCCCTTCAGTCTCTCCTCTTCTTCCCAAGATGCTCTCTGTCTCCAAGCCTGGGAACTTTAGCCACACCTACATCATTTGCCCTGTCCTGTTGATGGATCTTTATTAATTAGCATCAAAATACATCAGAGCAACCCCCAACAGAAAGCATTGATTCCTTTCCCTGTCCCTATCATGGTTTAAGTACAAGGCACTAAGAAGGAAGGCAGTTGTCAAAGTTAGCTGCCAGGGGAATGGGTGTCTTTGTTTTAATTTTTTTAGGGGGAAAATAGTTTTATTTACTTTACGGTCTCATTCCCCCATGCCTATGGGATCTAGTTGCAGTAGTTAGTGCAGTTAACGTTTTTTTTGTTTGTTTGTTTGTTTGTTTGGGTTAATTTTTTTTGTTTTTTTGTTCTGTTTCGTTTTTTTGTTTTTAGAATATGCTGTGACTTTGCTGTCAAGTGTAGATTGTCTACCCTTCCCTACACTCTTACTCCCCTTTCCTCCCCCCCTAAAAAAAAAAGAAGAGGAAGAAGAAGAAATAAAATTTGTCACTATTTTGTATGGCTCGAGTGAAAATTTCTGAAATCTTAAGTTTTAGTGAAATATTTTTTTTGTTGTTCTCCAAAAAAGAAAAGAAAAATGGTCAAATTGATTTTGAAAAATATTAAAGGTGAAAGAATCACAGATTCCAGTGAGGCATATAAAACTACTCTTTGGGAAAAAAAGATTTGTTTATTTATGTATATAGTGTTTTCCTGGCATGTATACCTACCAGATCTCATTATAGATGGTTCTGAGCCACCATGTGGTTGCTAGCAACTGAACTCAGAAGTTTGGAAGAGCAGCCAGTGCTCTTAACCTCTGAGCCATCTCTTCAGGTCTGAGGAGTCTTTTTTTTTTTTTTTAAGAACATGTCTGCTTACACAGTATCAGGCAAAACAACACACAAGACCATCAGGAGACCCAGAGACCAGGAAAAGATGAACATGTGGCTTTTTCATTCAAGTGTGACAGAAATTCAGTACTGAAAATGGAGCAAATTAGATTTCTATATGATCTCATACTTATGCAAAGTTAGCTGCAATGAATAAATTGTTGATGACAAACCTCAAAAAAGGAAAACTAAACACAAAACACAACCCAAGCTCAGTGCCAGCCACATGTCCAGCAAGTTACAACCATCTGTAACCACAACTCCATGAGGTCTGAGGACTGCCGTCTGTGTGCCTGCACATGTATGCATGTACACTGAGACAGACACAAATACATAATTTACAAATTTTGAAGCTTTCTGTAAAGTTTAGTGTCCTACTGTATAATCCAGCAAGATATATTTATGAATCCATAAAAAGGTCGATTACATGTATATGAAATGCTTACAGTTGCTTTCTTCATAATCACAATATCTGGAGATTCAAACATTTTCCAAGTCGTGAAAGAATAAGGGAATGTGGTATATCCACACAAAGGAATACTATTCAGCAAGGAAAAGGAAAGACAGGCCTAGAGAGGAAGCTTAGTGGTAGAACATTTGCTTAATACAGGAAACTCTGGGCTCGATGCCTAGTTGCCCTCCCCACAGAGAGACACAGACAAGATGGGTAAACCAAAAAATTGCACCAAGGGAAAACCTTAGCTGCAGCAGGCCACATACTATAGGACTGCGTTTACATTTTGGAAGAGGTAAAGTATTAGAAAGAGAACAGGTCACTGGTTGCTATGGTAACAATGGGGATTACAGAAAGGCTCAGGGCAGGGGAACAGGAGTTTTCAAAATCTTTAGTTTTGTTTTGTTTTGTTTTTCGAGACAGGGTTTCTCTGTGTAACCTTGGCTGTCCTGGACTCACTTTGTAGACCAGGCTGGCATCAAACTCACAGTGATCCACCTGCCTCTGCCTCCCGAGTGCTGGGATTAAAGGCGTGCGCTACCACGCCTGGCTTGCTTTTCAAACTCTTGATTGTGGTGGTTACCTGACAGCATTTTCCAAAACTCAGAATGATGTGGGGAAAAAAAAAAATCACTGCAAATAAAGCATCCATTTAAAGGTATTTTAAATGCTAGAGGTTTTCTTGGTTTGTTTAACAGAATCTTTTATTGTGACTGAGTGTGGTGAACCCACTTAATCTCAGCACATGGGAGGCAGAATGTTTTCTCTTGAGTTGCAGGACAGCGAGAGACACACTGTGAGACCCAGCCTCTGTCTCGGTTTTCAAGTCATCTTCTCATTTTAGGGGTGGGGTGTGTGTGTGCCATGGTGCGCATGCAGGAAGTCAGAGGACGGTTTAAGGCGGTCAGTTCTCTCTACTATGGCAGTCCTGGAATTTAAGTCAGGTCACCTAGCAGCAAGTATCTCTCTTTACCCACTGAGCCAAGCTCACCAGACCTGTTTTATCTCTTGAGACAAAGCCCACCTGTCGGGAGCCGTTTGTATAAGCTCTGTCCATGTGCGTTGCTCTTTGTTCCAGCATAAGAATCACACAGATTGCCGAGACCGTGGTTAAGCAAGATGTCCTGCCAAGTGCACCCTCAAGGTCTTCAGACTATCAGAGAAAGCACACTGTGGCCTCAAGGCCGAGAGTCAATAGGGCTTACACTGCTTTTCCCAAGGGAATGTCCGTGTTATCTCCTGAGAGCGACTGTCTGCTTTGTTTTCCCATGCCTGAGATGTGTATACATTGAACTGGTGAATAAAGCTGAGGCTTCTTGTGGTATTGACTGCAGGCCCTCTTGAGTCTATCCTGTTTCTGGCTATTTCTTGCCTCCGTTTCTTATTTCTGTTCTTTTATTTCTCAGCTTCACTCCTTGGTCACACGACCACATTCCTTTCTGCCCCCTGGAAAAAAGGACGCAGGATGGAAGGGTCTTCTCCTTCTTCAGTATTGCTTAGCTTCCCTAGCCACAGCCAATTAGCACAGGACAGGGCGTTCAACTTAGGACACTAGATACCCTTATGTATTTTTACTGATAAGTACTTGCCAAGTTGGGACACACACACACACACACACACACACACACACACACACACACACACACACACACTGCTTTGGGAACAGTGGGAGAAAGACTTATAAAAAAAATCCCTGCAAACCAGAACACAGGGTTGCTGCCGGATATGCCAGTTATGGTCGCAGCCCGGCTCGAGTTGTAATAAACATCCTTTGTGCTATTACATCAATTTTGCCTCCGGGAGATTCTTGAGGTGCTCAAAACCGGCATAACATTCTGGGGGCTCGTCCGGGATACCCCCAAAAGTCCCACAAAACCCCAGACTGGAGGGTCTAAACCCGGATGAGCGCAGCTGTCTTGGTCAAGCGTCACTTCTTTGTGTCTTTGTTCTGTGGCCTCTAGTGAGCATTCGAAGCAGCCGCAGCTCGAAGCAGGCAGTTTGGCTGTGTACAGTTGGTAATAGACCCTGGGATCCTGCTGCCACGAGAGGTCTGGGGGATGCCCTATACCCCGGGAGGGGATGACAGTGCACCCCACTAGTAAAATGCTGAGTCCCAATGGGGGTGACAGTGCACCCCGAGAGCGTGAGGCTGATTCCCAAGACTGTCTGGTTGACTGGGGAAAATGAAGCCGGTCGCTCCTGCAGCAGGACAGCCGCCACCTTTGCTCTACTTTTGGATTCTTTTTCACTTGCCTGGTGGAATTTGTTGTCTGAGTTTGTGTTTGCCTGGTTATCTGTGGCGATTATTCGTATTCGTTTGGATGAGTCTAAGAGGTACGCTATGAGACATGCCCCATCTAGACTCAATTCTGGCTCATTTCAAGGAGAGCCTGGTTACTGGATAGGCTGCTTCTGGTCACGTTTCTGGAGGAATGTAAGAGCCTGCTGGCTTGTGGGACAGTCTGCAGTTCCGAATTTTTATTCTTTTTGTGCACCGTACTGGTACATTTCTGTTTGTGTGCTTTTGTGTGCGTGCATGCGTGCGTGTTTCTGTTTGCTTGTAACTGTCTCAGTTCTGGAAATGGGCCAAGTCCCGGGTGCCTTGATGGCCAGTGCTTTCCACTACCTGCTGAGAGCATGGCAGCTCGAGCCTAGTGCCCACTAATTCCATTTAACAAACACCAGGAGAACACAGGAACCACAAGGTTTTTGGAATACTGATGTTTGGCCTTGGTGAAACTTTTTTCCAGTTTGCAGTCTGCAGCTCCTGCCTGTATCAGTTAGGTTCAACAGGTGACAGGGTGCTTTTTCCTTGAAGTTACAGCTAAAAAAAGTAAAAAAGTTTTGTCTATCTTAAATATATTAATTTATGTGGCCACTATGTGTTTGATTTAACTTGTTTTACTTAAGTGTATAAACATTTATGTTTATTATGTTCTGTATACCCTGGTTATAAATTACTGGTTATTAGCGATGATTAGAAACTTTAACATCTGTAACAAAAAGTTAACTTAAACTTGTAATTTATAGGTGGAGCCATGCTACACAACAAGTAACATAAGCCAACAGTTCTCCAAAGGTAGTTTAAAATTAAGATTTTTATGTAATTCTTGTCCTGTATTTAAAACTAGGCTTATAAAAGATTGAAAACAACGCTTCTTTAATTAGTTATAATAGCTACACCTCTCGCCCATACATCTTGAGATATATGTACACATGGTTCTAAAGATACTTTTAAATTGAGACATATTAATTTTGGAGATGACAAGCTAGATAGGAAGGCATGTGTCTTCTGTAAATTATTCTAATGAATCACATTTCCACCTTAAAATTAAAATATATGTATAAAATTTGGAAATAAAAGTATTAAGCTGTTGGGGTTAAACCTGACAGCTCTATATAAGATAGCCCTTTCTTTCTCTTCAGGAAAACTGTTGGACTGTATAGTTTTCTTAAATATTTAAGGAAACAGGTTCCTTTTTTCTTGAAGCTCCTTTCAGACTGCTTCTTTCTCCCTCACCTTTAGAGCTAAAAAAAAAAAAAAAAAAAAAAGTAAGTCGTAAAACTCGGGTAGCTGCTTTATACTGTTTTTCAATTGTGTTACTCCCTTGAATGTATACCATACCTATGTCAGCTTTAACAACAAATAATAGATCATTAACAGAAGACAACAGATGTTTTAAATAAATGCTTTGCATATTCGAGATCTAAAACGGGTAAGATCAACAAGTAAATCATTGATGAGAGAGTTACAAGTGAAAGAGAAAATTTTTAATTAGCATTAAAACAACCAGAACAGCAGAGCTCGAGGCTCTCTGACTCATTAAGAGTGCAGGTCAGCAGGTATGCTAGCCCAAGACCCCAGATGATAAGTCACAAAGAATGCAGAGCTAGGAGACAAAGGCCTATTGAGTGCTCCAGGGTCCGGCTGGCCATAAAAGATAGGGAGGATACACAAGGACAAATTCCTGAGAGAAACAGGTACTGGACATGATCGAGTGAGTAATGAGCCAAGACCCCTCATCCCATCTTATGGTGTTTGCCTAATTCCCCCTTGAGGCCCGCACACAATGTTTCTGGTTTGAGTTTAACCAGACATTTCGTTAGCTCAGACAAACATCCGCCCTCGAGTTCCAAGAGAAACAGGAACCAAGGACTGTTCCCGTGAGATTAAGTCTGACCTTACCTCAGATCTGCTTACACAATTTGCTGATGTTCGAAACAACCAATCGTGTGTGGCCGCGCCAAAAGTTCCTGTTCCCCTCGACCTTTGCCCATATAAACCCCAAGCCCCTGGGCCTCTGGGTCAACCCCTCTCTCTCCTGCGTGAGATACGTGTCAACCCGGAGCTCCGCCAATAAACTGCCTTATGTGTTTACAGCAAGGCGGTCGTTTGTGTGTCTTTGGGTGCGCGCCATCCCGCGGCTTGAGTGAGGGTCTCCCTTCGGGGGTCTTTCACAAGCAATACAGGGCTCATGCTAGCCTGAGACTCAAGGAATAATAACACTGAAAATATAAATACTAAAAAACATAAAAAGACACATATGTGTTATTTATGTCACTTATAGTCAATGCAGATTACTTGTGACTTAAAGAAAAGTTCTGTAAATTGAGTTAAATAGGTAACAACACTGATAAATTTTCTTTTAAGAAAACTGTTGTGTTCTATAATAATATGCCATATGGGAGCCAAAAATTTTTCCAGCACTTATATTTAGAGATCTTGATGCTGAAGTAAAGGAGATCCAATTTAATGGTTGTCATTCTATTATGGACAGTTAAAAATAATTGAGATGTGCAGATTATCGATTGCCTCATGACTGGTTGTACTCTTAAAAATATCTTTGACTGTGATTATGGTAATGAGTGATTGCCAGGACGGAATTTATTTGGCCTCCTATGTTTGTTTCACAATTAAAGGTAAATAACCAAATTATTACACATTGTTAAAGGTAATTGAGAGACAAGAATTGATGGTCATCTGTCAGTAAAGAAAGGTTATATTTTGATCACAGCATACAATGTAGCAATTCTTTTTGAGGTGTTGTATATATGTAAGTCTTAAAAATGCTATGGGTAGTTCCAGTCCTTTTAAAAACTACTATCACAAACTGATTAAAATAATTAAAACTTATGGTTTCTAGTTAGTCATGGGTGTTTCCTGAATTAATTTGTCAACATATAGCTAGAAACAATTCAGATATACTAAAGTCAGACAGATAAGGTCCTCTGAAACTTATCTGCAGATTGTAGATCACAACATTCTGCTTTATATTTATAAGATGTAGTTCGGACCAGATAAGTAAGACAGACAAGGATTAAGCTCGGATATGCTGGCCCTCAAGCTTGTCAAAGATCTGCTGAATATGGCATTAAATACATTTAGACAAGTTACGACAGGGAGAATCTTAACATCCTAGTGGTAACTCCCCGAAGACTCTGAGAAGATTTTGACATGGCAGATGACTTCAACACTGACTTGTGGCATGCTGACCTGAGCAAAGCTGCTCCCAATGGCTCACCCTCTACCTCTACAAAAGCTCAATGGAAACTGTGAACAAACTGGACACCCGCAGAGTCACTGTCTCATGTTGCTGAAAATGAGGTGGGGGTCAATCCCTTTCGTGTTCTCCTTCCACAGAAACAGCCTCTCATCTTCTGTGCCTGATGGCCAGTCTCTGCCCGCAGTGCCACGTTACACAGGAGACAACTGGGCCAACTGTCTAGGTACCAGGATATGGCTACTCATCTCTGTCATTTTAATACATAATTTCATCTAGGTTATAATTTATCCCGCTCAGGTCTCTGATTTCACTGATGGCTGAGCTAATGGTAGCTTGACAGCTAGAGGACAATTAGTTCCGCTGTTCGTACATTAGTCAATTCACTAGCTAGTTAAAACTACTAGGTACTAGGTCTCTTCTCTTACTTAAAAAGGCAAACAGGCTCACCTTGCTCACAGGCTTCATGTTAAACGGAGAACAGTTTTCAGTGTAACTATTGATCCTTCACTTGTATGACTGTACTCAGTATTCGACTGACAGATACATAACTAGATTTCATATATATATATATATATATATATATATATATATATATATATATATGTATATATATGATTTTTATAATCTAAATTTTTATATTTTAGACTTTATATTATATATATATAATGTAATATAAAAGTTACTAAGATCTAAAGTATTTAAAGGTCTAAAAAAAGTGTTTAAATGTTGATAAATACAAACTTTAAATAAAATATTTGAGGGTCTAAGGAGGTGTTTAAAGTTTAGTAAGTGCAGGTTACAAAGGTTAAAAAGACCTTAAAAGAAAATTTAAGATATCTAAGTACAAACTATAGAGCTATAAAAAAAAACTTAAAGTACATAAAATGAAATCAATAGAGTTCTGATGAGATGACGGAGCACTGAGTACTTACTGATCACAAACCCAAAAATTTAAATTCCCTTTGGTTGTCCTCTAAATAGAGACACAAGAGTGCTTCTCATCACGCTGAAAACATGTCTGTCCAATCTGTATATCAAGCATTCTAAACAAAAGTTCATATATTTATTGGGTCTCACAGGCATGAATAAACCTGCTCCTGTCTTATAGACACAATTTTAACTTCTGTACCTAGTCTGTATTTGTATCAGCAGATTATTTACCTGGCTGACAGATTCCATCCAGAACTACTGACCTGCTAGAAGCTGGTGTAGACCAGCCCCATAGATATGACTACTCCCTGTCTCTTCAACTGGATCAACTAAACAGATGCTTTTGATAAGTGCCCCATTTCCTAGCCTTTGACTAGCTTTTCAGCCTTTCTAGGCCCCAATAACAGCGCCCCTAATGTCAGCAGAAAGAAATTACAAAAGAAAACAACTTCACCCATTGTCCCAGTACTTTATAAGCTAAAACGTTATGTCAAGGGCAGCTCTCTGACACGAGGAACGAACAGCTACAAGAAAATAACTTCTTGGTTCTGTTCAAACTTTGTGTCCCCTTATATCAAGCAAAGATATAAGGTGTCCATCCATCTAATGGACGTTAAGGAAAGATCCATGACTGGGCCTTTTGATTTCCTTGTCAGAGGAGGGAGCGTGAGACCAACAAATCGAGCCACAGAATTAAAATCCATATCTCAGGGTCCCAGGGACAAGGTGGTGTAAGACACAGCTGCAGGGAGACTTAAGCACAGCTGTGGGAAAGTTCCCCTAGCCCGAGTCACATGACCACATGCCTTTCTGCCCACAGGAAAGAAGGACGACAGAACAAAGGGCTTTGCCCCACCTCACTATCGATTCGCTTCCCTTGGCAACAGCCAATTAGCATAGGACAGGACATTCAGCTGAAATCCGAACTGGGCCCTCCCCTCAGCAAGAAGGTAAACAAAGAAGATCAAAAGAAAGTTGGAGCCTTGGTGCCCTTGGCACCTGTTTTGAAGCCCATCACCTTAGGACACTAGACACTCTTATGTATCTTTACCGATTAGCCGGGAGGGAAGAGGACCTATAATAATAAAGCCCGAAACCCAGAACACGGGGTCGTCGCTCCCGGATACCACTGCGCTAGTGATGGTCGCAGCCAAGCTCGAGTAGTATTAAAGATCCTTTGGGCTATTGCATCGGTTTTGCCTCCTGGAGATTCCTGGGGTACTAGAAACTGGCATAACCATTTCAGGCTTGGAAAAAGCCTTTCCCACATTCAGCACACTTACAGGGTTTTTCACCCGTGCAGACCTTAATGTGAGTGTTAAAAATCAGAGCTACGGCTGAAGCTCTTCCCACAAGCATCACATCAATAAGGCTTCTCTCCAGTATGGTCCCTTTGATGATCCAGAAGATTCGAGGCCCGACAGAAGCCTTTCCCACACTCCACACATTTGTAGGGTTTCTCTCCGCTATGGCTTATCTGATGAGTCTGAAGGTGTGAGTCTACACCGATGACCCTGTCACACTCCTCACACTTGTAGGGTTTTTCTCCTGTGTGCACTCTAGAGTGAGTGTTAAGGTGTGAACTGTCGCTAAAGCCCTTGCCACACGTATCACCTTTGTATGGTTTCTCTCTTGTATGGATTCTACAATGCGCATTAAGATTTGAACTCCGGCGGAAGCTCTTCCCACATATTTTACATTTGTAGGGTTTCTCTCCGGTGTGGCCTCTCTGATGGGACAGAAGATTTGAGACCTGGCTGAAGGCTTTCCCACACTCCTCACACTTATAGGGTTTTTCACCCGTGTGGACTCTGATGTGAGTGTTAAAATCAGAACTACGGCTGAAGCTCTTCCCACAGCTATCACATTGATAAGGCTTCTTTCCAGTGTGGCCCCTCTGATGATCCAGAAGGTTTGAGGCCCGACAGAAGCCTTTCCCACACTCCACACATTTGTAGGGTTTCTCTCCAGTGTGGCTTATCTGATGAGCTTTAAGGTGTGAGGCTACGCTGAAGCCTTTTCCACACTCCTCACACTTATAGGGCTTTTCTCCTGTGTGGACTCTACAATGAATTTTAAAGTGCGAACTGTAGCTAAAGCCCTTACCACATGTATCACATATGTATGGATTCTCTCTTGTGTGGATTCTACAGTGGACATTAAGATTTGAACTCCGGCGGAAGCTCTTCCCACATGTGTTACATTTGTAGGGTTTCTCTCCGGTGTGGCTCCTCTGATGGGCCAGAAGGTTTGTGGCCTGGATGAAGGCTTTTCCACACTCCTCACACTTATAGGGCTTTTCTCCTGTATGGATTCTCCAATGGACATTAAGATTTGAACTTCGGTGGAAGCTCTTCCCACATATGTTACATTTGTAGGGTTTCTCTCCGGTGTGGACTCTCTGATGGGCCAAAAGATTTGAGGCCTGTATGAAGGCTTTCCCACACTCCTCACACTTGTAGGGTTTTTCTCCTGTGTGGATTCTACAATGAACAGTAAGACTTGAACTCCGGCGGAAACTCTTCCCACATATTTTACATTTGTAGGGTTTCTCTCCAGTGTGGCCTCTCTGATGGGACAGAAGATTTGATGCCTGGCTAAAATCTTTCCCACACTCCTCACACTTATAGGGTTTTTCACCCGTGTGGACCCTAATGTGAGTGTTAAAATCAGAGCTACGGCTGAAGCTCTTCCCACAAGTATCACATTGATAAGGCTTCTCCCCAGTGTGGCCCCTCTGATGATCCAGAAGATTTGGGGTCTGACAGAAGCTTTCCCCATATTCCTCACACTTACTGGGTTGTTCTCCTGTGTGGGCTCTCCAATGAATGTTAACGTGTGAACTGTCACTAAAGCCCTTGCCACATGCATCACCCTTGTATGGCTTCTCCCCTTTGTGGATTTGATGATGCAGGTGTGGTCGTGAAAACCCAGCAAAGTCCTTCCCAGTCTCTTCACAGTTATAAGGCTTCTCTCCAGCGTGGACTCTCTGATGGACCTGGAGATGTGAGCTGTGGCTGAAGCTCTCTCCACACTCCTCACATTTATAGGGTTCCTCTCCTCTGTGACCTAACAAAACTGTCTGGCCACAGGAGCTTTTCCCAGTATCCTCATATCCTTTGGGGTTTTCTCCCGTGGGGACACTCTGATGATACTGAAATAGTGGCCTTTGACTGAAATTTTTGAACAGACTGTCTGCCTTGTTCAATCCGTGTATATCGTGTATTCTCTGATGGGACTGAAGACTTGGGAACTGACAGGTGTTGTGACATTTTTCACACTTGTAGGGCTTCTCTCCTGTAATAACATGATGACGGTGGGTGCAACTGAAATCTTTCTCACGTGCCTCTTCTTCGGGGAATTCCCTGTGGTCAACCTGAGGAACTGAATTCTGACTGGAAACTTTACTGAGCTCCTCTTCTTCACAGCTCACGTCATCCTGTTTTAACGGAGAGCCAGTTGCTCCAGTGTTTACTGTGCAATCCCAAGCCTTGGTTAACTCCCTTGTGTCTTGTTGCCAGATTTGCGAGCAGAGAAGCTCCTTGTGTGGCACGTACCTCAACCTTCCTTCCTGAAGAGGGTCCGTCTCCTGTAGATTCTTGTCTCCTAAAAGCATATAGAGAATTCAGAGAGAGGTGGGGTGTGTGAACACCGTGTTGGCTGATGTTGCAGTTGTACAGCCAAGACCACAGCCTAAGCCTTCATTCACTAAATCAGAGAAAGGTTGCCATCCCATTAGCATGAGTGCCCTGTCACCTCACTGACACGCCCAGACGCCGAGGCCAGCGCTCAGGAGACCCACTTAGAGGTCTACAGAGCATCATATATGAGTGACACTGCAGTACCTGTCCTCACCACACACATAATGAATACAAGGCTTTTAAAAATTGTGATCTATGGCCTCCTCACACACGTGTGTGTATATGTGCATGTGCATGCCCATGTATACACATCTACAAGGAACCATCCGGATGTGGAGGAATAGCATGTTGTAACTCAGCTTTGAGGGAGTCACAGAGCAAATGGAGACTGACGCTGAGGACGGATTGATTCTCGACAGTGGTACAAAGCCTCGACTGACACCCAGCCCCAAAGTCATGCGTAGGTTAAGGAGCAGGATATCCGAGGCACACTGTTCTCACCTGTAGATTCACCGCTCCAGCTAGCCTCGGTCAACATCCAGAACAGGTATTCTCTCTTGAGCTGGAGCAAAACATCTGGAGTCACGCTCTGATGCCCTGTGAATTAACACACCCCAGATGAGCGTGTTCTAAAAATAGCATTCCACTGTATCTTCTTCAGCCGGCCAAATCTATTCCTTCCTAAACTCATAATACAAGTCAGACGAAGAAATACAATGTTTGAAGAGATCCAGGATACACACACATAGATAGACTTTAAGAAACTTGTTTTAGCCGGGCGTGGTGGCACACGCCTTTAATCCCAGCACTTGGGAGGCAGAGGCAGGTGGATCGATGTGAGTTCGAGGCCAGCCAGGTCTACAAAGTGAGCCCAGGACAACCGAGGCTACACAGAGAAACCCTGTCTCGAAAAACCAAAACAAACAAACAAACAAAAAACCCAACTTGTTTTGACGAGCACCAATTTTCATTCTTTCCTCCCACTTCTCCCTCAAACTGTTCTTGCCAATGTCCTAGACAGACACCATTGGAATTTCTTTTCTGTCTGCTACATTTTTCTCAGTTCTCTCCATCCATCATGTGGACCCCTGGGACTGAGCGTTGGGGCATCAAACTTGGTTCCAGGTGCCATTAGCTGCTGGCCATGTCATAACCTCAACCCTATTTTATTTCATTTTATTGATACATCTTTTCAATTTTTTCCTGATGTGTACATGTAAGTGTATGTGTGTGTGTATGTGTGTGTATGTGTATGTGTACGTGAGTGCAGGTGCCCACGGAGACCAGCAGGGGGAGGCAGATACCCTAAGCTGGAGTCTGTTCATTTCAAGTTTAATTATACAGTATTCTTCCCCCATGTATGCCTGCTCACCAGAAGAGGGCACCAGATTACATTACAGGTGGTTGTGAGCAACCATGTGTTTGCTGGGAATTGAACTCAGGACCTTCGGAAGAACAGGCAGTGCTCTTAACCTCTGAGCCATGTCTCCAGCCCTGGATCTGGAGTTAATAGGTATTTGTGAGCAACCTGATGTTGGGTGCTGGGACCTGTTGGGGGAATGTCTGAAGTATTTTGGTGCTAATTGCTGCTTCCTATCTGTGAGAAAAGAGAGACGGCCACAAGGAGAAAAGAGAGATGCTGAAGGGAAGAAAGGAGGCTGCCATGGATTAAATGGCTGGCGTGAATGGAGAATCCGACCCAGATGAAGAACATTAGCAAGTATTTGGGATTATGGATGGGAGGTAACTTGATAGAAGTTATTAGAAGCAGATGGCATTGGATAGAGGCAGGGATCCCATGCCTGCCCCACTATGGGAGGTAGTTTAGAGGCTTGGTATCTGCCCTGCCCCAGGTGAACTAAGGCTATTTTAAAATATAACAAGTGTCTGTGTCTCAATTGATCACTAGCTGGGCCTACTGATAATACAGATAATTTAAAAACAATAGAAAGCCAAACTCTGGTCCTCTGTAAGAGCAAAGAAAGCATTAACTGATGAGCTATCTCTCCAGCCGCCTCAACATATTTCAGCATCGGTAGGCATCACTCAGCATGGGCCACCAGGTGGTGGGAGTGAGATTATAATTTGAGGAAGATGAAAACACACTAGTGTAAGGACCAAACTAATGCCATGTTCCGTATGTTGTGTAAGTAATGCCATGGTCTGTATGTTCTGTGAGAACTTGTCCTTTAGGTGACCCTTACTTCTTCCTGTGTTCCAGGAATAACCATGTACTGCCATAAACTGTACCTGCCAGCAGTCTCCAGAAAGTCATACCCAGGCAATTACAGATAATTAGCACCCAGTGTTCCTCTGAGAAGAAAATTCCCATTGTGACTTAGTCTCCACCCAACCCGCCTAAAGGTCAACGGTCTTGTGACCCACAAACCAATTATGAAACACCAAGGTTTGGAAACCCCCGCTTGCAGTTTTTCCCCTCTATAAACCCATTATGCTTGAAACTCTGTACCAGTCTCCCCTCCTGGGGCATCAGGAAGACCTGTGGTCCAAGCTTGAGCCCATAATAAAGGACTTTGTGTGTATTGCATCAGTATTAAGTCCTGTGGGTCTTTTGGGGCGGGGGGAATCTCATGATCTGGGCAGAACATTTGGGGGCTCACTGGTGACCCTCAGGACACCGAACTGGAGGGTCCTACACTGGCCGATGAGTATACTATCTGTGTCTGTGCTGTAGCTCTGTCTGCTACAATGTTTCTTTAATAAGATATTAAGGCTATACCTCCAGTCTATATAGCTTAAGATTATACTGTGAATACTTAACTAAGGATTTATCATTTGCTTATTGGGTATGATGTTTAAATATTAAGTTCAAACTCTGGTTGAGAACATGTATGTGTGCATATGTGTTTGAAACATAGCTGTGTTAAATAGCAACCATGTGGACCACATGGTCTGCAGGCTGGTATGTGACTCAGCCATCTTGAGATAGCCACTGTGGCATAAGGCAACAACTTTACAGCCTTTTGGTCCTAATGAGCTCTCTGCTTGTTATAAAGGTTGATTCAGATGAACAGACTGCTACATTACAGATGTTGGAAATGGATAATTCTAAAATTACTTTTAAGTTGGGATGTTCATTTTAGAGATATTCAATTGTTTACGCTGTTAAAGTGTGGGGTTTGTCTTCTAAATTTATGGTTATTATGCTCCACCTTCATTCTCAAAAAGGTAAAAATCACTGCCTTAGGAAGACATTTGGCCTTAATTTCTGAATATGGCTATATTTTTAAATTGCCCACCACGGCCTCTAACAACACATGGTGGGCCTCCAGGTTGATTCTGTGATAAAAAGTGTGGGGTCATAGTCTCTCCACCATCTTGGGTAAGGGCAGTCACATGACTAGCAGCCATTTTGGTTGTGGTAGACTCGAGCCTCTGTATTGAAGGCTTCCAACTGGATTGAGTTGTCCCACTTAGCACCAAGGGCAACTTCTGTCCATTGAGCTTTTTTCACTGTTCACACTTAATGATGAAATGTGTCAGAACCAGCAAGATTGCCAGTCCATCAATGGACTGTATCTATGATAAAAAGTTAGTTTTGCTTTGATATTAGTTCAAAAATATATTTATGCAGTTTATTGTCGCCTCTCTCAGGGAATCAGTTGCCTGATAGTGAAACAATTCTAAGAGAATGATGCTCCATTCCCAAGGTGGGCTGGATGGTTTTTGGTTCTTGAAATCTTTGTATATTGATACAAAATTAACATTATATTTTGATTACAGCATACTATGTGTATCAACTCTTTTAAGGCATTGTGCCTATGTAATTCTTAAAAAACGCTATGTGCAGTTCCAGGCCTTTTAAAAGCGATCACAAACTGTTGAGGATAACTAAAGCTTATGGTTTTGTTAGGTACTAGTTCAGTAAATCGTGGGTGTTTTCTAAATTAATCAGCCAATATATAGGTAGAAACAAGCAACTCTGACATACTAAAACTAGACTGATGTGGTCCTCTAACACTTATCTGCAGATTATAGATTATAACATTCTGTTTCATGTTTGTAAGATGTAGTTTAGAGCAGATAGCTAAAGGCAGACAAGGATTGAGCACAGATATGCTGGCCCTCAAGCTTGTCAGAGATCTGCTGAATATGGCATTAAATACCTTTAAATTAATCAGGACAGAGAACCCTACATCCTTGCAGTACCCCTCCAAGATCTCTCAAAAGATTTGGCATGGCAGATGGCTTCAACCCTGAACCACGGGATGCTGACCTGAGCTAAATTGCTCCCAACATCTCACCCTCTGCCAGGGACCAGCGTGAAATGTCGACCAACTGGACACCCAGAAACTGACTGTCTCACATTGCTGAAAACGAGGTGAGATTGATCTCTTCCGCGTTCTCCTTCCACAGAAACAGCCTCTCATCTTCTGTGCCTCTGTGCCTGACGGCCAGACTGTCTCTGCCTATGGTGCCACGTTACCACAGGAGACAACTGGGCCAACTGTCTAGGTGCCAGGATATGGGTAGTCATCTCTGTCATATTGATTGATACATAAATTCATCTAGGTTACAATTCATCCTTCTCAGGTCTCTGATTTCATTGATGGCCGAGCTAATGGTAGCTTGACTGCTAGAGGACAATTAGTTCCACTGTTCGTACATTAGTCAATTCATCCGCTAGTTAAAACTACTAGGTACTAGGTCTCTTCCCTTATTTAAAAAGACAAACAGGCTCGCCTTGCTCACAGGCTTCATGTTAAAGGTAAATAGTTTTTAGTATAACTTTTTATTAATCCTTCACTCGGTATTCCACTGCTTGTGTCTCTTGATGAATGGCTGGATAGAAAAAGGGTGTAGTTTATATTAGGTCTGAGGATATGAAAATTTAAGTTATGCAAACCAAAGTATTTGAGGGCCTAAGAAAGTATTTAAGGGTTGATGGATGCAATATATAAAAGAAATATTTTAATGTGTAAGAAAGTATTTAAATGTTGGTAACTGAAATTTATAAAAATTAAAGGATCTTAAGAGAAGTTTCATGGTACATAAAAGCAAGTTGCAAATTCAAAATATATGAAAAAATGAGATAATAGAGTTCTAAAAAGCTGGTTGAGTACTGACTGCTTATTAATCAGTCCCAAGCTCAAGATTTTAATTTCCCTTTGGTTGTATTCTGAATATAGACTGAAGGGTGCTTCTCATCATGTTAAAAAACAAGTCTGTCCAAACTGTATTATCAAGTCTTCTGAACTGAAAAAAGAATGTTCATGATGCCTTTACTGGCTTTCAAAGGTATAAGCCTTTGAAGCTGTCTTATAGACACAATTTTAACTTCTGTCCCTAGTCTGTATTTGTCTCAGAAGATTTTTACCTGGCTAACAGACTCCATCCAGAGCTGCTGAGATCTGGACCTGCTGGAAGCTGATGTAAACCAGGTCCACAGATATGACTACTCCTTGTCTCTTCAACTGGATTAGCTAAACAATATTTTTGATGAGTGCCACATTACCTTAACTTTGACTAGCTTTTCAGCTTTTCTATGCCCTGTTAACAGCACCCCTAACGTCCGCAGAATGAAGTTACAGAGGAGAATGACCTCGCCCATTTTTCCACTTTATACGCAGAAATGCTAAGTCAAAGGCAACTCTCTGGCACGAGGGACAAATGGCTACAAGAAAATAGGCTCTTAGTTCTGCTTAAACCAGTCATGCCTTGTGCCCCCTTATAGCCAGCAAAGATTGGGTACCATCCAGTCATGAGGGCACAGTCCCTGGCCTACAACAGGCCGACTCACAGGAATAAGTTTCACAGCGACCCATGATTGGGCCTTCAATGAACCAGTCAGAGGGGAGAATGCAAGAACCAAACCAACATCATGTTCTGTATGTTCTGTAACTAATGTCATGGTCTATATGTTCTGTGAGAACTTGTCCTGTAGGTGGCCCTTCTTCCTGCATTCCAGGAATGACAATGTAATGACACATAAAGTGCACCTGCCAGCTGTCTCCAGAAACTTGTACCTGGGCAAGTAGATATAATTAGCACCCAAAGTTCCTCTGAGAAGAAAATTTCCCCGTGTGATTTAGTCTCCATTCAACCAGCCTAAAGGTCAGCATTCCTGTGACTCACAAACCAATTATGAAACACCAAGGTTTGGAAACCCCTGCATGTGGATTTTCCCTTTGTAAACCCATTATGCTTGAATCTCTGTAGAAATCTACTATCCTGCAGCGTCAGGAAAGCTTATGGTCCAAGCTCAAGCCCGTATTAAAAGACCCTGTGTGTATTGCATCAGTATCGAGTCCTGGGGGTCTTTTGAGGATCTTGTGATCTAGGCACAACACTGCCATGCTTTAATTTTCACTTCATTTATCAAATTAGGACGAGTTCAACACTGTATCACATGGTGACTAGAAAACTAGAAACCACTAGCTTCAACACATGTCTGCTCTCACCCACTGACAGAAGGTTCCGGAAAGTCTCCAGCATCACGTCACGGTACAGCTTCCTCTGGGCAGCATCCAGCAGCCCCAGCTCCTCCTCACTGAAGACCACGGCCACGTCCCTGAACGTCACTGCCTCCTGTGACAGCAAACACTCAACTTTAACTTTGGTCTTCTGCTTACTATAACTCCAGGTCTTGGGTCTCCAATACCTTCCTTTGGCCTCTGTGGGTATCTGGCATGCACACGGAGCACAGGCTTATTATAGTCAGGGGTAACACTCATAGAAATAAAACACGTTGTTAAAACATGTCTTATTTAGTATTTCTAAACAACAGGAACAGTAGCAAACCATCCTTGAATTTCTTCTGGAGGAGAATATTTATTCATACCAATATTACTATAACTTTCCTTAGTATTATCAAAGCTGCTAAGCTATTTAAATATCTGGGAGTAGAGAGAGAAGAGGCCTCTGTCACATGGACCTCCTTTACCACAGAGCATGTCAACTTAAGGGAACACGATGTCATTAACAACAAAACAGTGAAAGCCAGTCATGACAGCACATGCTTCGCATCCCAGCACTGAGAGTCAGGCGGGAGGACTGAGATATTGAGAACAGATGTATGTACACACTAAGACTCTGTCTTTTAAATTATTATTATTTTTTAAAATCTTGACTTGGAGTGTGGCTCAGTGGTAGAGCCCCTGCCTAGAATCCCCCAGTGAGGGGCTGGGGGCATGGCTCAGTGGTAGAGCCCCTGCCTAGAATCCCCCAGTGAGGGGCTGGGGGCGTGGCTCAGTGGTAGAGCCCCTGCCTAGAGTCCCCCAGTGAGGGGCTGGGGACGTGGCTCAGTGGTAGAGCCCCTGCCTAGAATCCCCCAGTGAGGGGCTGAGGCGTGGCTCAGTGGTAGAGCCCCTGCCTAGAATCCCCCAGTGAGGGGCTGGGGGTGTGACTCAGTGGTAGAGCCCCTGCCTAGAATCCCCCAGTGAGGGGCTGGGGGTGTGACTCAGTGGTAGAGCCCCTGCCTAGAATCCCCCAGTGAGGGGCTGGGGCGTGGCTCCGTGGTAGAGCCCCTGCCTAGGATTCCCCAGTGAGGGGCTGGGGTATGGCTCCGTGGTAGAGCCCCTGCCTAGAATCCCCCAGTGAGGGGCTGGGGTGTGGCTCAGTGGTAGAGCCCCTGCCTAGAATCCCCCAGTGAGGGGCTAGGGCGTGGCTCAGTGGTAGAGCCCCTGCCTAGAATCCCCCAGTGAGGGGCTGGGGGCGTGGCTCAGTGGTAGAGCCCCTGCCTTGAATCCCCCAGTGAGGGAGTTGGTGGTGTGGCTCAATGGTAGCGCATCTGCCTAGCACAAGGAAGGCCCTGGATTTTCAAAAGTTTTATCTATTATTACAAATAAAACATTATGTCATGAAAACAAATCAAGAAATAAAAACTGGTGTACTATAAACAAAACAATAGAAAACCTGAGCTTATTCAATGCTACTCACTTTTCCATTCTATGATCATTAATCTAATTTCAAAGTGGTTATTAGGTGTATCTTTGTTTTTATTTCGACACAGGGTTTCTTTGTGTAGGCTTGTCTGTCCCAGAATCACACCTAGCACCTCGAACTCACAGCGATCTGCCTGCCTCTGCCTCCCAAGTGCTGGGATTAAAGGCGTGCGCCACCACCACCTGGCTTTGATTTATCTTTATTTTATGGACATGAATGTTCTGCTTGCCTGCACAGTTATGCACCACATGCACACTTGGTGCCCATGCGGGCAGTAGACAGTGTCAGATCCCTGGAGCTACTGCTGTTCATAGTTGTCCTCATGTGAGTGCAGGGAACCAAACTACATCCTTACAAGAACAGCAACACTCTGAACTGCTGAGCCATCTCTCTAATCCCCTCAGGTAATTTTCAGAAATAAAAATAAATTAATCTATGTGGGGTTTTTTGTTGGTTTGGTTCATTGTTTGTTTTGTTTGTTTTTTTCAAGACAGGGTTTCTCTGTGTAGCCTTGGCTGTCTAGGACTCACTTTGTAGACCAGGCTGGCTTAGAACACATGGAGATCCTCCTGCCTCTGCCTCCCGAGTGCTGGGATTAAAGGTGTGCACCACCACAACAGGCTCAAGTTATTGTCTAAATCTGTGTGTGTATAGTTAGTGTTTTGCCTGCATGTGCCAGGTGCAGAGGGCACAAGAAGGCAGCAAGTCCTCACAATCTGGAGTCACATGTGGTTGTGGCTGCTGGGAACTGAGCCTGGATCCCTTGCAAGAGCAGCCAGTGCTGCCAGCCGCTGAGCTGCCTCTCCAGCTCCGCACAGCAGGTTCTCCATGCCTGCTGCTCCCCTTGGGTCTTCCTCAGAGAAAGAAGCAAGATGTCAGGATCCTTGAAAATTTACACAACACTCTGAAACTTAGAAAAAGCTCAACCTATCCAGAGGCGGTGGTGCACGCCTTACCCCCAACACTGAGAAGGCAAGAGGCAGGCAAACACCTGTGAATTCAAGGTCAGCTTCGTCTCCAGAGTGAGTTCCAGGCCAGCCAGGGCTACACAGTGAGAACTTGTCTCAAACCAAAATGGAAGAAAAACAAAAACTAATGAAAAAAAGCTCAACAACTCACCTTGCCCCCGGTCATCCTGCCGTCTTCCTAGGGAACAGCCGCATCCTGGGAAGACAGAGTGAGGGAGAGGAGACAGCAAGTGAGAGTCTGCTCAGCGGAGTCGCCGGCCCACGTGGCTAATGCTGTGAACAGTGTTAAGTCATGCAGTCCACTCTTGGTGTGGCTTTACGACGAGCGAGTCTTACAGAATGGGCAAGCATCAGATTCAGCGTGTCTGCCTCAGACGATATAGTAGAGAGTAGGCTACACACACATATGCCCCACCCCTACACACACACCCACACCCGTGCATGCACGCACGAGTGCACTGACATGCACAGACACATCACCGCTCCACACACTCCACACACATATGCACCACCCCTATACACACACACACACATATCACCCTACAACCTTACACACACGTGCATGAGCACGTGCACACACACACACACGCACCACCCTTACACACACTATAAATGAATAAAAGTTTCATTTAGGGATTTCCTTCTCCTCCTCCTCCTCCTCCTCCTTCTTCTTCTTTTTGGTTTTTCGAGACAGAGTTTCTCTGTGTAGCCTTGGCTGTCCTGGACTCACTTTGTAGACCAGGCTGGCCTCGAACTCACAGCGATCCACCTGCCTCTGCCTCCCAAGTGCTGGGATTAAAGGCGTGCGCCACCACGCCAGCTCCTCCTCCTCCTTCTTCTTTTCTCTCTCTCTCTCTCTCTCTCTCTCTCTCTCTCTCTCTCTCTCTCTCTCTCTCTCTCTCTTTCTCTCTCAAAGATTTATTTATTATTAAGCATACAGTGCTCTGCCTGCATGTACACCTGCAGGCCAGAAGAGGGCGCCAGATCTCATCACAGATGGTTGTGAGCCACCATGTGGTTGCTGGGAATTGAACTCAGGACCTTTGGAAGAGCAGCCAGTGCTCTTAACCTCTGAGCCATCTCCCGAGGCTCCTTTCTTTCTCTATCTTTCTATCCCATTTAATATTAAAAGAAAGGAAAAAAGGAGGGGAAGATATAGGTTTGTAGAATAAAAGGTAGATTATTGAGCCTACTAGCCTCAAATAATTAACATTGCTATTGTAGATTGAGAAAAATTTAAGACACACACTCACATACACTACACACACACACACCACCCCTACACACACATACACACATGCACATACAGAACACTCACACATGTACCACCTCTACACACATTCTCTCATACACATACACACAAACACACACACACACATGTTTACACTAGTCAAGGCGGAAAACATGTTGGGAGAGAAAGAAAAGAAGACTTTCAAAAATGAGACAGAGTAAGAGAGCAACTGCCACGTAGGAGTTCAGTTTGCTCTATTTTAGAGGGGAAATTTCCACAGTGAAAAACAAAAGCTGAAAATGCGAATGCTGTGATAACAAGTTCTGAGACCCTCTCCTGTGAATGGCACACTCTTCCTTTTCAAATCAAGCCAGGGGGCTATAGGGCTGCCTCCTACAGAGGACCCAGGTTTGGTTCCCAGCACCCACATGGCAGCTCAAAATGATCCCTAACACCAGCTCCAGGGGACCCCACGGCCTCTTCTGGACTCTTCAGGGACCTAGCATGCACATGGTGCACAGACACACGTGCAAGTAAAGCACTCCCACACATACATCCCAGAATAAAAAACACAAAAGGGGTCAGAGAGGGGCTGGGGACATGGCTCAGCAGTTAAGAGCACATGCAGGGTGTGAGTTTAGTCCCCAGCACCCACACTAGGAGGCTCACAACTATCTGTAACTCTAGCTCAAAGGTTCCAACACCTGTGGCCTCTGTGGACACCTGCTCTCCACTGACCGACGCACGCACATGCGAGCGCGCGCGTGTGTGTGTGTGTGTGTGTGTGTGTGTGTGTGTGTGTGTCTGTCTGTCTGTCTGTGTATGGGTGAGTGTGGGTATATATGCACATACTCATAATTTAAAAAATAAATATGAACTTTTGAAAATTAAAAAGTCCCTAAGCAAAGAAAAGAAAGAGAAAAAGCACACAGCAAAATCTCAGTTCTGAGGTGTGGACTGCAGGAAGACCCTAGTGGGTTCTAGAGCAGCCAGGGCTACAAACTGAGATCCTGTCTCAGATAGATAGATAGATAGATAGATAGATAGATAGACAGATAGATAGATAAAAAAATTTAAAGAAAAAGCCACAATATTCTCTGATACAAAGAGCTATATCTACATATTGGGTGACAGGCATTTGTGGTCACATGAACACAGCATGTACCAAGAACTGTACAAATATATAGTATGTGTGGATCCAAGAATACCTACCATCTACAACACACTTATGTAAACAATAATATATATATAATATTACATACATAATATCTTACATATATGTGTGTGCGCACGCCCATATGCATTGTACGTGTACTCTATAACTGATTCTAAAACCAAGTGTATATTATAGGTTCTCCTAATATTCCTTTTTGCACGAGAGAAATTAAGCACAGAAAGATTCTTACTCAGTAACAGGGTGTAAGAAAGGTGAGGGGAGGTGGACTGGGCATCACGATCCCGCAAACGCTGCCACATCCAGGTGTTTTTTCCTTGAGCCTAACACAGAGAATTGCTAAACTTTCTCCCAAATCGGAAGCCTCTTGTGCACTGCAACATCAGCACCAAAGGCTCATTTCAAGGACCCGAAAGAGGTCCTCCCCCATCCCTTAACCAAGTTACTGAGGTCAAGAGAGGTGAAGAGAGGCCCTGGGGTCCTCAAGCTCACTCACCTCCTCTGGAGAACGCAGTTGCAGGACTCCAACCTTCCCCTGAAAAAGGCCCGGAAACGCCAAGCTCCGGAACTACAACTCCCAGGATTCCGAGAGGCAGAAACCTGGTGCCACTGAAGTGTCTGCGCATGCGTCCAGTGCCTGAGTAGCGTTTCCTGCACTCATAGGATGCTTTGGGTTTGTTTTCTAGTTCTCAAACAGCCGAAATCCTACTAATTACGCGGATTATACTTTAGTTTCCCCCAGGGAGCTTTCCCATGGAAGTTCTCCGACCACAGAAAGCGTCGAGAATCCTCTGTAAGGCTCCTTCCCTGCCAGCCTACAAATTTCCTTTGAATTAACAGGTGGAAGCTGGCCATGGTGGGTATGTCAATACTCAGGAGGCTGAGGCAAGAGGTCTGCGTGGGTTACTGCCTTAGTTTCAGTTCTCTTTCTGTGAAGTGAAGAGACCAAGGCGGCTCTTACGGGAGAAAGCATTTAATTGGGGGCTTGCTTACAGTTTTAGAGGGTTCTATGAGCATCATGCCGAGAGGCACGCCTTGAAAGGGCTTTTGAAACCTCGAAGAAGTCTACCCTCAGCGCCACACTTCCTCCAACAAGGCCACACTGTCGCTAACAATTGAAAATCCCAGATCGTTCTATTTTTACCAATAAAGACTCAGGAGTCAGATGCTGTAGTGAAAAACCTGCCAGCTCAGAGAGGCAGAGAAAGCACCCAGCTGACCTTCCTACTCAGCTCACGCCCTGAGGGAAAAAGCCCAAAAGGCTCACTAGCTCAGCTCACTTGCCCAGGAAGAAAAAGCCAAAAACAAACAAAACAAAACAAAAACAAAAACTCAAGGCCAAAGGCTTGCAACCTCAAAGCCCAAAAAGCCAGAGGCCAAGGAGCTGAGAAGCTCAAGAGCAAAAGAGCCACAGAGCTAAAAGCTACCCCTCAACTCCAAGTCCCTCCTGGCCTTAATCCCTGTCATCTGGTTTCTTGCTCTGCCTCTTGACCTAGGGTTGACTTTATTAAATCCTGTGTACAGAAAGCTCTTGGATTAAAGGTGTTAGGGCTCAACCACTCCAAACAAAAGACAGGTTTTTACAGCTCACAATCTCAGGGATCAAAGGGAGGTTTGCTGGTTTGTTGTTTTGTTTTGTTTTTTATTTTTTCAAGACAGAGTTTCTCTGTGTAACAGCCCTGACTGTCCTGCACTCACTCTGTAGACCAGGCTGGCCTCGAACTCACAAGTGTGTGTTAGAGCTCAAGCACACCAAACAAAAGACGGGTTTTCACAGTTGACCATCTCAGGGATCACATTGGGATCAAATGTCCTGCGGACACCACACCTCCCAGTCCTTCGAATCCTCCATCAGTTCCAATCCTCAGTGAAGCAAGAAAGTGGGACGAGCCTGTGGAGACTGTTTAGTCGGCATCTCGGGTTGCCCCCTCCCCCAGTGACCTGGTAAATCCCATTCCCTCTCTCCAGCTCTGCCTCCTCTGAGGAAAGCCTCTGCATAAAAGCCATCATTTTATGGAATTTAGTTATTGTTATCTCTTTTTGGTGGGCCTTTTAAAGAAAGTCTTAACAAATGCCTTGTAGCTAAGGAGCTTTGAATCCCAGCCATTTTAAATTCTATGGAGAAAAGTCTCATTCTTTTTTCCTTTTTTTTTTCCCCTCTGTCTTTTTTTTTTTTTAATCAACATTTTTAGAGAGGGTAAGAAGAAGTGTGACCAAGAAGACTAATCCCATTGTAAACAAATTTTTATACACCAAAACAAAGCCAAAAAGGATCCAGGAGGATCCATAAGCATGTACATGTCTCAGCCAGTCTCAGAACTATTTCCATGTAGTGGAATTCGCCATATAAGTTAAATGCTTGTTCTGCAGTTTGAATTCATAGAGACCTAGACTCACTTAAGTTAGCAGTTTCTCTTTTATTTAGGTCTATTTCATTTAGACCTCTTTTAAAGATGAAATATAACATCACCATTAACAATGGACATACAATTATCATCATATTGAAATCAAAGCCAGATTGTGTAGTTCTAAATGTCCTTCTCTAGGCTCTATAGCTCTTGTCTTTTTGTTTTTTGTTTTTTACAATTATCATCATATTGAAATCAAAGTAAGATTGTGTAGTTCTAAATGTCCTTCTCTAGGCTCTATAGCTCTTGGTTTTTTGTTTTTTGTTTTTTGTTTTTTTAATCAATTAGACTGTGTTATACAACCCAAATATCTTATACAGGAGGGAAAAGGGGTTAAGGGGAACAAGAATAAACCTTTCAGGAATCAGTTCTGTGAGGGAAATTTCTTAGCATCTCCAGGGCTGTACACAGATTTCTCTCCCAGAATGAAGCAACCAGCACCACCACAGCCTTCTCTTTCCACTCTCTGCCTCTTCTCCCAGAACCTTTTTAGAGAGAGTAAGAAGTGTGACTATGACTAAGCCCATTGCAGACAAATTCATAAACACCAAGACTAAGCCAAAAAAGATCCAAGAACCTTCTGCCATGGCACCTTGGGAAAGGACCATAGCAGTTTTTATTATTATTTTAGGCATTTAACTCCATTTTTCAGGCCAGTCTCGAATCCTGTCAGCCTCCTAGTTCTGCCTCTTCAACCAGCCATGTGTATGGAGCCATCTTTGCTCTAGAACATGGATGCTCTCTGGGAGCTATTTTTTCCTTGTCAGACTATGACAAAATATGATTTTTAAGAATGTGGATACCTGCCCCACCGTTGGGTGCCACTTGTTGTCTTTAAATTATTAATAGGGCCCAATAATTGTTTATTATCAGGCCCAATTTTATTATTATTGCCTCAGTAAAACCCGCTAGCAATCAATCAAGACACAGACACTGTTAATGTATTAAGATAGCCTTAGTTAACCTGGGGCAGGGCAGACATTAATCCTCTAAACTACTTCCCATAGTGGGGCAGGTGTGGGATCCCTGCCCCAGTCCCATGCCATCTGCTTCTACCAATTTCTATCAAGCTGCCTCCCATCCATAATCCCATATACTTGCTAATGTTCTTCATCTGGGCCAAATCCTCCATCCACGCCAGCCATGTGCTTCTCCTCCACCGTCTAACCCATGGTGTGGCCTCCTTCTCCTCTCTTCCCCTTCAGTCTCTCCTCTTCTTCCCAAGATGCTCTCTGTCTCCAAGCCTGGGAACTTTAGCCACACCTACATCATTTGCCCTGTCCTGGTGATGGATCTTTATTAATTAGCATCAAAATACATCAGAGCAACCCCCAACAGAAAGCATTGATTCCTTTCCCTGTCCCTATCATGGTTTAAGTACAAGGCACTAAGAAGGAAGGCAGTTGTCAAAGTTAGCTGCCAGGGGAATGGGTGTCTTTGTTTTAATTTTTTTAGGGGGAAAATAGTTTTATTTATTTTACGGTCTCATTCCCCCATGCCTATGGGATCTAGTTGCAGTAGTTAGTGCAGTTAACGTTTTTTTGTTTGTTTGTTTGTTTGTTTGGGTTATTTTTTTTGTTTTTTTGTTTTGTTTTGTTTTTTTGTTTTTAGAATATGCTGTGACTTTGCTGTCAAGTGTAGATTGTCTACCCTTCCCTACACTCTTACTCCCCTTTCCTCCCCCCCTAAAAAAAAAAGAAGAGGAAGAAGAAGAAATAAAATTTGTCACTATTTTGTATGGCTCGAGTGAAAATTTCTGAAATCTTAAGTTTTAGTGAAATATTTTTTTGTTGTTCTCCAAAAAAGAAAAGAAAAATGGTCAAATTGATTTTGAAAAATATTAAAGGTGAAAGAATCACAGATTCCAGTGAGGCATATAAAACTACTCTTTGGGAAAAAAAGATTTGTTTATTTATGTATATAGTGTTTTCCTGGCATGTATACCTACCAGATCTCATTATAGATGGTTCTGAGCCACCATGTGGTTGCTAGCAACTGAACTCAGAAGTTTGGAAGAGCAGCCAGTGCTCTTAACCTCTGAGCCATCTCTTCAGGTCTGAGGAGTCTTTTTTTTTTTTTTAAGAACATGTCTGCTTACACAGTATCAGGCAAAACAACACACAAGACCATCAGGAGACCCAGAGACCAGGAAAAGATGAACATGTGGCTTTTTCATTCAAGTGTGACAGAAATTCAGTACTGAAAATGGAGCAAATTAGATTTCTATATGATCTCATACTTATGCAAAGTTAGCTGCAATGAATAAATTGTTGATGACAAACCTCAAAAAAGGAAAACTAAACACAAAACACAACCCAAGCTCAGTGCCAGCCACATGTCCAGCAAGTTACAACCATCTGTAACCACAACTCCATGAGGTCTGAGGACTGCCGTCTGTGTGCCTGCACATGTATGCATGTACACTGAGACAGACACAAATACATAATTTACAAATTTTGAAGCTTTCTGTAAAGTTTAGTGTCCTACTGTATAATCCAGCAAGATATATTTATGAATCCATAAAAAGGTCGATTACATGTATATGAAATGCTTACAGTTGCTTTCTTCATAATCACAATATCTGGAGATTCAAACATTTTCCAAGTCGTGAAAGAATAAGGGAATGTGGTATATCCACACAAAGGAATACTATTCAGCAAGAAAAAGGAAAGACAGGCCTAGAGAGGAAGCTTAGTGGTAGAACATTTGCTTAATACAGGAAACTCTGGGCTCGATGCCTAGTTGCCCTCCCCACAGAGAGACACAGACAAGATGGGTAAACCAAAAAATTGCACCAAGGGAAAACCTTAGCTGCAGCAGGCCACATACTATAGGACTGCGTTTACATTTTGGAAGAGGTAAAGTATTAGAAAGAGAACAGGTCACTGGTTGCTATGGTAACAATGGGGATTACAGAAAGGCTCAGGGCAGGGGAACAGGAGTTTTCAAAATCTTTAGTTTTGTTTTGTTTTGTTTTTCGAGACAGGGTTTCTCTGTGTAACCTTGGCTGTCCTGGACTCACTTTGTAGACCAGGCTGGCATCAAACTCACAGTGATCCACCTGCCTCTGCCTCCCGAGTGCTGGGATTAAAGGCGTGCGCTACCACGCCTGGCTTGCTTTTCAAACTCTTGATTGTGGTGGTTACCTGACAGCATTTTCCAAAACTCAGAATGATGTGGGGAAAAAAAAATCACTGCAAATAAAGCATCCATTTAAAGGTATTTTAAATGCTAGAGGTTTTCTTGGTTTGTTTAACAGAATCTTTTATTGTGACTGAGTGTGGTGAACCCACTTAATCTCAGCACATGGGAGGCAGAATGTTTTCTCTTGAGTTGCAGGACAGCGAGAGACACACTGTGAGACCCAGCCTCTGTCTCGGTTTTCAAGTCATCTTCTCATTTTAGGGGTGGGGTGTGTGTGTGCCATGGTGCGCATGCAGGAAGTCAGAGGACGGTTTAAGGCGGTCAGTTCTCTCTACTATGGCAGTCCTGGAATTTAAGTCAGGTCACCTAGCAGCAAGTATCTCTCTTTACCCACTGAGCCAAGCTCACCAGACCTGTTTTATCTCTTGAGACAAAGCCCACCTGTCGGGAGCCGTTTGTATAGGCTCTGTCCATGTGTGTTGCTCTTTGTTCCAGCATAAGAATCACACAGATTGCCGAGACCGTGGTTAAGCAAGATGTCCTGCCAAGTGCACCCTCAAGGTCTTCAGACTATCAGAGAAAGCACACTGTGGCCTCAAGGCCGAGAGTCAATAGAGCTTACACTGCTTTTCCCGAGGGAATGTCCGTGTTATCTCCTGAGAGCGACTGTCTGCTTTGTTTTCCCATGCCTGAGATGTGTATACATTGAACTGGTGAATAAAGCTGAGGCTTCTTGTGGTATTGACTGCAGGCCCTCTTGAGTCTATCCTGTTTCTGGCTATTTCTTGCCTCCGTTTCTTATTTCTGTTCTTTTATTTCTCAGCTTCACTCCTTGGTCACACGACCACATTCCTTTCTGCCCCCTGGAAAAAAGGACGCAGGATGGAAGGGTCTTCTCCTTCTTCAGTATTGCTTAGCTTCCCTAGCCACAGCCAATTAGCACAGGACAGGGCGTTCAACTTAGGACACTAGATACCCTTATGTATTTTTACTGATAAGTACTTGCCAAGTTGGGACACACACACACACACACACACACACACACACACACACACACACACACACACACACACACACTGCTTTGGGAACAGTGGGAGAAAGACTTATAAAAAAAATCCCTGCAAACCAGAACACAGGGTTGCTGCCGGATATGCCAGTTATGGTCGCAGCCCGGCTCGAGTTGTAATAAACATCCCTTGTGCTATTACATCAATTTTGCCTCCCGGAGATTCTTGAGGTGCTCAAAACCGGCATAACACTCTGGGGGCTCGTCCGGGATACCCCCAAAAGTCCCACAAAACCCCAGACTGGAGGGTCTAAACCCGGATGAGCGCAGCTGTCTTGGTCAAGCGTCACTTCTTTGTGTCTTTGTTCTGTGGCCTCTAGTGAGCATTCGAAGCAGCCGCAGCTCGAAGCAGGCAGTTTGGCTGTGTACAGTTGGTAATAGACCCTGGGATCCTGCTGCCACGAGAGGTCTGGGGGATGCCCTATACCCCGGGAGGGGATGACAGTGCACCCCACTAGTAAAATGCTGAGTCCCAATGGGGGTGACAGTGCACCCCGAGAGCGTGAGGCTGATTCCCAAGACTGTCTGGTTGACTGGGGAAAATGAAGCCGGTCGCTCCTGCAGCAGGACAGCCGCCACCTTTGCTCTACTTTTGGATTCTTTTTCACTTGCCTGGTGGAATTTGTTGTCTGAGTTTGTGTTTGCCTGGTTATCTGTGGCGATTATTCGTATTCGTTTGGATGAGTCTAAGAGGTACGCTATGAGACATGCCCCATCTAGACTCAATTCTGGCTCATCTCAAGGAGAGCCTGGTTACTGGATAGGCTGCTTCTGGTTATGTTTCTGGAGGAATGTAGGAGCCAGCTGGCTTGTGGGACAGTCTGCAGTTCCGAATTTTTATTCTTTTTTTGCACCGTACCGGTACATTTCTGTTTGTGTGCTTTTGTGTGCGTGCATGCGTGCGTGTTTCTGTTTGCTTGTAACTGTCTCAGTTCTGGAAATGGGCCAAGTCCCAGGTGCCATGATGGCCAGTGCTTTCCACTACCTGCTGAGAGCATGGCAGCTCGAGCCTAGTGCCCACTAATTCCATTTAACAAACACCAGGAGAACACAGGAACCACAAGGTTTTTGGAATACTGATGTTTGGCCTTGGTGAAACTTTTTTCCAGTTTGCAGTCTGTAGCTCCTGCCTGTATCAGTTGGGTTTAACAGGTGACAGGGTGCTTTTTCCTTGAAGTTACAGCTAAAAAAAGTAAAAAAGTTTTGTCTATCTTAAATATATTAATTTATGTGGCCACTATATGTTTGAGTTAACTTGTTTTACTTAAGTGTATAAACATTTAGATTTATTATGTTCTGTATACCCTGGTTATAAATTACTGGTTATTAGCAATGATTAGAAACTTTAACATCTGTAACAAAAAGTTAACTTAAACTTGTAATTTATAGGTGGAGCCATGCTACACAAGTAACATCAGCCAACAGTTCTCCAAAGGTAGTTTAAAATTAAGATTTTTATGTAATTCTTGTCCTGTATTTAAAACTAGGCTTATAAAAGATTGAAAACAATGCTTCTTTAATTAGTTATAATAGCTACACCTCTCGCCCATATATCTTGAGATATGTGCACACATGGTTCTAAAGATACTTTTAAATTGAGACATATTAATTTTGGAGATGACAAGCTAGATAGATGTGTCTTCTGTAAATTATTCTAATGAATCCCATTTCCACCTTAAAATTAAAATATATGTATAAAATTTGGAAATAAAAGTATCAAGCTGTTGGGGTTAAACCTGACAGCTCTATATAAGATAGCCCTTTCTTTCTCTTCAGGAAAACTGTTGGACTGTATAATTTTCTTAAATATTTAAGGAAACAGGTTCCTTTTTTCTTGAAGCTCCTTTCAGGCTGCTTCTTTCTCCCTCACCTTTAGAGCTAAAAAAAAAAAAGTAAGTCGTAAAACTCGGGTAGCTGCTTTATACTGTTTTTCAACTGTGTTACTCCCTTGAATGTATACCATACCTATGTCGGCTTTAACAATAAATAATAGATTATTAACAGAAGACAACAGATGTTTTAATTAAATGCTTTGCACATTCGAGATCTAAAACGGGTAACATCAACAAGTAAATCATTGATGAGAGAGTTACAAGTGAAAGAGAAAATTTTTAATTAGCATTAAAACAACCAGAACAGCAGAGCTCTCAGCTCTCTGACTCATTAAGAGTGCAGGTCAGCAGGTATGCTAGCCCAAGGCCCCAGATGATAGGTCACAAAGAATACAGAGCTAGGAGACAAAGGCCTTTTGAGTGTTCCAGGGACCGGCTGGCCATAAAAGATAGGGAGGATACACAAGGACAAATTCCTGAGAGAAACAGGTACCAGACATGATCGAGTGAGTAATGAGCCAAGACACCTCATCCCATCTTATGGTGTTTGCCTAATTCCCCCTTGAGGCCTGCACACAATGTTCCTGGTTTGAGTTTAACCAGACATTTCGTTAGCTCAGACAAACATCCGCCCTCGAGTTCCGAGAGAAACAGGAACCAAGGACTGTTCCCGTGAGATTAAGTCTGACCTTACCTCAGATCTGCTTACACAATTTGCTGATGTTCGAAACAACCAATCGTGTGTGGCCGCGCCAAAAGTTCCTGTTCCCCTCGACCTTTGCCCATATAAACCCCAAGCCCCTGGGCCTCTGGGTCAACCCCTCTCTCTCCTGCGTGAGATACGTGTCAACCCGGAGCTCCGCCAATAAACTGCCTCATGTGTTTACAGCAAGACGGTCGTTTGTGTGTCTTTGGGTGCACGCCATCCCGCGGCTTGAGTGAGGGTCTCCCTTCGGGGGTCTTTCACAAGCAATACAGGGCTCATGCTAGCCTGAGACTCAAGGAATAATAACACCGAAAATATAAATACTAAAAAACATAAAAAGACACATATGTGTTATTTATGTCACTTATAGTCAATGCAGATTACTTGTGACTTAAAGAAAACTTCTGTAAATTGAGTTAAGTAGGTAACAACACTGATAAATTTTCTTTTAAGAAAACTGTTGTGTTCTATAATAATATGCCATATGGGAGCCAAAAATTTTTCCAGCACCTATATTTAGAGATCTTGATGCTGAAGTAAAGGAGATCCAATTTAATGGTTGTCATTCTATTATGGACAGTTAAAAATAATTGAGATGTGCAGATTATCGATTGCCTCATGACTGATTGTACTCTTAAAAATATCTTTGACTGTGATTATGGTAATGAGTGATTGCCAGGACGGAATTTATTTGGCCTCCTATGTTTATTTCACAATTAAAGGTAAATAACCAAATTATTACACATTGTTAAAGGTAATTGAGAGACAAGAATTGATGGTCATCTGTCAGTAAAGAAAGGTTATATTTTGATCACAGCATACAATGTATCAATTCTTTTTGAGGTGTTGTATATATGTAAGTCTTAAAAATGCTATGGGCAGTTCCAGTCCTTTTAAAAACTACTATCACAAACTGATTAAAATAATTAAAACTTATGGTTTCTAGTTAGTCATGGGTGTTTCCTGAATTAATTTGTCAACATATAGCTAGAAACAATTCAGATATACTAAAGTCAGACAGATAAGGTCCTCTGAAACTTATCTGCAGATTGTAGATCACAACATTCTGCTTTATATTTATAAGATGTAGTTCGGACCAGATAAGTAAGACAGACAAGGATTAAGCTCAGATATGCTGGCCCTCAAGCTCGTCAAAGATCTGCTGAATATGGCATTAAATACATTTAGACAAGTTACGACAGGGAATCTTAACACCCTAGCGGTAATTCCTCGAAGTCTCTGAGAAGATTTTGACATGGCAGATGACTTCAACACTGACTTGTGGCATGCTGACCCGAGCAAAGCTGCTCCCAATGCCTCACCCTCTACCTCTACAAAAGCTCAATGGAAACTGTGAACAAACTGGACACCCGCAGAGTCACTGTCTCATGTTGCTGAAAATGAGGTGGGGGTCAATCCCTTTCGTGTTCTCCTTCCACAGAAACAGCCTCTCATCTTCTGTGCCTGATGGCCAGTCTCTGCCCGCAGTGCCACGTTACACAGGAGACAACTGGGCCAACTGTCTAGGTACCAGGATATGGCTACTCATCTCTGTCATTTTAATACATAATTTCGTCTAGGTTACAATTTATCCCGCTCAGGTCTCTGATTTCATTGATGGCTGAGCTAATGGTAGCTTGGCAGCTAGAGGACAATTAGTTCCACTGTTCGTACATTAGTCAATTCACTGGCTAGTTAAAACTACTAGGTACTAGTTCTCTTCTCTTACTTAAAAAGGCAAACAGGCTCGCCTTGCTCACAGGTTTCATGTTAAACGGAAAACAGTTTTCAGTGTAACTATTGATCCTTCATTTGTATGACTGTACTCAGTATTCGACTGACAGATACATAACTAGATTTCATATATATATATGTATATATATATGGTCTTTATAATCTAATCTTTTATATTTTAGACTTTATGTAAGATATATATATATATATAATGTAATATAAAAGTTACTAAGATCTAAAGTATTTAAAGGTCTAAAAAAAAGTGTTTAAATGTTGATAAATACAAACTTTAAATAAAATATTTGAGGGTCTAAGGAGGTGTTTAAAGTTTAGTAAGTGCAAGTTACAAAGGTTAAAAAGACCTTAAAAGAAAATTTAAGATATCTAAGTACAAACTATAGAGCTATAAAAAAAAAACTTAAAGTACATAAAATGAAATCAATAGAGTTCTGATGAGATGACGGAGCACTGAGTACTTACTGATCACAAACCCAAAAATTTAAATTCCCTTTGGTTGTTCTCGAAGTAGAGACACAAGAGTGCTTCTCATCACGCTGAAAACATGTCTGTCCAATCTGTATATCAAGCATTCTAAACAAAAGTTCATATATTTATTGGGTCTCATAGGCATGAATAAACCTGCTCCTGTCTTATAGACACAATTTTAACTTCTGTACCTAGTCTGTATTTGTATCAGCAGATTATTTACCTGGCTCACAGATTCCATCCAGAACTACTGACCTGCTAGAAGCTGGTGTAAACCAGCCCCATAGATATGACTACTCCCTGTCTCTTCAACTGGATCAACTAAACAGATGCTTTTGATAAGTGCCCCATTTCCTAGCCTTTGACTAGCTTTTCAGCCTCTCTAGGCCCCAATAACAGCGCCCCTAATGTCAGCAGAAAGAAATTACAAAAGAAAACAACTTCACCCATTGTCCCAGTACTTTATAAGCTAAAACGTTATGTCAAGGGCAGCTCTCTGACACGAGGAACGAACAGCTACAAGAAAATAACCTCTTGGTTCTGTTCAAACTTTGTGTCCCCTTATATCAAGCAAAGATCAGGTGTCCATCCATCTAATGGACGTTAAGGAAAGATCCATGACTGGGCCCTTTTGATTTCCTTGTCAGAGGAGGGAGCGTGAGACCAACAAATCGAGCCACAGAATTAAAATCCATATCTCAGGGTCCCAGGGACAAGGTGTGTAAAGACACAGCTGCAGGGAGACTTAAGCACAGCTGTGGGAAAGTTCCCCTAGCCCGAGTCTCATGACCACATGCCTTTCTGCCCACAGGAAAGAAGGACGACAGAACAAAGGGCCTTGCCCCACCTCACTATCCATTCGCTTCCCTTGGCAACAGCCAATTAGCATAGGACAGGACAATCAGCTGAAATCCGAACTGGGCCCTCCCCTCAGCAAGAAGGTAAACAAAGAAGATCAAAAGAAAGTTGGAGCCTTGGTGCCCTTGGCACCTGTTTTGAAGCCCATCACCTTAGGACACTAGACACTCTTATGTATCTTTACCGATTAGCCGGGAGGGAAGAGGACCTATAATAATAAAGCCCGCAACCCAGAAGGCGGGGTCGCTCCCGGATAACACTGCGCTAGTGATGGTCGCAGCCAAGTGGTATTAAAGATCCTTTGGGCTATTGCATCGGTTTTGCCTCCTGGGGTACTAGAAACTGGCATAACCATTTCAGGCTTGGAAAAAGCCTTTCCCACATTCAGCACACTTACAGGGTTTTTCACCCGTGCGGACCTTAATGTGAGTGTTAAAAATCAGAGCTACGGCTGAAGCTCTTCCCACAAGCATCACATCAATAAGGCTTCTCCCCAGTATGGTCCCTTTGATGATCCGGAAGATTCGAGGCCCGACAGAAGCCTTTCCCACACTCCCCACATTTGTTTGGGTTCTCTCCGCTATGGCTTATCTGATGAGTCTGAAGGTGTGAGTCTACACCGATGATCCTGTCACACTCCTCACACTTGTAGGGTTTTTCTCCTGTGTGCACTCTAGAGTGAGTGTTAAGGTGTGAACTGTCACTAAAGTCCTTGCCACATGTATCACCTTTGTATGGTTTCTCTCTTGTATGGATTCTACAATGAGCATTAAGATTTGAACTCCGGCGGAAGCTCTTCCCACATATTTTACATTTGTAGGGTTTCTCTCCGGTGTGGCCTCTCTGATGGGACAGAAGATTTGAGACCTGGCTGAAGGCTTTCCCACACTCCTCACACTTATAGGGTTTTTCACCCGTGTGGACTCTGATGTGAGTGTTAAAATCAGAGCTACGGCTGAAGCTCTTCCCACAGGTATCACATTGATAAGGCTTCTTTCCAGTGTGGCCCCTCTGATGATCCAGAAGGTTTGAGGCCCGACAGAAGCCTTTCCCACACTCCACACATTTGTAGGGTTTCTCTCCGGTGTGGCTTATCTGATGAGCTTTAAGGTGTGAGGCTACGCTGAAGCCTTTTCCACACTCCTCACACTTATAGGGCTTTTCTCCTGTGTGGACTCTACAATGAATTTTAAAGTGCGAACTGTAGCTAAAGCCCTTACCACATGTATCACATATGTATGGATTCTCTCTTGTGTGGATTCTACAGTGGACATTAAGATTTGAACTCCGGCGGAAGCTCTTCCCACATGTGTTACATTTGTAGGGTTTCTCTCCGGTGTGGCTCCTCTGATGGGCCAGAAGGTTTGTGGCCTGGATGAAGGCTTTTCCACACTCCTCACACTTATAGGGCTTTTCTCCTGTATGGATTCTCCAATGGACATTAAGATTTGAACTTCGGTGGAAGCTCTTCCCACATATGTTACATTTGTAGGGTTTCTCTCCGGTGTGGACTCTCTGATGGGCCAAAAGATTTGAGGCCTGTATGAAGGCTTTCCCACACTCCTCACACTTGTAGGGTTTTTCTCCTGTGTGGATTCTACAATGAACAGTAAGACTTGAACTCCGGCGGAAACTCTTCCCACATATTTTACATTTGTAGGGTTTCTCTCCAGTGTGGCCTCTCTGATGGGACAGAAGATTTGATGCCTGGCTAAAATCTTTCCCACACTCCTCACACTTATAGGGTTTTTCACCCGTGTGGACCCTAATGTGAGTGTTAAAATCAGAGCTACGGCTGAAGCTCTTCCCACAAGTATCACATTGATAAGGCTTCTCCCCAGTGTGGCCCCTCTGATGATCCAGAAGATTTGGGGTCTGACAGAAGCTTTCCCCATATTCCTCACACTTACTGGGTTGTTCTCCTGTGTGGGCTCTCCAATGAATGTTAACGTGTGAACTGTCACTAAAGCCCTTGCCACATGCATCACCCTTGTATGGCTTCTCCCCTTTGTGGATTTGATGATGCAGGTGTGGTCGTGAAAACCCAGCAAAGTCCTTCCCAGTCTCTTCACAGTTATAAGGCTTCTCTCCAGCGTGGACTCTCTGATGGACCTGGAGATGTGAGCTGTGGCTGAAGCTCTCTCCACACTCCTCACATTTATAGGGTTCCTCTCCTCTGTGACCTAACAAAACTGTCTGGCCACAGGAGCTTTTCCCAGTATCCTCATATCCTTTGGGGTTTTCTCCAGTGGGGACACTCTGATGATACTGAAATAGTGGCCTTTGACTGAAATTTTTGAACAGACTGTCTGCCTTGTTCAATCCGTGTATATCGTGTATTCTCTGATGGGACTGAAGACTTGGGAACTGACAGGTGTTGTGACATTTTTCACACTTGTAGGGCTTCTCTCCTGTAATAACATGGAGACGGTGGGTGCAACTGAAATCTTTGTCACATGCGTCTTCTTCGGGGAATTCCCTGTGGTCAACCTGAGGAACTGAATTCTGACTGGAAACTTTACTGAGCTCCTCTTCTTCACAACTCACGTCATCCTGTTTTAACGGAGAGCCAGTTGCTCCAGTGTTTACCGTGCAATCCCAAGCCTTGGTTAACTCCCTTGTAACTTGTTGCCAGATTTGCGAGCAGAGAAGCTCCTCGTGTGGCAGGTACCTCAACCCTCCTTCCTGAAGAGGGCCCGTCTCCTGTAGATTCCTGTCTCCTAAAAGCATATAGAGAATTCAGAGAGAGGTGGGGCGTGTGAACGCCGTGTTGGCTGTGGGAAGAACTGTAAACTTTGTCACAGGTGAAAGCAATCTTGGCGGGCTTTGCCCTTGGACACACCATGGATACTCCCTGAGATTGACCTTGAGATAGACTGGGTGGAGCCCTCCCGGGCCTGGGGACTCCACCTGGACTATTGTGTTTCTAATCGACCCTCAATGGAAGATGAAGACCACCCCTTGCACATGACAGACAGGCAAGCGGAGGAGACAGAGAGAGGAGCAGCAGGGTCAGACTTTGAGCACACATGGATCAAGAAGAGGATCAGCGAACAGGCTGGATCAGCGCACAGGCCAGAGACACCAAGGGAACGGATACCGGAAGGTTCACTCTTCTTTCCCTTTAACCTTTTTTCCTTCTTGTGTAAGCTAGTTGGGTTATATAATAAAGTTTAATTGTTAAGAAACAAAGCCAACAGTTGGCTGACGTTGCAGTCGTACAGTGAAGACCACAGCCTAAGGCTTCGTTCACTGAACCTTCCTCTTAGCATGAGGACCCTGTCTTTTCACTGACATGCCAAGGCCACAGGCTCCCAAATTTATGTTACGAGACCCACTTAGAGTTCTACAGAGCATCATAAACGAGTGACACTGCAGTATGTGCGCTCACCACACACAAAATGAACACAAGGTTTTAAAAAATAAATGTATAAAGTGACTGAGGAAGACAATTGTGATCTATGACCTCCTCACACATGTGTGTGCATATATGCACATGCATGCCCATGTATACACATCCACAAGGAACCATCCGGATGTGGAGGAATAGCATGTTGTCACTCAGCTTTGAGGGAGTCACAGAGCAAATGGAGACTGACACTGAGGGCGGGATGGAGTCTCGACAGTGGTACGAATCCTCGACTGACACACCAGCCCCAAAGGCATGCTTAGGTTAAGGAGCAGGATATCGGAGTCACATTGTTCTCACCTGTAGATTCACGGCTCCAGCTCGCCAGGGTCAACATCCAGAACACATCTTCTCTTTTGAGCTGGAGCAAAACCTCCGGAGTCACGCTCTGATGCCCTGCCAACGAACACGCCCCAGATGAGCACGTCCTAAAAATAGCATCCCACTGTTTGTTCTTCAGCGTGTCAAACCTATGCCTCCTCCAAACTCATAATACAAGTCGGAAGAAAAAACAGATTGTTTGAAAAGACCTGGGATATATACACACACTGACAGACTTTAGGATAAATTTTTCGACGGACACCAATTTTCATTATCTTCTCTCCCTATTCCCTCATACTGTTCTTGGCAATGTCCTAGACAGACCACATATGGAATTTCTTTTCTGTCTTATTACATTTTTCTCACTTCTCTCCATCCACCATGTGGACCCCTGGGACTGAGCTTTGGGCCATCAGTATTGGCTCCAGGTGCCATTAGGGCTGCTGACCACTTCATGGCTTCAAGCCCATTTCATTTCATTTTAAAAGTATTTTGTAAGGCGCTGCCGCACCCGATAATGGTGACGACCAAGAATTCACTGTGCATAAATAGTTGCTCCTGCGCATGCGCTAGAACCAGAGCTAGTCCAATATGCCCCTCCCGAACGGGGATATGCTAATGGGCTATCGTGGATGGCGGTTACTAACCAATACATTCCTATTTGCTAATGAAGCATCTAGCCGCAACCCATGAGGTGTCGATATGCCACACAAAGACGGTATTTAAACACGGGCCCCCGGGCGGTCTTTTGTCTTTCGCGCCAGTTTACAAAGGGCGCTCCCAATAAAGCGCATTTGGGAAGGATCCTGTGTCTCTGCGTCGTTCCTAAGGGCACGACAGTATTTATTTTGATATTTTTAATGTGTTTATGTCAGTGTGTGTGTGTGTGTGTGTGTGTGTGTGTGTGTGAGTGCAAGTGCCCACAGAGAACAGCAGAGGGTGGCAGATACCCTGGAGTTGGAGTCTGTTTGTTCGTTTTAAATTTAATTATACAGTATTCTGCCGTCATGTGTGCCTGCACACCAGAAGGGGGCACTAGATCTCATTGTAATGGTTGCGAGCCACCATGTGTTTGCTGGGAATCGAACTCAGGACCTTTGGAAGAGCAGGCAGTGCTCTTAACCTCCGAGCCATCTCTCCAGCCCGGGATCTGGAGTTAACAGGTATTTGTGAGCAACCTGACGTGGGTGCCGGGAATGAAACTCTGGTCCTCTACAAGAGCAATGAAAGCATTAACTGATGAGCCATCTCTCCAGCTGCCTCAACATACTTCAGCATCTGTAAGCATGACTCAGCATGCGCCACCAGGTGGGGAGATTGAGATTATCATTTGAGGAAGACGAAAACACACTACCATGCTTTAATTTTCACCTCATTTATCAAACTAGGATGGGTTCCACACTGTATCACATGGTGACTAGAAAACTAGAAACCACTAGCTTCAACACATGTCTGCTCTCACCCACTGACAGAAGGTTCCTGAAGGTCTCCAGCATCACGTCATGGTACAGCTCCCTCTGGGCAGCATCCAGCAGCCCCAGCTCCTCCTCACTGAAGACCACGGCCACGTCCCTGAATGTCACTGCCTCCTGTGACAGGAAACACTCAACTTTAACTTTGGTCTTCTGCAAGACCGATAGTTCTGAGGAAAGTGGGAAAGATGGGTAGAAAGCAACTCCTGAGCTAAGAACCCACAGTCCTTGTTTCTACACTGCTAACCCATTTTTTACTATTGCTCTTTTTACATTTCAGTTACTTCTCAGTTGTAGGGTGTGGTGCACCTTGGGGTGTTCATGATTATCTCTAGCTTCTATACAATAAGCACCATTACAATTGTCCAAGGTGGCGTGACAGAACTGCCTCCACATGGTGTCTGGGGGTGAAGTGAGCATGCTTTAGAAGCACCATGGCCAACTGAGGCTACATTACCTTTTCCATCTGGAAACTGGTCACCTCTGGACACCTGAGGGTCACTCAGCATCCCCAGATAAACCATGGTCATCCCAGATGAGGATCCACTCAAGCAAACCAGGAAGACACCTCTGTGTCTGAAGCGTCCTGCACCCACCAAGTCACACAGCCACATGGCACGGCCTTGCATGCCGGACATGTCCTTCTCCTCCATCTAACCCACGGCGGCCTTATCCTCCTCTCCCTTCAGGTGTCTCTCCTGGTCTTTCTCTTTTTCTTCCTCAAGGTGGTCTTTCTTCTTCTTCCCAGCATTCCTCTCTCTCCTAGCCCCACCTATCTCCTTTGCCCTGCCAAGGCTTTTTCTTAACCAAAAGGTGGGTCGCAGAGACAGCAAACAGTAATTAGCATCAAAACACATCAGACCATCACCCAACAGGAGAGAGCCACAAGTTGTCCTCTGACCTCCACATGCCCACCAGGCTGTGTCACATGTGTCCCTCTCAACAGCCATATCCAAATTCTCAAAGAACAGGCAACCCAACTCACCTTGACCTTGGTCATTGTCCTCCTGGGGAATGGCTGGGTCTTAGGAAGGTGCAAGGAGGGAAGAAGAAACAATCAAACAAACAAAAACAGAAAACCGTGAGCGTCTGCCTGTGCTTCATAAAGATGAAGCAGGCAGTTCTCTGTGAGTTCAAAGCCCAACCTGGTCTACGGAGTGAGTTCCACAACAGCAAGGGATACACACAGAGAGCCTATCTCAAAAAAGATGGAGGTTGGAGAGAAAGAAAGAAAAAGAAGGAGGAAGAAAGGGGAGGGAGGGAAAAAGGGGGGAGGGAGGGAGATTGAGAGACCAAATTACACTGAAAACACCAAACATAAGCTCATCAACCTGACCAGAAGTGCATGTAACTCCTGCACCAAGGGACCCCAATGTGGCAGGCACACTACCCTGTACCCTGGTCACTTGTCAGGAGCCTTGTTCAGTGAAGGATTCCTGTCATTCTTCCCAGCTCCAGTCCAGCTAATCCCGCCTGTGAAGACCAGCTCAGTTCACACTAGCTCTTAAATCCGGCCCTGCCCTGCCCCCTGCCCCGCCCCTGCCCTGCTCCCTACCCGCCCCTGCCCTGCCCCTGCCACACCCCCAACCTGCCTCCTTGCCCTGCCCCGCCCCGCCCCCTGCCCCGCCCTTTGCCCTGCCCCCTGCCCCCTGCCCTGCATGTCATCTGTGTCTTCTCCTGAAGATGCATATCTAGCCCTCTGCTGTGCTCTTCTCTGCACCTGTATCAGTTCTCTGCCTGCGAAAGCCCGTGTGTGTGTGTGTGTGTGTGTGTGTGTGTGTGTGTGTGTGAGAGAGAGAGAGAGAGAGAGAGAGAGAGAGAGAGAGAGAGAGAGAGAGAGAGAGGGAGAGAGAGCCAAGTGACCCGTGGTCTGAGATTTATCATTAGTTATTAAGCTCGGAATAAAAGAGCCCGGGATGAATGACCAACTACCAAGCGAAATCGAGATTCCTTGGCAAGCTGCAGCCTATGAACTGACATACCTTGTGACTTTCTCATCGCTTACTAGATTTTGACCTCGTGGAAAGCCACAACGTCTCCATCCACCCTTCTACATTTCAGGCTTGTGACAAATCTCCACCCATCCCGGTTCCCTGAATTGAGTCCTAGAACCTTCGGGGCCAGGTCAGGCGACACTAGCTACACCAATTTCCCAAATGACCCTATCAGCATGGCCCTCCGCACCCCAGCTCCAGACGACAGCAGTGAAGCAAGGCGTGATGGCTCACACCTGTCATCGCAGCACACCCAAGGCTGAGGCAGGAGGATGACCAAGCCACACACTGAGACCCTGTCAGTGCAATGATCTCTACGGGATGGAGGGAGGCTCACTGGCGGCCCTGAGCTTCCGCCTCGCCAGTCTGGAGCCGACTCCCCTGCGGCCGCCCGCCACCGACCCCGCAAACCTCCAGGTCCAGGGATCAGTCGCGGAAGGTGCGGAAAGGAGGACACTCGCGGGAGAACAGGGGAGTGGATGCTAACTGAAACCACCTGGGATTCCGGAAAGTCTCTCTTCAGCCAGCACAGAAAAAGCACAGCAAGTCTCAGAGAACTTGAACTACACTTCCCAGAATGCTCCGGGTTTGCCTGCCTCTGCTGAAGCAAGCACAAAGCTCAGAGTACCTGGACCACACTTCCCAGAAGCCTCCACATCAGCTCTCAGTAAGCCCCACATCCTGGAAAGGCTGAGCTACATTTCCAATAGTGCGTGAGGAAACCCATGAAGCACTCTAGTCTAGTGGAGTGTGCATGGGAATCTAGCAGCTCTGCGGAGTGTGTTTGTGCCACGCAGCCCTTTCCCTTGTCCTCCGCGGAGCTTTTCGGGTCCGCACTATACAGCCCAGATCGCCAAAGACCCCTCAGGAGCCACTTGAGATGCAAGTTCATTCAGGCTTAAGCAGAGACTCTTCCCTGTCACCAAAGCAGCGGCTACGGAAGGAGAATACGGGGCTTCAGACAAGGCAAGGTTTTCATCGCGGTTACAGTAGGCTGGGGAAATTCCACTGGGGAGTGTTAATCATTGGTTAGAGTTTCACTTACATAATGGGGGGCGGGGTCTTGCTTTCTTCTAATTGGCCGCAACCGGTCACAATGTACACATGGTCCCTTGTCTGGATTTGGGGTCATCTGGTCTTAAGGCCTTTCCAGACATTCTCTGATAGGCAGTTGCTAGGGGCAGTTGCTAGGGAACAGCTGCTGAGGCCATCTTGTGGTTTTCTTTGAGAATAAAGTTCCTTTTCTTGGGAAACAGAAACTCAGGCTTAAGCTGCCTTAGTGAAAACCAAAGCGTTTCATAGAGTGCGCTCGACTTCTAACAGAATGGAGTCAGTCAGGGTCCACATTCCCTTGAAAATGGAGTTTCCTTGACAGAAATGGGGTTACACTGGCGTCGCAACAACCTATTCTGCACTCACAGTGGTCCTCCTGCCTTAGCCATCTCCACTCTCCAGTGCTGGCCTAACGCGTGTGCCATGAGGCCAGGCTGTCTCTGAACCTGACACGTCCAACAGGACCCTGGAGAATTAAAAGTCTGACCTCATAGATGGTAATTTAGTCCTAGCATATTCCTTATATTCCTGAGTCCTAAAATGAAATAAATCCCCAGACAGCACTTCTGACATTTAGATGATGAAAAGCTAGCCAATGAGAATATACAATCTTCAAGAAATTCCCGGGTAATGACAGTTACCTCCCTAGAAGATGACTCATAGGATAACGTTTAGTGCAGTGTGCTTTTCTGAGACTAAGTCGGATAAAGAATAAGCAAGGCAGAATCGATGTAAATATAGTCCTAATGTACATTCCCTGCAGGAACCAAAGAGTGGTTTGGAAACGGAAGTTAGAAAACTAGTACTGAATTTAGCACACAAACGCACGCACACAGACACACACACACAAATGTGGGATACTTGTGTATAAACTGAACAAAACATGTGCAGAATCTCTGCTGAAAACCACACACCTCTGATGAAGGCAACCTAAAGAGGACCAGGCAAATCATACCATGTAGATTGCTTCAAGATGTCAGCTGCCCAGAAATTAAGTTATATATTTAGTGATAGACAGGGTGGAGCCATCCTGGGCCTGGAATTTAGGAAGGGGACCAAGGGACTCTACCTGGACTACTGTGTTTCTAATCGACCCTCAATGGGAGAGGGAGACAGCCCCTTGCAGGTGAGAGACAGGCAGGCGGGGAGGACAGAGAGGAGTAGCAGGTCCATACCAGGCTTGAGTGCACGTGGATTGGGAAGAGGGTCAGCGAAGAAGCCTGACCAGCGCGCAGGCCAGAGACACCTAGGGACCCGGCCCGTGGAACGGATACCGGAAGGTTCACTCTTGTTTCCCTTTAACCTTTTTTTCCTCTCTTTTGTAAGATAGTTGGGTTGTATAATAAAGTTTAATTGTTAAACAGAGCCAAGGGGGCTGGAGAGATGGCTCAGAGGGTAAGAGCACTGGCAGCTCTTCCAGAGGTCCTGAGTTCAATTCCCAGCAACCACATGGTAGCTTACAATTATCTATACTGAGATCTGATGCCCTCTTCTGGCATGTAGGTGTATGTGCAGATACAGTCCTCACATAAAACAAATAGATCTTAGAAAAAAAAAAAGAAAAAAAAAAAAAAAAGAAAGAAAAGAAACAGAGCCAACAGTTTACTTTCTCAGTACCCAGTGGCCCAGTAAGAAGATAGCACTGGAAAGTGCTTCCCAAGGGAATGTTAAGTAGTCCAACTTTATGTCAGTGTTTAGCACAACATACTTCTGGACCAGAAATAACTCATAGGCAATTTTCTCAATCTATTATGTATCATTACAGTGGATGATATTTTGTCGGCAGATTCAGACACAGTTACTTAAGAGAAAATGTTTAAGGGAACACAAAGAACTTTCCCAAGTTTGGGGTTACTGATTGCTTCAGAAAAATACAAAGAGGAGATTCTATTATCTTTTCGAGTCATAAAATAAGTCAACCAAAATTTTGCCCACAAAAGGTACAGGTCCATAGAGACCAGTTGCAAACTCTTAATCATAAAAAAAAAAAATTAATGGGAAATAATTACTGGCTGATGCCTTCAATTAGACTTGCCACTTATTAGTTAATTAATTTGTTTCAAACATTAAAAGGAGATTCAGATGTAAACAATCAAAGATGGTTAACAGCTAAAGCAGAAAAAGCGTTCACAGTGGTAGAAAAACACACCGCATGATGCATTTTAGATCAAGATGCATACGTGGATCAAATTGATCCTAAATTTAGTAGTATTTTGGTTATTTTTGCCTTCAACTCAAACTTCTGTGCTCATTATGCAAATACAAGATAGTATTATGGAATGGATTTCTCAGCAGATAAAGAAAGCAAGAAATTGAAGACTTACATGGAAAAGTTTTCTGAATTAATTATAAAAGGCGGATTAAGACGACATCAACCAGGAACAGAGCAAGTCGAAATTGTGGTGTCTCTTACTAATGCTAAGTATATGTCATTGTGGTTAATCAATGAAGATTGGCAAAGGCCTTGTTGTAACTATTTGGGAGAGATTAATAAACAATATCCTAAAAGCAAGCGTTTACAGTTTTCAAAAGGAACTGATTAGCCGGGCGGTGGTGGCGCACATCTTTAATCCCAGCACTCGGGATGGAGAGGCAGGTGGATCGCTGTGATTTCGAGGCCAGCCTGGTCTACAAAGCGAGTCCAGGACAGCCAAGGCTACACAGAGAGACCCTGTCTCAAAATACCAAAAAAAAAAAAAAAAAAAAAAAAAAAAGAAAAAGAAAAAGAAAAAGAAAAAGGAACCGATTGGCTTCTTCTACATATTATGAAGGGAACACCAATTCCTCAAGCACTTACATTCCATACTGATGCAAATCAGTTGGGAATGGCAAGTTATAAGTCACATAAACTAAGCAAGGTGTTGCAAAGCCCATATTCTTCAGTTCGGAAGTCAGAGGTGTATGAAATCCTTATGGTATATTTCGTCTCTCCCTAATCTCTTAATATAATTACATATTCTCAATATGCGGAAAGAGTTGTTTTGTATATAGACACTTATTCCTGGTAACTCTGAATTAACTTTATTTATGCAATAGCAACAGGCCATCAGAAGTAGAAATTATCATATATATATATATATATATATATATATATATATATATATATATCATATTTGGTCTCATACAGGTTTGCAGGTCCATTGACACAAGGATATGAGGAAATTGACCAATTACTCAGTTGTGTTAGAAGACTCAAAATATATGAAAAAGATCATGTTAACTGTAAATGTTTAAAGGGGAAAAAAAAAAAGAAGCTCTGTTTGGTCTCTGTATAACCAAATTCCATTGCCCACTGGAAGTTGCCTTAGGGGTTCTAAAAGAAATGGAATATGGCAGATGGATGTGTTTCACTTTGCAGAAATTGGAAAACTACAGTATGTACACCATACCATTGATATTACTGCTTTAAGGTCTGAAAAAGCTATTCTGTAATTACACATTTGTAGGGAATAATGGCAATTATGGGGACACCTGCACTAAATAAGACTGATAATCCCCATGCATATGTATGCAGTACGATGAGCAATTCTCTGCATATTATAAAATAAAGCACATTACTGGTACAAGCAGTCATTGTTTTTTTTTTAATTTTTACTGGCATTAGGCAGGTTGTAATTCAAAGATGTACTTTTAGGAACGGAATTATTCCCTGTAGCTGTGGCTGGGAGGTCTTTTGATGGAAATGACAGAGCTAAGAATTACAATGCCCTCCCCCCCATTAAAACTAATTAAGTGTGCTCAAAAATATATTGGTGATGAAAATGATTGAACTAGCATACGCCATGATAGAAATTACTCGACCCAAGCCACAAAGTAGAGACTGAAAATGTATTATCAAACCACAGGCCTTTAAAAACAGCTTTAAGAAGGCAGAGGCTGGCAAATCTTGGAATCTGTGGCCAGCCTGGTCTACAGAGGAGTTCTAGGACAGCCAGGGCTACACAGAGAAAATCTCCGGGAATCCCAAAACAAAAACAACAACAAAGTATTCACGGCCTTTCATGGCATTTCAAAAATGAACGAACCGCAAAGCAACCCAGGAGAACGAGCTCCCAAACAGCTATTCCCAATGACAGCATTCTAGTGAAAACAGCTTGAAATCTATAAACCACTTTAGCATTCTGTGGAATGTAAACCCCAAAGAGTTCCAGAGCAAGGCGCTTCCGGAGGCATTCTGGGTAATGTAGTTCCGTCACAAGCCGTGGCAAGGTCACTTCCATCGCTGTCACCGCCCCCCTCTCTCCAATCCCTAGCATGGCTTCCGGGCAGTGGTTCCCATGAAGTGGGAACCTGGATCGTCCCACAACCCTTGGTGTGCGCTCGTGCTCCCGGTGTCTCCCCTCGGGGACCGAGTCTGCGGCCCGGGGAGAAGCGGGGCGGCGGGGGCGGCGGCCGGGTCCTCTCTGCTGGGCTCTGCCTGAGGCGGCGCTGCCCGGGATTCCTGGACCATCTCAGCTGCTTGTGGAGCCCCCGGGAGAGTCTGGCTTCCCACGGAGCCTGGGGAGGAGCTGTGGGGACGGAGGCCGGTGCCCTGAAGGCTTAAGTGGTGTGCAGCGCTGGTTTTTAAATGTGATTTTTTGTTTTGGTTTGTTTTTGCATTTATTTATTTACTTAGGGGGCTGGCAAGGCTTGTATAAAGAGGAAGTCAGAAGACTACTTGTCAGGTCTCTGCTTCCAACCTGTGGTGTCCAGAGGCAGTCACCTTTATCCACTTAGTCATATCGTAGTGCCAGACTGCCCTGTCCTTAGACAGGGTTTAGGTTTTTCTTGTTCATTATCTTCAGTCAGAAGGAAAAAGAGACTCTTGTGGAGGAGGCTCTTGCAGATGAGCAACGTTTACTACTGTTTCAACCTTTTAGAGCAAGGGGGGTGGAATTCCACGCCTAGGTACAGACAATTTTATGTAAGGTACCTGTCACAATGAACAGACCCTTCTGAGAGTGGTGGTCAGCCATGACACAGCATTCTTCAGAGAGCTCAGGGCATCTTAAAATTTGTTTTTCTGTGAGGCCCATCACCACAGGCAGCTTTTGATGGTAAAGAGCATCCCACTCCCCCGAAAATTCCTGGAAAGGGAGTATGGGCTTTCCTAACCCTTTGTAGTGGGTGAAATGAGACAAGGATTTGGTAACCTGCAGGCTGACACCCCCGGTTAACAGGAAGTGGGTAGAAAAGCCAGGTCTGTGCGCACAGACTTGGGATGCCAGCGCTTGGGGCTGATGGGAAGGCTGAGGCAGCCATGTGGACTGACTGTCCTAGCGATGCTCTCATGAAGCCCTTCCTCCCCCCAGCTTGCTTCCCAGAGCCCTGCCTTGTGTCAAAGAGAAGAAGAGAGCAATGACCAAGTCACAGGTAAGTCGGTGGCTTCCCCCACTCTCCCCAGTGCTAGGGACAGAAAACAGGACCCTGCATGCTGGGCAAGCGCTGTGCAGCTGAGCCACACTGACCTGTGTGACAGTGTGAGGGGGTGTTGCTGAGAAGACATGTTTGGTAGGAGAAGGGATGAGAGAGGTTAGTGAGGGACATGTGCTCAAAGTACATTGCAGACATGAAAATGAAAAAGGGTAAATGGATTTTGAGATAGAGAAAGTGAGCTGCAGAGAGGGCTCGGTAGTTAGGAACACTGGCTCAGTTTGGTTCCCATCACCCACTCCTGATAGCTTACAGTTGCCTCTAACTCTGAGGGATCTAGCATCCTTTTTGAGGCCTCCCAGGGCACCTGGACACACATGTGCATACGGACACAGAGCATACACAAACATTAAAAAAAAAAAAAAAAGTTTAAGTTCACTTACATCTTAAAAGTGACATCATTTTTCATAGTTGTCCTAATTATATTTTACAAGTAAGTATGAGTTCTTCAAGCTCAAATGGTTTATGATTTCCTTTTAATAATTCAATTTAATAATCGCTTATTATTATCATGGTGTGAGGAGGTTGTTTGTGAGCACTCCAAGGCATGCATGTAGGTGTCAGAGGTCAGCGTTTGGGAGTCGGGCTTTCTTCCTCCCCCTTGCTGAATCAGGGTCCCCTTTGTTTCTGTGGAGACAGACAGATCCCTGGTGCTCACTGGCAGCCATCCTAGCCTCCTGGAAAAGTTCCAGGCCACTGAGAGACCCTGACTCAAAAAATATCAAACACAAACTGGTGGCCAGTACTTGAGGAAGTACATCAGGAGGCCTGTGTCTTAGTTAGGGTTTCATTTTTCTTTTCTCTCCCTCCTCCCCACCACCAAACAGTTTCTCTTCCATCGAGCCCCCTCCCATCTATAATCCCACATATTTGCTCATGTTCTTCATCTGGGCTGGATTCTCCATCCACGCCACGGGCCATGTGCTTCTCCTCCAGCTAACCCATGGCGGCCTTCCTCTCTTCACTTCAGGTCTCTCTCTGTTCTCCTCGTGGAGGTCCTTTTTCCTTCCCAGAATTCCTCTCCTTCCTAGCCCCACCTATCTCCTTTGCCCTGCCCAGGTGAGATGGCTTTTTATTTAAACAAAAGGTTGGGTCACACAGACAGCCAGCAGTAATTAGCATCAGAATACATCGTTGGAGCAATAGAAACCCTAAGGTGCTGTGTAAACAGTTGCTCGGGTCCTGGTGACATGGGGTATGAAACTGAGGTGGCCCGTGTTTCCTGTCACAGGAGGCAGTGACGTTCAGGGACGTGGCCGTGGTCTTCAGTGAGGAGGAGCTGGGGCTGCTGGATGCTGCCCAGAGGAAGCTGTACCATGATGTGATGCTGGAGACCTTCAGGAACCTTCTGTCAGTGGGTGAGGATGGCGCCCTGTGCCCCTTGGCGATGTCAGAAGTTCACATGTGGTGTCTTGGTTACACTGCACTGCTTTCCTCCCTCAGCTCCCCAAGCACTAGGATACCCAGTTTGGTTGACTGTGCTCACAGGTGCCGTATCTTTGTTCGGACTCACCTTACAGTTCTGCCAACATGCAGTTTTATCTTCCTGTATTTTTCTGTCCCTGCTGATGCCCCTTGTTCTCTCTGGACAGAATGCACTTCCCTTGTGGAATGCCATTCTATCTGTCTGTCTGTCTGTCTGTCTGTCTGTCTCTCCTCTCTCTCTCTCTCTTTCTCTCCTCTCTCTCTTCTCTCCCCTCTCTCTCTCTCCTCTCTTCTCTTTCTTCTTCTTCTTCTTTTCTCTCTCTCTCTCTCTGTGTCTGTCTGTCTCTCCTCTCTCTCTCTTTCTCTCCTCTCTCTCTTCTCTCTCCTCTCTCTCTTCTCTCCTCTCTTCTCTTTTCTTCTTCTTTTTCTTCTTCTTTTCTCTCTCTCTCTCTCTCTCTCTCTCTTTCTCTCTCTCTCTCTGTCCCTCCCTCTCTCTATTTGCCTGATCAGGAATCCTCATAGGACTTTCTCTCAGCGTAGCTTTAGATGTGTCTCCCGCTCACTCTCCACATCCTGCCCTTGCCCTTGATGGTGTCTGAGCACTACCAGACCTGTTACCATGGATTTCTGTTTGGTTGTGGTGACATAACACTAAAATCCCAGGTGTTTGCACGCTGTGAGCAACATCTCCATGAAGCCCTTGTCTTTTGTGCAGCTGCAGCAACGTCCATCCCCAGAAGCCTTCCCTGTGCCTCCCAAGACCATCCCTGTCCCTCCCACACTCCATTCCTCCAGTACATTTTCCCACTGAAATTAAGCATTCCCAGTGTGTCATGCAAGCCACCACCAGGCTGCGTCCCAGGATCACTGGGTCTTCTGCTTCGTTGGTTTCCATTTTCAGGGTCAGAAGTTGCTTGGTTCACCTTCATTGTTTCCCGTGTTATAATTTGTTCCTCTGTCGTTTGCTGGTGTCTTTGGGAGATCTGTCAGGTAGCGATGCAGGCTTTGATGTTCCTTCAGAGCATCTGTTGTTGTAGGATGGCAGCTGAGATCTATCTTGGACTTTGAGCCCTTCCCCTGCTCCGTTGTGAGCCTGGTGAGCTTAGGTTGGAGAGCAGGTGCCTGAAGGAAACCCACTCGCTGCTGCCCATGTGTGCTGATGTCTTCCCAGAGAAGCCCCCTTCCCTAGTCGGCAGGCTTGTTGAAGGTCTGGCCATCTAAGCACGTTAGCTCTCTTGTAGTGTCCAAGCGAGCGTGTATGCTGAAGGTATTCCCGTGTCCTCCTACATGTGTGTGATCCCTAACACAGTGACTTCCTCAGGCTGACGACAGCTTCTGGGCCCTTGCTGTTTGTACAATTCCTGTATAGCTCATCACTTTCCCTCAAAAGCTTCCTCAAAACCCTAACCCTCTAAACAAACCTCCCTGCGCCTTCCCATTACACCCTCTCACCTTTGCTTCATGTCAAGTGAACTGGCTTGGTCGTCATATCCACTGCAGACGGGTTAGGACCAGTTTTCTCTGCTCCCTCCAGTCTCAGGGAGGAGTCACACCCATGTGTACCTCAGGTGAAAATGCCTAGATGCTGAGAGGTGCTTCCTTCCCGTTATCCGTCTGCACAGCTGCATACAGGCACAGCAAGGCAGGTACTCAGCAGGGACCGAGTCCAACCTTGAGCCTTTGCTTCTGGGCTCACAACAGACTTCCCTTCATCGTCAAATATGGCTTGCTTTTCAGGGTTCATTCTATTTCTTGTACCTCTTTATTCCTCAATCTGGCAGGTTCATCTTTTATTCTATTATCTAGTTCATGTCTCACAGAGGACTGAGGACTCGGAGCTTCGATGTCCCCGTCCTTGCTGATACCACCTTTCCCTTTCTCTATCCCTTTAGGAGGCCAGAGTCCAAACAAGATGGAGACTCTTCATGCAGAAGGATTAAGGTGCCTTTCCCTGGGGCGGCCTCCATGCTGGCAAATGACAAGCCATGATGTCATCAGACTGTCCAGAACTCCAGAAGCTGAAATAAACACTCAAGGAAAGGGTCCTCACTTCCTGGAGCAGTTCCAGAGGGCTGGACAAGAGCGTCTCTGGGCCTTAGAAGATGGCAGCTGTCTTGAGAGTCTCAAAAGCCCCCATTCCAGGATTATCGAAAACCAGGAAGTAATGTCTGGAAGAGCTCAGTGTTCATGGAGTAAAAGACATCTTACCGAGAGACAAAACCTTCCGCAACACTGTGCACAGACTCTGGTGAAAAACAAGCCCCAACTGTTGGCTCCAGGAGTTGACATTCTGAGTTGCATTTCCCACCGCGATAACAATAAACTGCATAAAATAGACAAAGCCCACAGCAGCAGGGACTGTGGGAAAATAATCTTTCCTGAGTCACCTCTCACCCAGCATCATGTTTACACAGAATGGAAGGCCTCCCAGCTCAGCCAGGGCCAAGACACCTTCATTGACAGCCCCAGTCTGGAACTCCATCAGCAGGTCCTCTTAGGAAAGGAGTCCCCTGTGCCTAGTACACATGAGGACACCGGGCATAGCTCCAGTGTCCCCATTCAACAAAGTGCTCATCCAGGAAAGAAACAATACTGGTCCCCTGTGTGTGGGAAAGGCTTTAACCAGAGCTCACACCTGTATGCTCACCTGCCCACCCATACAGGTGAGAAGCCCTACAGGTGTGACAGCTGTGGTAAGGGCTACCGCCGCAGGGCAGATCTCAACATCCACCGCCGAGTGCACACCGGAGAGAAGCCTTACAAGTGTGAGGTGTGTGGGAAGGGCTTCGCACGGAGCGGACACCTCAAGATGCACGAGAGAACTCACACAGGAGAGAAGCCGTATGCATGCGGAGACTGTGGCAAAAGTTTCAGGTGTGGCTGGAGCCTTCGCACCCACCAACGAGTCCACACTAAGGAGAAGCCATACGAGTGCAAAGAGTGTGGGAAGTGCTTCACCTCCAATTACAACTTCCACAGCCATCAGTGGGTCCACACAGGAGAGAAGCCATATAAATGTGAGGAGTGCGGGAAGGGTTTCAGTTCGGGCTCCACCTTCCATAGGCACCAGCGGGTCCACGCAGCGGAGAACCCATTTCGCTGCAGTGTGTGTGGGAAGGGCTTCAGTGAGCGGTCGACTTTTCAAGCTCACCAAAGAATTCACGTTGGAGAAAAACCATACAGATGTGATGTGTGTGGGAAGCGTTTCACTTGGAGAGTCAGCCTTCAGAGTCACCGGAGTGTCCACACGGGAGAGAAACCCTATAAATGCAAGGAGTGTGGGAAAGGGTTCAGCAGTGCCTCAAGTCTGCAGGTTCATCAGAACATCCACACTGGCGAGAGGCCGTTCCAATGCACGGTGTGCAAGAAGCAGTTCAGGCAGGCCTCAAACCTCCATGCCCACCTGAAGGTGCACACGGGGGAGAAGCCCTACAGTTGTGACACGTGTGGGAAAGCCTTCAGCCGGAGGTCCTATGTCCAAGTCCATCAGATAAGTCACACCAGGGAGAAACCGTTCAAGTGTGAGCAGTGTGGGAAGGGCTTCGGCTGGAGCACAGCACTTAGCGCTCACAGGAGGGTCCACACAAGACAGTAACCATACACGTGTCAGCTGTGTGGGAAAGGCTTCAGTCACGCCTCATACTTTCACAGACACCAGATGGTCCACACTCGTTAGAGGCTCATATTGTTTTTTAAAAATCATCTGTATTATCTGTAGGCCTTGCTAGCAATCAATCAAGACACAGACGCTTGTTATATTTTAAAATAGCCTTCGTTAACCCAGGGCATGGCAGGTATCAATCCTCTAGACTACCTCCCATAGTGGGGCAGGCATGGGGTCCCCGCCTCAATCCCATGGCATCTGCTTCCAATCACTTCTATCAAGCTACCTCCCATCTATAATCCCATATACTTGTTCATGTTCATCTGGGCCGGATTCTCCATCCATGCCGCGGGCCATGTGCTTCTCCTCCAGCTAAGCCATGGCGGCCTTCCTCTCTTCACTTTAGGTCTCTCTCCTTTCTCCTAGTGGCGGTCCTCCTTCTTCTTCCAAGAATCCCCCTCTCTCTAAGCTCCACCTGTCTCCTTTGCCCTGCCCAGGTGGAATGGCTTTTTATTAAACAAAAGGTGTGTCACACACAGCAAGCAGTAATTAGCATCAAAATACATCCCCCAGCAGGCTCATGTATGTGCTGTGAGAGCTTCAGTAAGAGATCACATCTTGTTTACGCTGCAGGCAATGTCTCTTTGTTCTGCTGTCAGGTGTACTCCATGCTGCTGATTGTTAAAAGCTCCCCCAAATCCAGAGGCTTTGGGCATCTTCTCAGGGAAACTATATTTGAGTTATATTGCCCTCAACTTTTTTTTTTCCTATTGGGCTCATTATGCAAAGGGAGGATAGTATTTTTGAATGTATCTTCTTAGCGTACAAACAAACTTTAAAAAAATAAAATAAAGACATTAAAAATTGTGATTTAAGTATAAGAGGAAGAATTTTCAGTTTTCAGGGGGGGAAAAAGCCTACCGGAATCCTAGATATTTTGTTATGGGTAATCAGTGAAGATTTACAAAGAGCTTGTAGCGACAGTTTGACATTAACAACAAATATCCTGAAAGCAAGCAACTTCATTTTGTGTAATTCCTAAAGCTCTTTACATTTTATGCTGATACAAATTAGTTGTGAATGACTGATTATAAGTCTGAAAAAATACATAAAGCAATTCAAAGCCCATATGCTTCAGTTAAAAAAAATCAGAGTTGTTTGCCACTCATCTGGTATTATCTGATTTTCCTGAATGTCATAACATAGGTACTAACTTTTAATATGCAGAAAGAGTTGTTTTACATACAGAAATTGCTAAAAATTGTTCAACGTGATTCAAAGTTACCTTTACTGCTTATTCACCTACAAGTGATCACAAATAGAAACCATCCATTATATATAATACATATCAGATCCCACATGTGTTTGTCAGGACCGCTAGTACAAGGTAATGATAATATTGATCATATGTTGGTAGAAATTGTGCTAGGAGCTTTAGAATTTCAGAAGAAACACCACGTTAATAGCAAAGGTTTAAAGGGGGATGTTTCTGTCACTTTAAAAGAAGACAAAGACATTTTAAGAAAACGTGCTACTTTATGTAACCAAATGCCATCACCAGCACAGAGTAACCCAAAATGTACCCAGGGAAATGGAATTTGGCAGATGGATATGTTTCATTTCACATGTTTGGTAAATTAAATATTAACTGATTAATAATTAATAAAAAATTAAACTTTTAATTCAATGTGTAAAGCATTTTACGGTCTGCCACACAATCCTGCAGGACAAGAAGTTGTAGGATCTAATTGTACTTTAAAAGAGATGTTTTATAAACAGAAAGGGATATCAAAGACTCCCAATGGATCTCCTTTATTTAAATTGGGGGAATTTTTCTTCTATGATTGTGTTGAAAATATTTTCTGGGCCTTGGAGTGGGGCGTCTTCTCTTTCCTCAACTCCTATTATCCTCAGGTTTCATTTCTTCATGGTGTCCATGATTTCTTGGATGGTTTGTGCCAGGATTTTTTTTCTATATTTAACGTTTTCTTTGATGGTCTACATCTGAGATTCTCTCCTCTATCTTTTATATTCTGTTGGAGATGCTTACCTCTGTATTTCCTGTTTTCGTCTGTAAGTTCTCACTTTCCAGGCTTTCCTAAGCTTGTGCTTTTATTATTTTTTCCCATTTTCATCTTCAGATCTTGAACCATCTTATTGATTTCCTTCATCTTATTGTTTGCATTTTCCTGAATTCCTTGCTGTAATTTCTTCATTTCTTCTCTATAGGCCTCTGTCATGGCCTCTCTAAGGTCCTCAGTCTGTTTGGCTGTATATTCCTGTATTTCTGTGCAGATTTTACTCGTTTTCCCTCCATTATCATCTTCATTATGTAGGCTTTGAGGTCAGTTTCTTGAGTTTCAGTTGTGTTTGAGTTTCCAGGACTGATTGCTTTGAGATGCCTGGTTCTGGAGATGCCATAACATTTTGGCTTGTGTTGTTTGTGTTTTTACACTGGCCTTTAATCAACCTGCTCTCTTTGATGTTGACTGGTAGTTTATGGTGTCCTTCACTAGCCATTGAGAGCAGTTCATAGGTAATTGGCTACAGGATGAGACCCTCACCTGCGGGGATCAGGGAGCCCTTCTGTGGGTCAGGTGGGGGACCTGGGTTCAGATCCAGAAACTTTCCGTGGATTGGCAGAGTGGCCTGAGATCAGATCCACCTATGCTGTACACTGTGGGGTCTCCTCTGGCCTAAAAGACCAAGTCACTGGTGCCTTGAAGGTCACAGTTCCATCTGAAACACAGATCATGGGTGCTGCTCGTGACCGGCGTGTGGCTACCTAGGCTTGGATCTGGGAATTATCCAATGGAATTGGCCAGGTGACCTGAGGTCAGATCCACCTGTGTTCCACACTATGGCATCTCCTCTGGGCTATAAGCCACAGACACTGGTGCCTTTTTGGCCCACTGCTTGGCTGAGACAGAGAGAGAAAGTGCTGTGTGCCTGCTGTACGGCTAAGATTTGGGGACCACTCCTGCACCTGCCCCTGTACCTCCTTGGACCCCTGAACTCTCTGTGGGTTGGCTGGGTGATCCAATGTCAGATTCTCCTGTGCTCCGCACTTTGGAGTCTTCCCCTGGGCTAGTAGACCTGGACGCTGCTGCCCTGCAGCCCACAGTTCAATATGGGACACAGAGTACAGATGCACCTGGCAGGCAGACATGCATCCAGATTCTTGGGGCTGGGCACCCTCCAATGGGACCCAGGGACGCCTCCCTGAACCAGCTGGATGGTCCGAGGGCAGGGTGACCCATGCTCCCCACAGTGTGGACCCCTCTCACCCAGGGCATTGCAGCTCTGGTGCTCGGTAGCTCCGAGTCCGGTTCCTCAGCTCAATGCCGCCAATCAACCACAGTTCATGATCAGCACCGTCCTCTTGGATCTCTCTGAAAAGCAAATCTTTAAAATGAAAAAACTAAAACCAAAAACAAAAACTTCATTGATTTCTAATGGCATTAAGCAGGTTGTAACTTAAAGTTTGACTTTTAGAAACAAAATTACTCTCTGAAGCTGTGGATAGGAGGTCAGTATCTTTTGATGGCAATTACAGAGTTAAGAATTACAATATCCAAAAGGAAAAACCAAAACTAATTAAGTGGGCTCAACAATATATTGGTGATGAAAATGATCGAACTGGCAGACAGCATGATAGAAATTACTCAATCCTAAACCACAAAGTATAGACTGAAAATGTATTACCAAAGGACAGGTGATGGCACAGGCCTTTAACCCCAAATCTCGGAAGGCAACATCAGGTGGGTCTCAGAAGTCCATGGCAGCCTGGTCTACAGGGGAGTTCCTCCAAGACAAAGAAACTCTCCAAGAATCCCAAAACAAAAACAACAAAGTATTCATTGTTGTCTTTCATGGCATTTCAGAAAAGAACAAACCGCAAAGCAACCTAGGAGAGCTAAATCCCAAACAGCTATTTCCACTGATATCACTCTAGTTAAAAGAGGCTGAATCCTAAAAACATGGTTTGCATTCTGGGGAATGTAGTCCCGGAAGAGTATCAGAGCTAGGCTCTTCCGCTGAGGCATTCTGGGAAATGTAGTTCCTACACCAGCGGTGGCTGAGTTCACTTCCGCTCCCACGAAGTGTGGCTTCCGTGCAATGGTTCTGGTGGCGTGAGAACCTGGATCGTCCCACGATCCTTCGTGTGACCTCTCGTGCTCCCGGCGTCTCCCCTCAGGGACCGAGTCTGCAGCCCGGGGAGAAGTAGGGCGGCGGCCGGGTCCTCTCTGCTGGGCTCTGCCTGAGGCGGCGCTGCCCGGGATTCCTGGACCATCTCAGCTGCTTGTGGAGCCTCCGGGAGAGTCTAGCTTCCCACGGAGCCTGGGGAGGAGCTGTGGGGACGGAGGCCACTGCCCTGAAGACTTACGTGGTGTGTAGCTCTGGTTTATATGTGATTTTTTTTGCATTTATTTATTTACTTGGGGGCGGGTAGACTTGTAACGTTTACTAGTATTTAAACCATTTAGAGCAAAGAGGTGGAATTTCAAACCTACGTATGGAAACAGTTATATTTAAGATACTGTCATAATTAACAGACCTTTCTGAGAGTGAGGGTCAGTCATGACACAGCATTCCTAAGTGAGTTCCAGGCATCTTAAAATTTGCCTTTCTGTGAAGCCTATCACCACAGGCAGCTTCGTGAAGGTTAAGAGCATCCAGCACCCTGAAAGCTGCTGGAAAGAGAATGTTGGCTTTCCTAACCCTTTGTGGTGAGTGAGATGAGGCACGGATGGATGTCTTGGTGACCTGGAGGCTGACGCTCCCGGTTAACAGGAAGTGGGTAGAAAAGCCAGGTCTGGGCGCACAGACTTGGAATGCCAGCCCTTGGGGCTGATGGGAAGGCTGAGGCAGCCATGTGGACTGACTGTCCTAGCGATGCTCTCATGAAGCCCTTCCTCCCCCAGCTTGCTTCCCAGAGCCCTGCCTTGTGTCAAAGAGAAGAAGAGAACAATGACCAAGTCACAGGTAAGTCGGTGGCTTCCCCCACTCCCCCCAGTGCTAGGGACTGAAAACAGGAGCCTGCAAGCGCTGTGCAGCTGAGCCACACTGCCCTGTGTGACCGTGTGAGGGGGTGTTGGTGGGAAGACATGTTTGGTAGGAGGAGGCTATTGGCTGGTGTGTGTTCCTGAGAACAAGCAATGAGCTGCGTGTCTGTTCCAGAAGGTTCTCAAAGGCCTGTGTCTTAGATGGGGTTTCATTTTTCTTTTCTCTCCCTCTTCCTCACCACCAGTTTCTCTGTGTACCCCATGCTGGTCCCGGAACTCATGCTGTCTTGCCTGGACTCAGAGGTCTTCCCTCCTCTGCCTGCTGAGTGCTGGGATTAAAGCCTTGCACCACCATGGCCTCCTTAGTTAGGGTTTTTATTGATGCAACAAAACACCATGACCAGAACACAGGCTGGGGAGGAAAGAGTTTATTTGGCATACACTTCCATATTTCTGTGCATCACAGAAGGAAGTCAGGACAGGAACAGAGACAGACAGGAACCTGGAGGCAGGAACTGATGCAGCATGAGTGGACAGGTGCTGTTTACTGGCTTGCTGGCCACGTCTTGCTAGAATCCAGGACCATTAGATCAGGGATGGCCAGACCTACAACGGTGGTGCCCTGCCCCAACAATCACTAGTTTAAAAAAAAAAAAGAAATCCCTTACAGCTAGATCTAATGGATGTATTTTCTTACTTTTTTTTTTTTTTGAGTTTTCCAGATAGTTACTTCTTGTAGCCTTGGCTGTCCTGTAGGCCTGGCTGGTCATGAATGCACAGAGATCCACCTACCTCTGCCTCCCAAGTTCTGGGATAAAAGCACGTGCCACCATTGCCCAATTTAGGAGATATTTTCCTAATTGATGGTCCCTCCTTTTTGATGAGTCTCGTTTGTGCCAAGTTGACACAAAGCCTGTTAGACTGACCCGACTACGGACATAATGAGTGATTCAGTCTTCAGTGTGATCCGCCAGATAATTCTGGAAACACAAGCTTTTCACTAACTGAGGGAATTTTGGATTCAAGAATATTTGCATAGACTTTACCAATAAATTGTTCTGAATATGAAATCTGTAGTGTTCACAGCATAAAACCTTTTAAATGGTGTCATCACTCATGAAATGGGTTTCAGAACATTTTTGCTTTGGGGATGGAGGTTCACAAGAGCTGTACTGCCCAGGAAGAGCCAGGCAATTTCCAGCTGTTTCCACTACAAAGTCAGCAAGCATGTTGCTGCTTACATGGATTGTCCCTCTCTAACTCTGAACTCTGGGACTTCCCACTTAACAGCTATGGACCTAGTGCCCAGTTACAGAAAAGCCAGGAAATTCCTTGGAACAGTGTTTTCTTCTCCACCCCCACCCCTTGGCTCCTCTGTAGCTATAGAAATGGGTAAATATATGTACTATCTGGTGTTATATGTCAGCATGACACAAGCTAGAGTCATCAGAGATTAAGGACCCTTAGTTGAGACAATGTCTACGTAAGGTCTAGCTGTAAGGTGGTTTCTTTTTTTTTTATTTTTCTTTATTTATTTTGGTTTTTCGAGACAGGGTTTCTCTGTGTAGCCTTGGCTGTCCTGGACTCGCTTTGTAGACCAGGCTGGCCTCGAACTCACAGCGATCCGCCTGCCTCTGCCTCCTGAGTGCTGGGATTAAAGGCGTGCGCCACCACGCCCGGCATAAGGTGTTTTCTTAATGAGTGATCAGTGTGGGAGGGCCTAGCCCGCTGTGGTTGGTGTCATCCCTGGGCTGGTGGTCCTGGGTTCTGTAAGTAAGCAGGCTGAGCAAGCCATGGAAAGTAAGCCAGTAAGCAGCAGCCGTCCATGGCCTCTGCATCAGCTCCTGCCGTGTTTGAGTTCCCGTCCTGACTTCCTTCGATAGTGAACAGGAATATGGAAATGAAAGTAAAAAAAAACCTTTCTACCCCAAATTGCCTATGGTCAGTGTATACCATTACAATAATAGAAACCCTAATTAAGACAATAGGCACTGTGTAAACAGTTGCTCAGGTCCTAGTGACATTGGGTATGAAACTGAGGTGGCCTGTCTCTGCTGTCACAGGAGGCGGTGACGTTCAGGGACGTGGCCGTGGTCTTCAGCGAGGAGGAGCTGGGGCTGCTGGATGCTGCCCAGAGGAAGCTGTACCATGACGTGATGCTGGAGACCTTCAGGAACCTTCTGTCAGTGGGTGAGGACGGCCCCTTGTGTCCCTTGACAATGTCAGAAGTTCACATGTGGTGTCTTGGTTACACTCCACTGCTTTCCTTGTAGGTTTATTTATTGTGTATTTTATGTACATGTTTTGTGTGCATGTACGTCTGTGCACCACATTCATTCTTGGTGTCCACAGAGGGGAGAAGAGGGCATCAGATCCCCTGGAACTGGAATAGCAGATGGTTGTGAGCCAGTGTGTGGGGGCTGCAGACCAAACCTGTGGAGGAGCAGCCAGTGCTCTGCATCACTGATTCATCTTTCCAGCCCCCACTTTATTTTTTTTTTAAGACTTCATTTTACACATACATGCTGTGCTTTAAAGATTTATTTATTTATTATGTATACAGTGTTTTGCTTGCGTGTATGTCTACACACCAGAAGAGGGCGCCAGATCTCGTTGTAGATGGTTGTGAGCCACCATGTGGTTGCTGGGAATTGAACTCAGGACCTTTGGAAGAGCGGGCAGTGCTCTTACCCTCTGAGCCATCTCTCCAGCCCCATGCTGTGCTTTAAATAAAAACTTAAGAACATTTCTTTGTGAGTGTGAGAATGTGTGCGTGTGGGTGTGGGTCTGTGTGGGTGCCCATGGCAGAAGGAGGGGGCGTTCTTACTTAATTCCATGACCATGGCAGCTCTTATAAAGGAAAACATTTAACCGGGGCTTGTTCACTCTGTCTGAGCTTTAGTCCATTATCATCATGGTGGGAACATGGCAGCATGCAGCAGACGTGGTTGCAGACAATTCCAATCCAGATCTGCAGGCAGCAGGAAGAGAGAGAGACACTGGGCCTGGCTTGAGCATTTGAAACTCCAAACACCAAGCCCGGTGACACACTTCCTTCAACAAGCCACACCTTCTGATCCCTGTCAAGCCTTGCCACTGCCTGTGGACCGAACATTCAGACACATGAGCCTGGTGGGGCCTCTTCCCATTCAGTATCCCACACCCAGGCCCCCATAGCTTGTGGCCACGTCGGAGTGCTAAACGCATGCAGTCCATCCACGGAAGTCCCCACTGTCCGTCACAGTCTCCTCAACCTTGTTCAAAAGCCCAAAGTTCAAAGTCTCTTCTCGGACTCATGCTATCTCTTAAACTGTAAACCCCTGTAAAATCATAATACAAAAATCTTATCACATAACACGACATACACAGAATATATCTTTCTAAAAAGCACAGTGAGGAAATACTGAACAAAATCGAGGACAAAACCCTAGGAGAACAAACTCCAGACTCTGCCTCTCCATGTCTGATGTCAAAGCGCTCTAGATCTCCAACTCCCTTCATCTTTGCTGACTTTAACACACACTTCTCTCTCCTGGGCTGGTTCCACTCCCTGCTAGCAGCTTAGTTTTCCTTGGTAGGTATCCCACGGCTCTGACATCTGGAATCTCTTGGGGGGTCTCCAAGGCATTCCAGGCTTCACGCAATGTCTCTCTGGTCCTCCATGCAATGACACCTCTGCCTCATGCGTGGCCTCCTTGACGTTCCTTAGCTGCAGGGAGTTTCCACCACCTCTTTCAAGGGTCCTTGACCCAGACAGGTAAGTGCAGCCACAGGAAGCCCAGCACTGCTTTGTACTCTTGTGTGTGAGGTGCATCCTTCCTCCAAGACCAGAGTCCATTGTGCTGCTCCCTGCGTCAGACCATTGGTCTCCCATTATACCCAGGAAAATCAAGTTTTCTTTCTTTCTTTCTTTTTTATTTTTATTTTTATTTTTATTTATTTATTTTTTTTTAATTTAATTTAATTTTATTTTTTTGTGGCACAGTCTTGCTGTATAGTCCAGACTTACTTACCCTAATATTTTTGGTTCTCCTCCCTCATTTCACCAAGCACTAGGGTAACTGGTTTGGACGACCGTGACTGACAGGTACCTCATCTTTGTCGGGACTCATATTCCAGTTCTACCTAAATGCATGTTTTATTTATCTGCTTCTGTTTTTCTGTCTCAGCTGCTGTTGCTTGCTTCTCTCTGGACAGGACACAGGTCCCCGGTAGGAAGCCAATCCCCCTCCCCCCCCCTTCCCCCTTTCTCTGTATTTGTCTAGTCAGGAGTCCTCACAGACCCTTCTCCAGGGACAGCTTGGCATGTGTCTCCCGCTCACTCTCCACATCCTGCACTTGCCCCTGATGGTGTCTGAGCACTACCAGACCCGTTACCATGGATTTCTGTTTGGTTGTGGTGACATAACACCAAAATCCCAGGTGTTTGCACACTGTGAGCAATGGCTGCGTGAAGCCCTTGGCCTTTGTGCAGCTGCAGCAACGTCCATCCCCAGAAGCCTTCCCTGTGCCTCCCAAGACCATCCCTCTCCCTCCCACACACCATTCCTCCACTGAAATAAACATTCCCAGTGTGTCATGCAAGCCACCACCAGGCTGCGTCCCAGGATCGCTGGGTCTTCTGCTTCGTTTGTTTCCATTTTCAGAGTCAGAAGTTGGCTTGGTTCACCTTCATTGTTTCCCGTGTTATAATTTGTTCCTCTGTCGTTTGCTGGTGTCTTTGGGAGATCTGTCAGATAGCGTTGCAGCCTTGGTCATTCCTTCAGAGCGTCTGCTGCCGTAGGTTGGCAGCTGAGGTCTACCTTCGACTTTGAGCCCCTTCCCCTGCGCCTTTGTGAGGCTGGTAAGCTTAGGTTGGAGAACAGGTGCCTGAAGGAAACCCACTTGATCCCGCCCTTGTGTGTTGGCTCTGTTTATTAACAATTAAACTTTATTATACAACCCAACTAGCATATACAAGAAGGAAAAAAAAGGTTAAAGGGACAGAAGAGTAAACCTTCTGGAATCCGTTCCGCAGGACGGGTCCTTAGGTGTCTCTGTCCCGCGAGCTGGTCCGGTCCCTTGCTCTCTCCGCGCGCCTTGCTCGCCTTCACCTGTTGTTCTTTCTTTTCCCCACCTTCCCAGTCACAAGCAAAGGGCGGTCTCCTTCTCCCTTCGAGGGTCAATTAGGAAAACAATAGCCACGGAGGGGTTCCCAGGTCGGCTTCCTGAATTCCAAGCCCAGGAAGGCTCCAAACAGTCTCTCACAAGGTATTCATGGCTTGCCCCAAGGGTAAAGCCTGCTAAGACTGCTTGCACCTGTGACAAAGCTTAATCTTTCCCACACTTGTGTGCTCATGTCTTCCCAGAGAAGCCCTTCCTTAGTTGACAGGGATGTTGAAGGTCTGGCCATCTAAGTGTGTTAGCTCTCTCGTAGTGTCCAAGCGAGCCTGTGTGCTGAAGGTATTCCCGTGTCCTCCTACATGTGTGTGATCTCAAACGCAGTGACTCCCTCAAGCTGGACATCGGCATCTGGGCCCTTGCTGTTAAGTACAATCACTATGTGCCTCGTCCTTTTCCTCAGCCTCCAAAGCTCCCTGCACCTTCCCATCACACTCTCTCACGTTTGCTTCGAGTCCAAGTGAGCCAGGTCCATCTTCATGACACTTCCAGACAGGTTAGGGTCAGGCAGGTCTTGTTTTCTCTGCTCCCTCCTGTGTCAGGAGGAGTTGCACCACGTGTACTTCAGCTCACACCATCCCTCAAATAAAACCGCTCAGAGGCTGAAAGTGCTTCCTTCCCGTGATCTGTCTGCACAGCCGCACGGGGCGTCAGCAGGGCAGGCACTCAGCGGAGGCTGAAGGTGACATTCAAGTTTTGCTCCTAGTCTCCCCCCACGTTTCCTACCGTGGTCAAATGTGGTTTGCTTTTGAGTCTTTACTCTTTTTCTTGTAGTTCTTTGTTTCTCAAAGCTCTGGGACATTGGTCTTTGACTCTGGTCATGTTTCCAGAGGACTCTGGACCTTCCATGTCCCCATCCTTCCTCATTTCACCTTCTGTTCTCTATTCCTTCAGGAGGCCAGAGTGCAAGCAAGATGGAGACTCTTCATGAAACAGGATTAAGGTGTCTTTCAATGGGGTTGTTGCCATTCTGCACAGTGACAAGCCATGACGTCATCAAACTGGCCAGAACTCCAGATACTGTACTAAACAGTCAAGGAAAGGGTCCTCACTTCCTGGAGCAAAGCCTTGCAAGTCTCCAAAGCCACCATTGCAGCATTACTGAAAATCAGGAAATTCTGCCTGGAAGAGCTCAGAGTTCATGGAGTAAAACACGTCTTACTGACAGATGGAATCTGCAGCAACACTGTGCACAGACTCTGGTGAACAACAAGCCACAACTGTTGGCTCCGGGAGTTGACATTCTGAGTTGCATTTCCCACCACGATAACAATAAACTGCATAAAATAGACAAAGCCCACAGCAGCAGGGACTGTGGTAAAGTCATCTTTCCCACATCACCCCTCACCCAGCATCATGTTTACACAGAAGAGAAGGCCTCCCAGTGTAGCCAGGGCCAAGACACCTTCATTGACAGCCCCAGTCTGGAACTCCATCAGCAGATCCTCTTAGGAAAGGAGTCCCCTGTACCTAGTACACATGAGGACACCGGACATAGCTCCAGCGTTCCAATTAAACAAAGTGCTCATCCAGGGAAAAAGCGCTACTGGTGCCCTGAGTGCGGGAAGAGCTTTAACCAGAGCTCACAACTGAATGCTCACCTGCCCACCCATACAGGGGAGAAGCCCTACAGGTGTGACAGCTGTGGGAAAGGCTTCAGCCGCAGCTCAGATCTCACCATCCACTACCGAGTGCACACCGGAGAGAAACCTTACAAGTGTAAAGTGTGTGGGAAGGGCTTCACACAGTGGGCACACCTGCAGATCCATGACAGAACTCACACAGGAGAGAAACCATATACATGTAGAGACTGTGGCAAAAGTTTCAGCTGTAGCTCGAGCCTTCGGACCCATGAGAGAGTCCACACTAAAGAGAAGCCATACGAGTGCAAAGAGTGTGGGAAATGCTTCAGCTCAAATTCTAACTTTCACAGCCATCAGCGGATCCACACAGGAGAGAAGCCATATAAATGTGAGGAGTGTGGGAAGGGTTTCAGTTCAGGCTCAGTCTTCCATAGTCACCAGCGGGTCCACACAGGCGAGAAGCCATTTTCCTGCACTGTGTGTGGAAAGGGCTTCAGTCAGAGGTCAACTTTTCAAGCTCACCAGAGAGTTCATACTGGGGAAAAACCATACAGATGTGACGTGTGTGGAAAGTGTTTCACCTGGAGCGTGAGCCTTCACAGTCACCAGAGTGTCCACACGGGAGAGAAACCCTATAAATGCGAGGAGTGTGGGAAAGGCTTCTGTCACGCCTCAAGTCTGCAGGTTCATCAGAACATCCACACTGGCGAGAAGCCTTTCAAATGCAATGTGTGCGGGAAGCAGTTCAGGCAGGCCTCAAACCTCCAGGCCCACCTGAGGGTGCACACGGGGGAGAAGCCCTACAGATGTGACACGTGTGGGAAAGCCTTCAGCCAGAGGTCCTATGTCCAAGTCCATCAGATAAGTCACTCCAAAGAGAAACCGTTCAAGTGTGAGAAGTGTGGGAAGGGCTTCAGTCAGGCTTCATATTTCCACAGGCACCAGAGGGTCCACACTGGGTAGAGTCTTATATACGCAGCATCTTGTCTAAGGGCTTTAGTCAGATAGCGTCTTGTCAACCACCAGAGTGTCCACACCTCAGGGAATCTGTGTTTGTTCTGCTGTCAGGTGTACTCCACGCTCCTGATTGTGGAAAGCTCCGCCGAACCCAGAGGCTTGGGAATCTTCTCAGGGGAACTGTGTTCGAGTTATATTGCCCTCAACTCTTTCTTCTGCTGGCCTCACTATACAGAGGGAAGATAGTATTTTAGAATGGATCGTCTTAGCGTACAAATAAACTAAAAAAAAAAAAAAGTAAAGACGTATAAAAGGTTTCTGATGTAATTTATTACAAGAGGAAGAATTTTCAGTTTTGAGGGGGGGAAAATCCAACAGGAATCATTGTTACTTCATTAAGAGTAATCAGTGAAGTCTGTAAAGTTTGTAGCAACAGTTTGGGAGAAATTAACAGAACACCAATACCTGAAGCTCTTATATTTTATACTGATATAAATTAGTATAAATGGCTGGTTATAAGTCAGAAAGAATACATGAAGTAATTCAAAGCCCATATGCTTCAGTTCAAAAATCAGTGTTGTTTTCCATTCTCCTGGTATTATTAGGTTTATCCAGAATCTCTTAATATACATATTGACTATAGGATGCAGAAAGAGTTGTTTTTCGTCTAGGTACTACTGAACTTATTAGGATGATTCAAACTTATCTTTGCTTTTCATTCAACAAGTTATCAGAAACAGAAACCATCCATTATATATAATACATACCAGATCTCATATGTGTCTACCATAACCTCTAGCTCAAGGAAATGATAAGTTTGATCACATATTGATAGGAATTGTGCTAGAAGCCTCAGAATTCCATAAAAAAAAAAAAAAAAACCATGCTAGCAGCAGAAATCACCATTTGGATCTCTATACACTGCTGTAGTTTGTATTTTTTAAAAATCTATTATATTTGGTGGTCTTACGTTTCTACTTTCCTTCCAACCCAAACCAACACTAGGTGGGAGGTAAAGAGGTTTTAGTGGGTAGAAGGGGCATGGGTCTCTTGGGTCTTTCCTGCTGGTTAGGGTCTGTAGATTCCTTGGGGCAAGTCCAACATTCATTTCGGATATCTCCAAATTCTTGTCACACTGCATTAACAATAACCAGAAGGAGCAGGGGAGAGGAGCAGCCCCCTCCTTTCTCAGAGCCCTGCCACCCCACACTCTCCCCTGGTTCTACTGTTTACAACACCCTCTCAGAGAGTCTTTAGAATTAAGTTATACGCAGGTTGCAGAGATCACATTCCCCACCCCCACCCCCCAACAGAGCACGATATAATCATAGTTAACAACTGTGGATAGACTAAAACAGCCCCATACATCTGAGATTAAAACAAAAACATCTGTAAATAGCACAGCTGAGTGTAGAAAGCAACCAAAACTTCCACTACATTTCCCCCCTTTTAGTCTAAAAAAAATGACCTTTTCTCTAACATTAATAAACTATGTACAATAAGAATAATTAAGGAAGCCGGGCATGGTGGCTCACGCCTATAATCCCAGCACTCGGGAGGCAGAGGCAGGTGGATCGCTGTGAGTTTGAGGCCAACCTGGTCTACAAAGCGGGTCCAGGACAGCCAAGGCTACACAGAGAGACCCTGTCTTGAAAAAAAAAAAAAGAATAATTAAGGAGCTCTGAATTTCAGGCATTATCAACTCTATGAAGAGTTCAGTTCCTTCTCCTTTCTATTTGCTAGTAACTTAGTCTTACATTTCTTGGCTCTGCGCCTTTCTCTCTGAACTCTTTTCGATAGGGTAAGGAGAAGTGTGATTATGACTAAGCCCATTGTAAATGAATTCATAAACACCAAAACAAAGCCAAAAAAAAAAATCTAGGCGCCCTCTGCCATGGCACCTTGGAAAGGGACCATAGCATTTTTGTTTTTATTATTATTTTAGGCATTTAGCTCCATTCCCTAGGTCAGTTTAGAAGACTGCCAGCCTCCTAGTTCTGCCTCTCCAACCAGCCACATGGATGTAGCAATCTCTGCTCTGGTCTATGGATGCTTCCTGGGAGCTATTCCCCCCTTTCAGACTATGAAAAATATGATTTTTAAGAGTGTGGATACCTGCCACACATCACGCTCCACTTGTTTTTAAATTATCAGCATTATCAGTATGCCTGGCTAGTGACCAGTTAAGACACAGACACTTGTTATATTTTAAAATAGACGTAGTTAACCTGGGGCAGGGCAGATATCAATCCTCTAAACTACCTCCCATAGTGGGGCATCCCATGCCATCTGCTTCTAATAATTTCTATCAAGCTACCTCCCATCCATAATCCCAAGTACTTGCTAATGTTCTTCATCTGGGCCAGATTCTCCATCCACACCTGCCACATGTTTCTCTTTCATTTAACTCATGGTGGCCTTCCTCTCTTACCTCCGGACTCCTCAGGTCTTCTCCCAGGATTCCTTTTCTCTCTCTCTAAGCCTGGGAACCTTAGCCACACCTAGCTTATCTGCCCTGCCCCAGGTTAACTAAGGCTATTTTAAAATATATCAAGTGTCTGTGTTCTACTTGATTGCTGGCTGGGCATACTGATAATACTACTTACAATGGTAATTTAAAAAACAAACAAACAAGTAGATTCTCGTTATATTGTGCCTCCAGCAACTCTTGTACCAGTTGCCCAAGTGCCTGCAATTTTTCCTTTGTTATAGACCACCGATCTTGGCATGCGTGTCTGTTTGATATACCTTGTAGGGGTACGGCGGTTGGTATTTCAGCAGTGGCCCACTTGAGATAACTAACCAGTTACTATAAAATATGTATACACCTTCTGAAGTGGCCAATCTGGATGCCGAAACTTCTGGGAAAGGATAGTGACATCTTTATCTAACAAACCTTCTATTTCAACACCATACGTTTCCAATATTAATTTGGGTCTCTAATTGTTAACCACTGTTTGCCAGATCACAGATTTCTGGCACTCCCAAGTGCCCCTGTTCTTTCTACTGGAGCAGTATTGCCCTCGGTGTAAGGGAACAGTAACAGATGAACAATTCTATCCTGTGCATTAATTTTCATATCTTTTTTTTTTTTTTTACATATACTCTGTTTTTAATTTCTTCCCTGCTATCCCCATCTATAACACCAGGATGCGCAACAAATCCTTGAGAAGTTAACCAGGGTCTTCCCAAGATCATCCTTACTGTCCCTGAATGGAAAAGTCAATAAATACCAGTGGGTTTTTTGTTTGTTTGTTTGTTTTTTGTGTTTTGGTAACAATTAACTATTGGGGATAGGGTAAGAGGTTTCTCTGTGGCCAAATCTAAAGCTTTGGTGCCTTCAGTAACATGCATGAGATTACCAATACTTAATTCTGTTTTCCTGGTGTGCCTGCTATCTCCTGGCTCGCCAAAGGAAAATGGCACATGCCGTTTTGAGCTCTGAGGCTTTTAACCTTACAAATTCCCTGTAAATGGCCAAATACACCAGGTATTTTGATATTTGAGACCTCTGGCTATGGCTTGCCCTGTGATTTGGAAATGATACTCCTGAGAGCCGATATCAGTTGTGTCTCTTACCCATTCATCTATTGGAGCTGCTCATGACTTTAATTGTCTAATTGCTCTCTTAAACTTGCTATTTGCATTCCCAAATGCCAAGGTCTCTATCAACACCTGTCTGGCATCAGGGTTTGATACGGCTTTGTTTATAGCAGAAACCAATCTGTGAAACAGAAGACTGGGGGAATAGGATGAAAGTGGGAGGGAGGGAGGAATGGGAGGATAGAAGGGATGGGATAACAATTGAGATGTAATATGAATAAATAAATAAATAAATAAATAAATAAATAAAAGAAGACTGTGAAGGCTCCTCCAGAACCTTGTACTATCTTAATAAACAAAGTAGATATTTTCCTGGGCTCCTCAATAATGTCTCTAGCTTTTAAAGCTGTCAAGCAACATTGCTCCATAATGATGTCGTCAGTTAAATTTGTTCTTGTAGGTAAGAATAACACCCTTCACCAAGCATTTGATCTTTAACAACATTTATTCTGCATGCTCTACTTCGTTGGTTTATATTTATAGCTTCATCGCCCCTTAATGATAACCATTGTAACTGCTGAGCAGCTTCTAGCACAGCTAACACCAGTCCCTTCCATCTTGGTGAATAATCTGTTTTTGGTACCTCACTTACTTAGTATTTGTTTAAAGAAGGGGGAATGCATTCTGTGAGAAACAATAGACTCATTTAAATACTGTAGATGTAACATTTCTATTGGACACCATGTTCTCTCATCACATTTATGGCCACCATCATTTAGGAGGCAAGTGCTGCACAATTGCTGTAATCCCAGACAACTCCTCTGGTGGTGCACTTGGCGCAAGATTAACTCTTTTGCTCTGTAAAGCCTCCTACTCTTCCTGGCCCCTTGCTTCACACAAGGGCTTTGGGGACCTGACAGCAAAGCTAGGTGGCACAGGGTCAGGTGTCATTCTGTTTTCCAACCTAGTCTGCTTCCCTCTCTCATCCTGAGGAAAATTCTTGCTCTCGGACTCCAGGCCTGAACTCTCTCTCTGGCACCTTTTTTTTTTTTTTTTAAAGATTTATTTATTTATTATTATGTATACAGCGCACTGCCTGCATGTACACCTGCCCACCAGAAGAGGGCACCAGATCACACTATAAATGGTTGTGAGCCACCATGCGGTTGCTGGGAATTGAACTCATGACCTCTGGAAGAGCAGTCTTAACCGCTGAGCCATCTCTCCAGCCCTCTCTGGCACTTTTTACTTTCCAAGCTCTCTAGCCTCTACTGGCAAACCCTCTAGTTTCACATCCAGTTCTGTAATCCTTTCAAAGATGAGTAAATTGAGTGACCCTTCTAATTTTTCAGATACTCTCCCAACCTCTAAAAAAAAAAATGGTATACAGGAAGAAGACAAAGCAAAACCAGGAAAATTCCTTCTGGGAACAAAGAATCAGCGAGCCCTGAGAGAATCCGCATCTGCTGCTATGAACCTTTTCCTGACATCCTGAAGCATTATGTCCACTCTTTCATGCCCTGCTGTGTCCTCTCCATCATTAGAAACCAAGTTTTCACCTGGCGTGGTGGCACACACCTTTAATCCCAGCACTTGGGAGGCAGAGGCAGGCGGATCGCTGTGAGTTCGAGGCCAGCTTGGTCTACAGAGTGAGTCCAGGACAGCCCAGGCTAACACAGAGAAACCCTGTCTCGAAAAACCAAAAAAAGAAAAAAAAAAAAAGAAAGAAAGAAAGAAAGAAAGAAAGAAACCAAGTTTCCCATTGTAACTAGTCACGTCTGGGCACCTCATATAGCGTATATTTTTAAACCTATTATATTGGGGTTCCTTATTACTCTACCTCCCTTCTAACCCTTACCCAACATAAAAACTTTCCAACACCTCAACACTAGGTAGCAGAGAAAGATGATTAGTGGAGAGAAGGTACTTCCTGCCGGTTAGGGTTCTCGGGTTCCTCAGTACAATTCAAACCTTCATTTCATGATATCTCCAAATTCTCATCAAACTGTGCCAACAGCAACCAGGAACAGCAAGGGGGATCAGTAGTCACCTTCTTCTTTCTTAGGCATGTACGTACGTACGTACGTACGTACACACACACACACACACACACACACACACACACACACACACACACGGCATTCCTTGCCCTGATGATTATATACTTTCAGAGTCCACAGAATTAAACCATCTGCATCTGGGAAATATCATGCTCCTGTAAGAGCATGAGACAATCATAGTTAACAGCTGTGGACAAACTAAAGCAGCCTGGGACTAAAACAAAAGCATCTTTACATAGCATAACTGAGGTTTTAAAAAGAAATTTAAAAACCTTTCACTACACAGGGAACAATAACATTATTCCTTTAGTTCTGTATGTGGAAAGACAAATTACAACAGAGAGAGCCACGATGGGAAAAAAAATAGAAGCAACTCGGGCCATGTGGCTGGGAAGATTCTAAGATATCATAAGGTGTTAGGAATTCTGCTTAATTACTGTGCTTAGAGCTGGTTGAATAATTCTATAGGTCTCAGCCTCAATTATCTGGGATATAGCTAGGTTAGAAAACATCCTACAGACGCACTTCTGTTTGGGAGGTCAATTCTTTCATTTCCTAGACAGGGTTTCTCTGTGTACGCCTGGCTGTACTGGTACTCCCTCTGTAGACAAAGCCAGTGTAAAAGGAAAAGAGAAGGAAAATCCCAGTTTATTTGATTTTACTAATGAAGACTCAGGAACCAGATGCTGGGGTGAAAACTTGCTAGCTCAGAGAGGCAGAAAAAGCACCCAGCTGACCTTCCTACTCAGCTCAAGTCTCAGAAGGAAAACTCAAAAGCCAAAAAGACTGCTAGCTCAGCTGATGGCCCAGGAGGAAAGGCCTGCTATCTCACTTGACAGCCCAGGAAGAAAAAGCCAAGAGCTAAAAGCCAAAAAGTGAAAGAGCTCCTTCTTTTTCATACTGTCTTAAACACTCTTCTCTCAAAGACCCTCCTTAGTCCTTAATCCTTTTCAGATGTGTTGTTGTTGTTTTGCCTCTTAACCTAGGGTCAACTTTTTAAAATTCTGTATACAGAAAACTCTTAGAATAAAGGTGTGTGTTAAAAGAATTGCCCAAGGTGAAAGCAATCTTGGGTAGCCTGACCCCACTGAGCCTTTGTCTCTCCAAACTGATAAAGATCTTAGACTCAGAGAGAGAGAGAGAGAGAGAGAGAGACAGACAGACAGACAGACAGACAGACAGACAGACAGAGACACAGAGAGAGAAAGACAGACAGAGAAACACACACAGACACAGAGAGAGAGAGAGAGAGAGAGAGAGAGAGAGAGAGAGAGAGAGAGAGAAAGGGGGAGGGAGAAGGAGAAAAAGAGAGAGAGAGAGGAAGTTTCTGCCCAAGACAAAAAACAGGCTCTGAGACTCCAGGGTATTGTATTGCAAAAAAGACCATCATTAGGAGGAGAAAGACACTAGGGAATTTGGAGTGCAGGAGATCAGAGGTTCCTGCCCGGGGTGCAGAGTTGGAAGACTCACCAGCCAGAGGTGAGCTCTGTAGAGTGCCCCAGGTTCGGTCCACAGATGACGTGGCTTCTTCTGTCAGATGGAGGATCTGCTAGATTCCTGAGAATTATGTCAGAGGATTTGCCCCAAGGAACTGATACCCAGAAAGTTTCCTTCTTGCTCTCCTTAGTTTCCTTTGCCTCCTATTTAGGCTTCAGGTTTTAAGGGAGGTACATTCCTTTAATAAATTCATAATTAAGTAGAACTGTTTAAGGAATCAAAGCCATCAAGGAATGGTTGGGCCCTGAGGCTCAAGCAGTTCTGCATTGCAGATACAGAGGGGCACTTCTTGTGAAAAAGTGATGCTTCAGTCAGTACGGGTTCTGCCAGTCACTCACTTTGATTAAAGCCTTTCCTGTGTCCTCTCTGCATAGACCTGGTGAGATTTCCCTGTCGTGTCATGTCTAGAGGCTGGCAACCTTGCAACTGTTGTCCTCGGTAGCAATACATTTAAAGAGGTATTTCCCTTTAATCTGTGATTTCTGACATTTGTGAATAGTTAATCTCCCCCAGGCAGGTGGCGGTGGTGTAAATCTTTAACTTCAGCACTTCAGGAGGCAGAGGCAGATGGATCTCTGAGTTCAAGGATACCCTGGCTCTCCAATGAGTGGCGTGACCCCACAGAGAGATCTCTCCAGCTGTAGCGTGTAGAAGGTGTGGCAAGGTCAGGCATTGGACTAATGAATACAGATCAGCAAGGGATAGGCAAGGTAACTCTTTCCCATCAGGAAACAACCGAGGGGGCCTCCAGCCGACCCTAACATCAAATTTGATTCAATCCTTGCCTGTCAGTGCAGGAGAAACACATCCATAACACAAGTAAAAGAGTTAGTGCCTGTTGTGAAGAACAACACTGCTCTGGATGCAATCAAGGACAGAACAGCTTTGATAGATAAAACAAAACATTCAAGGGAGACCACAGAATGAATACAGAGGAAAACTGCTATAAATGATCAGAGACCAAGGACCACTTGCTTTACCACCATTAGATGAAAGATGGGTTTCCTTATAGCATGTTTCTTTATTTCATGTTAGAATATTAGACTGCAGACCGACACATGACCCACATCATCTTGGACATTAGCTTATGATTTTGTTTCCTTAAATAAAAAAATATTTTTATTGTTTGGTATTAAAAATACAGTTAAGATATTTTAAATGTTTAAATAAATGTGGAGGTTTTAAAGAGTTGAAACAAAAACATATTTATGGGTTATGACTTTCACACGAACTCAGGTGCCTCATATTTGACCACATCCCCTGGATGGGAGACCTGGTGGCACTCAGAGGAAGGATAGCAGGTTACTAAGAAGAGACTTGATACCCTATGAGCATATACAGGGGGAGGTAATCCCCCTCAGGAACAGTCATAGGGGAGGGGAATGAGGGGAAAATGGGAGGGAGGGAAGAATGGGAGGATACAAGGGATGGGATAACCATTGAGATGTAACAAAAATAAATTAATAAAAAAACTGAAAAAAAACATATTTAAATAACATAATTGAGTTTACAATGAAACCAAAGTTCCATTACAGGGATGATAGTTCACAGTTTTAATACCATCATTTGGGAGGCATACACCTGCAATCTGAACACTCGAGAGATAACAGCATGCAGACCTCTGAGTTAAAGAGCAGACTGATACAGAGGAACTTCTAAGTAAAGAAAAACTTGCATCCAGGAGTGACGGTTCATGCCTTACATCCTAGCAGTTGGGAGGCACATACCTTTGGTCCTAGCACCTGAGAGGTAGAGGCAGGCACACAGGATTTATGGTGGTTTAAATTCAAAAGCTTATTGCAAAAGGCAAGCTCAAATTCAAAGTGAATGTTCTTTTTGACCTAAGAATAAATACACTTAAAATTGTATTTAGTTTCAAATTAAAAAAAAAAATTTTTTTTTGGTTAACTTCAATTGAAAGATAATACCTATTTATTGCCAAAAAAAAAAAAAAAGAAAAAGAAAAAAGAAAAAGAAAAGAAAAACAAAAACATTTTGTCCTGGGAAAAATATAACCTGATAAAAAAGGAACTCCCCCAGAGTTAGGATTGGGGCAGGGTTTTGTTTTAGTCTTTCAAGGAGAATAAAAACATCTGACCGGGGCCGGGCATGGTGGTGCACACCTTTAATCCCAGCACTCGGGAGGCGGAGGCAGGCAGATCGCTGTGAGTTCAAGGCCAGCCTGGTCTACAAAGTGAGTCCAGGACAGTCAAGGCTACACAGAGAAACCCTGTCTTGAAAAACCAAAAAACAAAAACAAAAAAACAAAAAAAACATCTGACCAAAGAATCCAGAGATCACTGGACCAGTAAAATATCACAAGAGAAAATGTCACAAGAAATGGAATAAATTGAACAAGTGGAATCACACACCTCTATCCTGTCTCTTCTGCCCTCTAAGACATAAGCAGTTAATGGTCTTAATGTGGTCCCAACCCAATTAAAAAGTAAAGCTGTTTTGACCCCCAAGTGTGGGATGTGAAACAGACTTGTGAGATAATATGTGGTGTTTGTCCACCAGAAGAGGGGCTCTCTCTTGTGGGGGGCATGGCCTTTGCCATCTGACTAGCATCCTAGTATTGACTCTTGAGAGGATGCCCAAAACAAGAGGCTTGGCTTTTTTTGGTTTGGGTATTGCTTGCACTGTTTGGCTGTTCATCACTCCGCTTCGAGATGATCTTAGAGAGCAACACTCCAGAGAATGCTCTGAGATTCTGGGTTGTGTCCGCTTCTCCAGACTGTGGCTGTTGCAGTTTCAGTCACCTTTGCTGAATTGCTGGGTTGCTATTTAACTAGTCTGCTGAAATTCTGACTAAGAAGAGCAGGACTGAGTCCAAAAAGGTTTACTTCTCCTTTTCCCATTAACCTCTTTTTTCTCCCGTCTAGGGTCGGTGGGTTAGAAGGGAGGTATAAGCATTAATGGACCCTGTTGGCTCTGTTTATTAACAATTAAACTTTATTATACAACCCAACTAGTATACACAAGAAGGAAAAAAGGTTAAAGGGACAGAAGAGTGGACCTCCGGTATCCGTTCCACAGGACGGGTCCTTAGGTGTCTCTCCGTCCCTCGTGTTGGTCCGGCCGGTCGCTCCTCTCTGCGCGCTCTCCTCCTCTCAGCCTGTTGTTTTGTCTTCTCACCACCTTCCCAGTCACATGCAAAGGGCGGTCTCCTTCTCCCTTAGAGGGTCAATTAGGAAAACAATAGCCACGGTGGGGTTCCCAGGTAGGCTTCCTGAATTCCAAGCCCAGGAAGGCTCCAAACAGTCTGTCACAAGGTATTCATGGTGTGCCCCCAGGGTAAAGCCCGCCAAGACTGCTTCCACCTGCGACAAAGCTTAATCTTTCCCACACATCCCCCTTCTCTTTAAAAAAAAATTAAGAACTATATACACAAATATACATATATACATACTCATCAGGTATCAAGTACATAACAAAGTCCTTTTATACTTGTTAACCTAAGGGAAAGTATTCCACTATCCTACCAATTCAGCCTTTCCATCTGTCCAGTCAAATCCGCAATCTTTTCCAAAAGGATAGAACTTACTGACCCTTCCGGCTTTTCTACGTCATTAGCCTGTCTTCTAATCCTTCTAAGCATGAAATATTGTAATAAAAGGACAATGAGAAAACAAAGAATTCCCTCTAAGTATAATGCAGGAAAGAGTTTTGCAACAGTAGTTGCAATTTTGCCAATACCCTGAAACAGCATTTCTATCCCTTGGAATACTGAATCTTCCCTCATATCATTAAGGACTGTGGAACCCATCGGGCCCCACGTCAGGCGCCAGATGTTGGCTCTGTTTATTAACAATTAAACTTTATTATCGAGGAGAGAGCGCGCGGAGAGGAGCGACCGGCCAGACCAGCACGCTGGACGGAGAAACACCTAAGGACCCGTCCTGTGGAACGGATACCGGAAGGTTCACTCTTCTGTCCCTTTAACCTTTTTTCCTTCTTGTGTGTGCTAGTTGGGTTGTATAATAAAGTTTAATTGTTAAGAAACAGAGCCAACAGGACCCCAAATAAAGTACATTTTAAAATGTTCAAAACCTGCAGGTGGCCCCCGACACGGCTTGGGCACAATGAGTAACTTCTAATGCTGGAGAGGAAACTACAGGTTTTGAATGTATAAAGACGCTGTTTCAGCAAATTGCAGCTTCTGCTGCAGGGTTCTTTTCCATCTTTTACCAGGAAGCAATTTTCTGTTTCTGCTTTGCCTTCTTCCTGTATGCCATTTTAAAAAATATTGAAATAAAGACTGATGAGGTACAAAAACCCAGATGTGTCGCTAAATTCTATAGTTATGGAAAAGATTTCAGAGTTGGCGGGACAACAAAACAGTTTATGGATAGAGATGGAAGCACTTGGGAAGCAAATAGCACCACTGATAAACGGAGGGGGGAAAAAAAGTGTTCGGATTTGGTGGTAACTAAAAAGGAGTGTTCTCTGCTCTTGTCGCCCTGCCCTGCTTCATGTGCCATGTGCTCAGAGCACCTACATGTGGAAAGGGGCAGAGAATAACAGGAAGCCAGAGAGGCCAAAAGGGTTCCATTAGAAACGGAAGCTGGAGAGGCTAAAAGAGGCTTTGGAGACAGGTGTGCCAATAGCAGAGTTCTCTAGGGCTACGCAGACACCATCAGCGTTCCCAGACTTTGTGTAACATCTTCCTGATAATGATGGTGGTGAGGCTCATGATGAGATGGCAAGGCATCCAGTAGATGCGCTAGACTTAAAGCATTTTAAAGTCTATTGTGTGGTATGGTGTGCATTCTTCTTTTATTAAACAGTAGTTAGGTAATGAGATATGGAACATAGTCTTATTCCCCAGGATGGGAAAACATTGGTGTCAGCTGTGTTAGAAGCTGCTCAAAAGTACCAGTGGTCGTCTGGTTATCACTGTGGAGAAAATAAAAACGAGACGTTTAAATGTTGTTAAAGTTCAATTGCTTGGGAAAGGCATTATGCTGATTTACTAGAACAAGCCTGATCTGAAGATACAGCAATTGAACGATGTCGTGTCGCAACCTTTAGAGCACGGTTGGGGAGCCTGGTTATACAGTCGTCTCATTTGCTGATGTATTCCAAAGCTCTGGAGAGGCCATCACAGAATTCTTACATAGATTGGGTTCAGCTCTAGAGCGAGCTATACCAGACCCTGAGACCAGACAGGCATCGACACTGATCACGGCATAAGAGAAGGTAAATACTGAATGTAAGAGAGTAATTAGGTCATTAAAAGCATGAGGAGCCCCACTAGATGAATAAATGAGAGGAACAGCTAATAATGGCTCTCAAGAGCATCAAGCCAATGTCGTAGGACAAGCCAAAGCTAGAGGTCTCAGATAGCAAAACACTCGGTGCTTTAATCGTGGTACCTTTGGCCATTTAAAAAGAAACTGTAGGGCTCCATACCTCACAATAATAGGTGCATTAACTCTGGAGAAAATGGAACTTGTAGAACAAGGAGATTCTGGCTGTGATGGTAATGGTATGTCAAGACTTCCAGGGTATTGTAGCTGCTGTGGGAAGGAAAAACATTGGTCCTGATCGCCATCAGGAAAGGAAAAGAGGGGCCTATTAGCTAGCAAACCCTCAGCAAACAATATGTGCCATCTTTCTTTGGTCAGCTAGGAGATAACAAGCACCCAGGAAGATGAAAACTAGGTATTGATGATTTAATGCATGCTACTGAAGGCAGTGTGGCTGGGATTTGGGTCTAGCCTCAGATAAATCTCTTACACTATCTCCAAAGGGTACAAAATAACCACTGGTGTTTATGGTCTTTTACCATCAGGGACAGTAGGAGTAACCTTGAAAAGAAGTGTATCAACTTTCAAGGCTTTATTTTGCACCCAGGTATTATAGATGGGGATTATAAGGAAGAAATTAAAATCATGGCATATGTAAATAAAAGAAAAAAACCAGATACAAACTAATGCAGGGGATAGAAATGCTCAGCTGTTACAGTTTCCTTACATTAAGGGAAAAGCTACTCCAGGAGAAAGAACAGGTGCATTTGGGAGTACTGGAAGATACGTGCTCTGGTAAACAATGGCTAATGATTAGGGACTCAAATTAAGGGTGTTGAAGAGAAGCTTTGGTGGATACAGGAGCAGATGCCATGATCCCTTCCGAAAACTATCGGAATCCAGATTGGCCACTTCGGAAGGATTATACACAGTTTATAGAAATCAGTAAATTGGGCTCAGAGGTTAAGAGCACTGGCTGTGCTTCCAAAGGTCCTGAGTTCAATTCCCCGCAATCACATGGTGGCTCACAACCACCTATAATGAGATCTTTTGGCCTGCAGGTATATGTGCAGGCAGAACACTGTATACATAATAAATAAATAAATCTTTAAAACAAAAAAGAAATCGGTAAATTATCTCAAATAAGACTAAGTGTACTGTGGATTAAATATGTAAGACCAGGGGGGCAAACAGGGGAGTTGAGACCATTTATGGTTAACATACCCCTGCATTTATGGGGAAGCGATCTTTTACTCAAATTAATATTCCTGCAATCACAGAGAGACAGACAATGAGAAAATCAGGGGTGAAATGGTAAATGCTCCTGGGGAAGGCATTGATATGTGTAATCAAGAGCAATGACAAGCTGTGCCCAGTGTCCAAACATGGAACATATAGGTATTGAGTTTCAAAATTTATAAAGGGGACCACTGCGGACATACCAACAGCCTTGCTCCTAAAATGGTTATCAAACAGACCTGTGTGGTGAGAGAAACAACCTATGAAAAGGACAAAAAAATGCAGGCATTTGAACAACGGGTACAAGAACAGCAGGAGGCTCAACATACAGAAGGGTCTACCGAACTATGGGATTCCCCTGTGTTGTAAAAAAAAAAAAAAACAAATCAGGGAAATGGAGGATGGTAACAGATTTAAGGGCAGTGAATAGAGTAATTCTACCACTGGTGTAGGGAGCCCTGCTCGCTCGGGCATGCTGTCTTTCGCAAGTCTGCTTAAAGGCCACATACTCTCAGAGTTTGTGCTGAGCGTACCTTTCCACTGGTCACATCTGGTGTTCTTTCCCTATATCCTGTTTGGATGTGCCCAGTGTTTTTGCGGAACCCGAGCATCTGCTTCCCTCGCTCCCCGCTGCCTCCCGCCCCTCCTTCTGCTGCCTGTGTGTACTGCTGCTCTGCCGCGCGATAAACGGAGACTTGATCGGGATCCCGTCTTGTCTTCATTTCTCGTGCCTCTTGTCCCATGCATTCCCACTGCCCCCTGCAGGTACTCCTGCTGACCGACCTGCGGGCCGGGTCACACTGGGCCCTTTACAGCCTGGAATTCCCTTACCTTCTTTGTTTCCTAGCTCATGGCTTATAATAGTAATTGACTTAAAAGATTGTTTATTTTACAATAACCTTGTATGAGCAGGATAGGGAAAGGCTTGTTTTCTCAGTACCTACTCTGAACAGTAGTGGTCCAGTAAAGAGACACCATTGGGAGGCACTTCCGCGGGGAATGCTGAATAGTTCAACTTTATGTCAATACTTTGTGCAACAGCCGTTACAGATAGTTCTAAGGCAATTTCCTCAATCTCTCACTTACCATTACACAGATATTTTGCTGTATGATTCTGATGCAGATAATTAAGACATTCACAAAAAGCAAGTAACAGTACAAAGGTGCAAACAACCCTGATTTTTGAACTGAAACGTATGGGCTTTGAGTTATTTTTTTTTTCTGACTTATAAGCAGCCACTCCCAACTAATTTATATCAGTATAAAATGCAAGAGCTTTAGGAATTGGCATTCTCTTTACTATATGGTAGAGAACCCATGAACTCTTTTACAGACACTGAAATTGCTTGCTTTTAGGATATTTGTGATTAATTTACCCCAAACAGTTGCTACAATCTCTTTACAAACATCCATTAATTACCCATAAGAAAATTACTAAGATTCCTGTTGTATTTTTCCCCCGTGGAAACTGAAATTTCTTCCTCTTATAATTAAGTCAGAAGCCTTTAATGTTATTATTTTATTTGTACGCTAAGAAGATCCATTCGAAGATACTACCTTCCCTTTGCATAATGTGCCAAGTAGAAAAAAAAGAGTTGAGGGCAATATAACTCAAATACAGTTCCCCTGAGAAGATGGCCAAAGCCTCTGGGTTTGGGGGAGCTTTTAACAATCAGCAGAACAAAGAGACATTCCCTGCAGTGTAAACAAGATGTGATCCCTTACTGGAGCTCTCACAGCACATGCCACATGTATGAGCCTCTACCCAGTGTGGACCATCTGGTGCCTGTGAAAGTATGAGGCGTGACTGAAGCCCTTCCCACACTGCTGACACGTGTACGGTTTCTGTCTTGTGTGGACCCTCCTGTGAGCACTAAGTGCTGAGCTCCAGCTGAACTCCTTCCCACACTTCTCACACTTGAACGGTTTCTCCCTGGTGTGACTTATCTGATGGACTTGGACATAGGACCTCTGGCTGAAGGCTTTCCCACATGTGTCACACTTGTAGGGCTTCTCCCCCGTGTGCACCCTCAGGTGGGCCTGGAGGTTTGAGGCCTGCCTGAACTGTTTCTCGCACACTTTGCATTGGAACGGCCTCTCGCCAGTGTGGATGTTCTGATGAACCTGCAGACTTGAGGCACGACTGAAGCCTTTCCCACACTCCTCACATTTATAGGGTTTCTCTCCCGTGTGGACGCTCTGGTGACTGTGAAGGCTCACGCTCCAGGTGAAACGCTTTCCACACATGTCACATCTGTATGGTTTCTCTCCAGTGTGAACTCTCTGGTGAGCTTGAAAAGTCGACCTCTGACTGAAGCCCTTCCCACACACACTGCAGCGAAATGGCTTCTCTCCTGTGTGGACCCGCTGGTGCCTATGGAACATTGAGCCTGAACTGAAACCCTTCCCACACTCCTCACATTTATATGGCTTCTCTCCTGTGTGGACCCACTGATGGCTGTGAAAGTTGGAGTTTGAGGTGAAGCACTTTCCACACTCTTTGCACTCGTATGGCTTCTCCTTAGTGTGGACTCTCTCATGGGTCCGAAGGCTCGAGCTACAGGTGAAACTTTTGCCACAGTCTCCACATGTATACGGCTTCTCTCCTGTGTGAGTTCTGTCATGGATCTGGAGGTGTGCCCTTTGTGTGAAGCCCTTCCCACACACCTCACACTTGTAAGGCTTCTCTCCAGAGTGCACTCGGCAGTGGACACTGAGATCTGAGCTGCGGCTGAAGCCTTTCCCACAGCTGTCGCACCTGTAGGGCTTCTCACCTGTATGGACAGGCAGGTGAGCATACAGGTGTGAGCTCTGGTTAAAGCCTTTCCCACACACAGGGCACCAGTAGTGCTTTTTTCCTGGATGAGCACTTTGATGACTTGGGATACTGGAGATATGCCCTTTGTCCTCATGTGTACCAGGTACAGGGGATTCCTTTCCTAATAGGACCTGCGGAAGGAGTTCCAGACTGGGGTTCTTAATAAAGGCTTCTTGGCCCTTGCTGCACTGGGAGGCCTTCCTTTCAGTGTAAACATGATGCTGGGGTGACTTGGGAAAGATAACTTTACCACAGTCAATGCTGCTGTGGGCTTTGTTTCCCTTATGAGGTTTATTGTTATCATGGTGGGAAATGCAACTCAGAATGCCAATTCCTGGAGCCAACAACTGTGGCTTGTTTTTCACCAGAGTCTGTGCACAGTGTTGCTGAAGGTTCTGTCTCACAGTAAGATGTGTTTTATCCCAAGAACTCGGAGCTCTTCCAGACAGAAATTCTTGATTTTCAGTAATGCTGGAATGGTGGCTTTTGAGACTCTCAGGACAGCAGTTGTCCTTGAAGGCCCTGGGACGCTCTTCTCCAGCCACATGGAAAGAAGAGTGGCTTTGCTCCAGTAATTGAGAACCCTTTCCTTGAGTGTTCATTAAAGTTTCTGGAGTTCTTGCCAGTTTGATGACATCATCACTAGCCATTGGCCAGCTTGGAAGCCACGCCATAGAAAGGCACCTTAATCCTGTTGCATGAAGAGTGTCCATCTTGTTTGGACTCTGGCCTCCTGAAAGAATAAGGAAGAGAAGGTGATATGAAGAAGGATGGGGACATGGAAGGTCTGAGTCCCTATTTTTCTATGGAATGTTGAACTAGACATCATCATCAAAGATGACTGTCCCAGAGCTTTGAGGAACAAAGAACTACAACAAAGAGAGTGAGCACCCAAAACCAAGCCATATTTGACCACGGTGGGAAGACTGATGTGAGCCCATGAGTGAAGGCTCAAGATTGGACTCAGCCTCTGCTGAGTACCTGCCTCCCAGCGTCCCCTGTGTAGCTGTGTAAATGGATAACGGGAAGGAAGCACCTCTCAGCATCTGGGCATTTTCACTCGAGGGACGGTGTGAGCTGAGGTACACATGGGTGTGACTCCTCCCTGAGACAGGAGGCAGCAGAGGAAACAAGACCTGCCTGGTCATACCCTGTCTGCAGGTTGTATGAAGACCGAGCTGGTTCACTTGACTTGAAGCAAAGGTGAGAGGGTGTAAAGGGAAGGTGCAGGGAGCTTCAGAGGCTGAGGGAAAGAGAGCAGGTGTACAGAGATTGCACTTAGCAGCAAGAGCCCAGACGCCAATGTCCAGCTTGAGGAAGTCACTGTGTTGGAGATCACACACATGTAGGAGGAGATTGGAATAACTTCAGCAGGCAAGTTCACTTGGAAACTACAAGAGAGCTAAAATGCTTAGATGGCCAGACCTTCGACACGCCTGCTGACTAGGGAAGTGCTTCTCTGGGAAAACATCAGCACGCAAGGGCAGCAGCGAGTGGGTTTCCTTCAGGCACCTGCTCTCTAATCTAAGATCACCTGGCTCACAAAGGACCAGGGGAAGGGGCTCAAAGTCCAAGGTAGTGCTCATCCAAAGAGACAAACACATCATATTTATGTATTCTCACACTCACAAAGAAATGTTCATAAGTTTTTATTTAAAGCACAGCATATATATTGTAAAATGCAGTCTGAAAAAAAATAGAGCGGAGGCTGAAGAGATGAATCAGTGGTTCAGAGCACTGGCTGCTCCTCCAGAGGACCCAGGTTTGGTTTGCAGCACCTGCATGCTGCCTCACAAACATCTGTTACTCCAGTTTCAGGAGTTCTGTGCTCTCTTCTCCCCTCTGTGGGCACCCCAAATGAATGTGGTGCATAGATACATGCAGACAAAACACTCAAATACACATAAAACACAAAGTAAATAAACCTACAAGGAAAGCAGTGGAGTGTATATAAGACACTGCCTGTGAAGCTCTGCCATTGCCAAGGGGCACAGGGCACCATCCTCACCCACTGACAGAAGGTTCCTGAAGGTCTCCAGCATCACGTCATGGTACAGCTTCCTCTGGTCAGCGTCCAGCAGTCTCAGCTCCTCCTCACTAAAGACCACAGCGACATCACTGAAAGTTACTGCCTCCTGTGACAGGAAACACGTGCCACCTCAGTTTCACACCTAATGTCAGTAAGACATGTGCAGCCATTTACAAGGTGTTACATAGGGTTTCTATTACAGCAACAATATACCATGACCAAAAGGCAAGTTGGGGAGGAGAGGTTTTCTTTGGGCTTACACTTCCATATTCCTGTTCATTATTGAAGGAAACCAGGACAGAACTCAGAACAGGGCTTGAACTTGGAGGCAGGAGATGACGCAGACAACACTGTTTTCCTTCTCCTGGCTTGCTCAGCCTGCTGTCTTACAGAACCCAGGACCATCAGGCCTGGGATGACACCACCCATAGTGGTCTGGCCCTCGCACACTGATCAGTTGTTAGGAAAAAGCCTTACAGCTAGACCTGGAGATGTTGTCTCAACTGAGGGTCTTTATTGTCTGATGACTATCTTGTGTCAAGTTGACACACTATACCAGCCAGGACACATATTTACCTAATCCCATGGCTACAGAGCGGGTAGGGCAGGAAAAAGAAAAGAAAAGAAAAGACTGTTGTAAGGAATTCCTTAACTTTTCTGCAACTGGGCCACTAGGTCCATAGCTGTTAAATGGGAAGTCACAGAGTTCAGAGTTAGAGAGACAATCAAAGAAAGGAGCAACCTGCTGACTTTGTACCAGAAAAGGGTGGCAGTGCCCGACACCTCCTCGGAGTGTACCTCTGGTGCGCCTTCATCCCCAACTCTAAAACGTTCTAAAACCCATTTCATGAGTGTTCACATCATTCAAAGTGCTTTGCACTGTGGGACATTTTGGATTTCAGATTTCAGAATACTTAATTAGTAAAGTCTATGCAAATATTGACAAATCAAAAAGTCCCTCAATTTGTGAAAAGCTTGTTATGAGAATCAGGTGGAGGGCACTCAAGTCTGAATCACTCATAATATCCTTAATCCTGTCGCTATACCAGGCTGTACTGGCTGACTTTGTGTCAACTTGGCACCAACTAGAGTTATCTACAAGGAGGGAACGTCAATTAAGAAAATGTCTCCTACGTTGGGAGATGGTGGCGCTTGCCTTTGTACATGGGAGGCACAGGCAAGTGAACCTCTGTGGGTTCCAAGACAGCTAGGCCTAATGAGAGAGTTCTAGGACAACCAGGGCTACATGGGGAAAAAAGTTGTCTGGAAAACCTCCAAAATGAAGAAATGCCTCCATTCGATCCATCTGTAAGGCATTTATAAATTAGTGATTGACAGGGCAGGGCACCACCATTGTAGGTGGTTGTTCTGGATTCTATAAGAAAACAAATGAGCAAGACGTGGTCAGCAAGCCACTAAGCAGCACCCGTCCACTCACACTGCATCAGTTCCTGCCTCCAGGTTCCTGTCTGTCTCTGTTCCTGTCCTGACTTCCTTCAGTGATGCACAGCAATATGGAAGTGTATGCCAAATAAACTCTTTCCTCCCCAGCTTGTGTTTTGGTCAAGGTGTTTTGTTGCATCGATAGAAACCCTAACTAGGGAGGCCATGGTGGCGCAAGGCTTTAATCCCAGCACTCAGAAGGCAGAGGAGGGAGACCTCTAAGTCCAGGCAAGACAGGGCTACAGCATGAGTTCCAGGACCAGCAGGGGATATGGTGGTGGGGAGGAGAGAGAGAAAAGAAAAATAAAACCCTGACTAAGACACAGGCCTTTGAGAACCTTCTAGAACAGACATGCAGCTCATTGCTTGTTCTCAGGAACACACCTCAGCCAACAGCATTGGGCTCAGGGTTATGGGTGCCAGCACAGGCCCTGGAAACTGTAAGAACCTTGTTTCACACTTATAGGTTCTGGCCTGATGAGCTTGGGCAACATCTCAGCGCCTCAGTTTCCTCAACTGTATAACATTACCTACATCACAATGACCCTGAATGCGTTAAATGAGACCCTGTATGATATATGTACTAAGTGGTCAATATATTTCCAACAACACTATCATCACTGTGTCTGTTATGTCATTCATAACCACACAGTGTTCCATAAAGGATGCCTGACATTCATATATTTTAGTATGCACCGTCTCTATACACACCATGAATGTAAAATATAAATTTAATTAAGTGAAAGCTTCAGAAAAACTGCTATTTTTAATCACTTACCAAAGTACCCAAGATTTTTTCCTTTTCTTCAAGGATTGGATTTTTTGACCATTTTTTATTTTTTTTTCAATAATTTATTCAGATTATACCCCAATTGTTATCCCTTTACTTTTATTTTGCCATTCTCCCCTCCTTCCCTCCCTCCTTCATCCTCTTCCCCTCCCCTAGGCCTGTGACAGAAAGGGACCTCCTCCCCCACCATATGACCACAGCCTATCAGGTCTCATCTGGATAGCCTGCTTCCCCTTCCTCTCAGTGCAACCAGGCCTCCCCAACAAGGGGAAGTTGTCAAATCGGGGGCACCAGAGTTCATGTCAGAGGCAGTCCCTGCTCTCCCCACAACCATGGAGAATGTGCTATCCACTAGCTAGACCTGAATAGGGGGTATTAGGTTTACTGCATGCATTGTCCTTGTTTGGTACAGCAGTTTGTGCAGACCCTCCTGGGTCCAGATCTGGCAGCCCTGATGGTCTTGTAGGGTTCCTGGACCTTCGGGGTCCTTCTAGCTCCCCATTCTTTGATACCACTTCCACCTGGAGTCCGAGCATCTGTCCCAAACCCCCACTGAGTGAAGACTCTCAGAGGACATCCATGTTGGGCTAGTATCCAATTATAAGGGAATATATACTATGTGTGCCTTTCTGGGTCTGGGTTAACTCACTCAGGATGATCATTTCTAGGTCCACCCATTTGCCTGCAAATTTCAAGATTTTCTTGTTTTTAACAGCTGAATAGTATTCTATAATGTAGATGTACGACAGCTTCTTTATCCATTCTTCGAATGAGGGACATCTAGGTTGTTTCCAGATTCTGGCTATTACAAATAAGGCTGCTATGAACAAAGTTGAGCAAGTGTCCTTGTTGTATGGTGGAGCATCTTTTGGGTATATTCCAATGAGTGATATAGCTGGGTCTTGAGGTAGCCCTATTACCAATTTCTGAGAAAGCACCAGGTTGATTACCAAAGTGGTTGTACAAGTTTGCACTCCCAGAATGTGCTGTCACTTGAGTTTTTGATCTTAGCCATTTTGATGGGTGTAAGATGGAATCACAGAGTAATTTTGATTTGCACTTCTCAGATGACTAAGGACACTGAGCATTTCTTCAAGTGTTTCTCAGCCATTCAATAGTCCTCTGTTGAGAATTCTGTTTGGCTCTGAACCCATTTCTTAACTGGGTTATTTGGTTTGGTGCTGTTTAATTTCTTGAGTTCTTTATATATTTTGGATATTAGCCCTTTGTCAGATGTAGGGTTGGTGAAGATCTTTTCCCAGGCTACAGGCTGTCACTTTGTTCTGCTGACAGTGTCCTTTGCCTTACAGAAGTTTTTCAGTTTCATGAGGTCTCACTTATTAATTGTTGACCTTAATGCCAGGGCTGCTGTTCTGTTCAGGAAGTTGTCTCATGTGCCAATGAATTCAAGGCTCTTCCCCACTTTTTCTTCTAAAAGATTTAGTGTATCTGGTTTTATGTTGAGGTCTTTAATCCACTTGAACTTGAGTTTTGTGCATGGCGACAAATATGGATTTCTCTACATGTAGACATCCAGTTAGACCAGCACCATTTGTTGAAGATGCTATTCTTTTTCCATTGTATAGATTTGGCTTCTTCATCAAAAATCAAGTGTCCATAGATGTGTGGATTTATTTCTGGGTCTTCAATTTCATTGATCAACAAGCCTATTGCCATGCCAGTAGCATGTTGTATTAATTACTGTTGCTCTATAATACAGCTTGAGATCAGGGATGGAGATTCCTCCAGAGGATTTTTTTTATTGTACAGGATTGTTTTAGCTAGTCTGGTTTTGTTGTTGTTGCTGTTGTTGTTTGTTTTTCCATATGAAGTTGAGACTTGATCTTTCAATGTCTTTTAAAAATTGTGTAGGTATTTTGATAAGGATTACATTGAATGTGTAAATTGCTTTTGGTAAGATGGCCGTTTTTACTATGTTAATTCTCCCAACCCATGAACAAGTAAGATCTTTCCATCTTCATATGTCATCTTCAATCTCCTTCTTCAGAGATTTGAAGTTTTTTTCATAAAGCCTTTCACCTGCTTGGTTAGAGTTATACCTAGATACTTTATGTTTTTTGTGGCTATCATGAAGGGTGTAGTTTCCCTAATTTCTTTCTCAGCCTGATTGCCATTTGTGTACAAGAGGACTACTGACCTTTTTTGAGTTGATTTTGTATTCAGCCTATTTGCTGAAGTTGTTTATGAGCTGTAGAGGTTTTCACATAGAATTTTGGGGGCCACTTATGTACACTATCATATCATCTGTGAATAGGAATAATTTGACTTCCTCCTTTCTGATGTGGATCCGCTTTATCTCCTTTTGTTGTCCTATTGCTCTGGCTAGGACTTGAAATACTATATTGAAGAGATTTGGAGAGAGTAGGCAGCCTTGTCTAGTCCCTGAAGTTAGTAGAATTTCTTTGGGTTTCTCTCTAGTTAATTTGGTGTTGGCTATTGGCTTGCTGTATATTGCCTTTATTATGTTTAGGTATGTGCCTTGTATTCCTGATCTCTCCAGGACTTTAAACAAACACGAATGGGTATTAGATTTTGTCAAATGCTTTTTCGGCATCTAAGGAGATGATGATGTGGTTTTTATTTTTCTTTCAGTTTGTTTATATTGTGGATTACATTGACAGACTTCCATACATTGAACCATCCCTGCATGCTTGGGATGAGGCCTATTTGGTCATCATGAATGATATCTTCGATGTGTTCTTGGATTCGGTTTGGGAGTCTTTTATTGAATGTTTTTGCATCAGTGTTCATAAGAGAAATTGGTCTGAAATTCTCTTTCTTTGTTTGGTCTTTGTGAGGTTTAGGTATCAAGGTGACTGTGGCCTCATAAAATGAGTTTGACAATGTTCCATCCATTTCTATTTTGTGAAGTAGTTTGAAGAGTATAAGTACTAGCTCATCTTTGAAGGTCAGGTAGAATTCTGTGCCAAACCATCTGGTCCTGGGATTTTTTTTTTTTTCCGGTGGAGTGAGACTTTTGATGACTATTTCTATTTCTGTAGGAGAAATAAGACTATTTAATTTGTTAATCTGATCTTCATTCAACTTTGGCTAGTGGAATTCATCAAGAAAACTGTCCATTTCCTTTAGATTTTCAACGCTTGTGCCGTATAGGATTTTGAAGTAAGACCTAACGATTCTCTGTATTTCTTCGGCGTCTGTTGTTATGTCTCCCTTTTCATTTCTGATTTTATTGATTTGGATCGTGTCGCTCTGCCTTTTAGTTAGTTTGGCTAACGGTTTGTCTATCTTGTTGATTTTCTCAAAGAACCAGCTCTTGGTTTAGTTGGTTCTTTGAATTGTTCTCTTTGTTTTTAATGTATTGATTTCAGCCTGGACCTTGACTATTTCTAGCTGTCTACTCCTCTTGGGTGTTTCTGCTTCGTTTTTTCGCCTAGGGCTTCTAGACATGTTGTTAAGTTGCCTATATGAGATGTTTCCCATCTCTTTATGAAGGCATTCAGTGCTATGAACTTTCCTCTTAGCACTGCTTTCAATGTGGTACCCAAGATTTTTTTTTTAAAAAGTGTCCAGTTTAGGCCAGAATACAGAGAATCAGGGATATTTACCATATATAAGATAACTAGAGAAATCACCACTGTTATTAGCAAAACAAGCATTTACTCCTTGGAACTGACAATACTGGACAGCTGGAGAGCTTGGCTGACCACCACGTCAAATACAACCTTTGCATCAATATTCAGGTTGAATTTACTGACTCATGCCTCCTGGGTGCTCGGGGTGCAGAGTTTCCAGGCTCCTGGTATTTCAACACCGGAGCACACAGCTCATTTGATCCCAGCTTGTGTGTACATGTGTCTGTCCTTTCTTCATTTGCTATCGCCCACAGTAGGCTAGGATGACTGACAAGGAGCACCAGGGATCTGCCTGTCTCCACAGAATCCTAGAAACAGGAGACCCTGTTCCAGCACAGTGAAAGGAAAAAAAAAAAAAACCCACTTCCAAAAGCTGACCTCTGACGTCTACATGCGTGTCTTGGCATGCTCATAACCAACCCCCTCACACAATAATGATAATATACAATATTAAGATAAAAAAAATAACAAACCATTTGAGTATGAAGAACTTACACTCGTTTATAAGATGAAATTTGGCAAATTATGAAAAATGATGTCAGTTTTAAAATATAAGTGAGGCTACGGTTTTTTAAAAAATGTTTGTGTATGTCCTGTATCTGTATGCACATGTGTGTATAGGTGCTGTGGGGGCCTGAAAAGGGTGCTGGATCCCCATGGGGGGGGGAGGAGGGGAAGCCACCGACTTACCTGTGACGTGGTCATTGCTCTCTTCTTCTCTTTGACACAAGGCAGGGCTCTGGGAAGCAAGCTGGGGGAGGAAGGGCTTCATGAGAGCATCGCTAGGACAGTCAGTCCACATGGCTGCCTCAGCCTTCCCATCAGCCCCAAGCGCTGGCATTCCAAGTCTGTGCGCACAGACCTGGCTTTTCTACCCACTTCCTGTTAACCGGGAGTGTCAGCCTGCAGGTTACCAAGCCGTCCTTGCCTCAGCTCACTCACAGCAGAGGGTTAGGAAAGCCCGTATTCTCTATTTCCTGCAGCTTCAGGGGTACAAGGGGCTGTTACCTTCACAATGCTGCCTGTGCCGATGGGATTCACAGAAAAACAAACTTTAAGATGCCTGGAACTCACTTAGGAATGCTGTGTCGTGGCTGACCACCACTCTCAGAAGGGTCTGTTAACTGTGGCAGCTATCTTAATACAATTGTTTCCGTACATAGGTGTGAATTTCCACCCCCTTTGCTCTAAAAAGGTTGAAATAGTAAACATTGCTCATCTACAATAGCCTCCTCCCACAAAGTCACTTTTCCCATGAGAATGAAGATAACGATTAATAAAAACCTAAATCCTCTCTTAAGGAAAGAGGAGTTTGGCCCTGCGATAGGACTCAGTTGATAATGGTGACTGCCACTGAGTCCGACAACCTGAGTTTGAGTCTATGGACACCACGCTATTGGAAGGAGAGACTGAAATCCCACAAGTTGTCTTCTCCTTCCTCCTTATACAAGCCTGGCCACGCCCCTTCTCTAAGTAAATAAATACATCACATATAAACCAGCGCTGCACACCACTTAAGGCTTCAGGGCACCGGCCTCCGTCCCCACAGCTCCTCCCCAGGCTCCGTGGGAAGCCAGACTCTCCCGGGGGCTCCACAAGCAGCTGAGATGATCCAGGAATCCCGGGCAGCGCCGCCTCAGGCAGAGCCCAGCAGAGAGGACCCGGCCGCCGCCCCCGCCGCCCCGCTTCTCCCCGGGCTGCAGACTCCGTCCCCGAGGGGAGACAATGGGAGCACGAGCGCACACCAAGGGCTGTGGGAAGCTCCAGGTTCTCATGGCACCGGAAGCAGTGCCAGGCAGCCTCACTTCACGGGAGCAGAAGTGACCTCAGCTACCGCTGGCGAGGAACTACATTTCCCAGAATGCCTCAACGGAATCGCCTACCTCTGGAACTCTTCCAGGGACTGCACTCCCCAGAATGCTAAAGTGGTTTATAGATTTCAAGCTGTTTTAGCTAGTAGAGTGCTTTCAGTGGAAATAGCTGTTTGGGAGCTCGCACTCCTGTGTTGCTTATCGGTTTGTTCTTTTCTTAAATGCCATGAAAGACATGTATGAATACTTTGTTGTTGTTGTTCTTGTTGTTGTTTTGAATTCCTGCAGAATTTCTCCTTGTAGCCCTGGCTGTCCTGGAACTCCTCTGCAGACCTGGCTAGCCTGGAATTCCAAGTTCCCAACCCGCTGCTTTCTTAGAGTTGGGATTAAAGGCATGTGCCTTTTACCAAATGTGTACATGTATGTGTACATATATATGTGCATTCATACATATATATGACCATATATGCATATACATATGTATATGTATATATACAGAGTCTGTACTAGGATATTTTTCAGCTAGCAAAACCAAAACTAAGCCCCCCATGGAGTGATTCTTCTTCTAGTGGATAAACATCACCTGCCATCCCACAAGTTGGCTTCCTATGCCACACTTGAGATCAAAACAAGAACATGTTCATATCCAATACCTATCCCACATTTGGGATCAAAACAGAACATGTTTATCTCCACTACATTCCTGAGTTGCAATAGGGATTAAGAAACAAAGTGTAAGACCCTTGCAGTCTGCTTGTCATGGCTTGCATGTGTACTTGTACTAGTGAGTTTGACAACTTGACACAAACTAGGGTCGTGTGGGGAAAGGAAACCGCAATAGAGAATGCTTCTGTCAGATCAACTTGTATGCAAATCTGTGAGGACATTTTCTTGATTTAAAATTTAATGTGGGATGACCCAGCTCACTGTGGTTGGCGCTACCTCTGGGCAGCAGTCCTGGGTCCTATCAGAATGTAGGCTAAGCAAGATATGGGGGGTTGGCAAGTAAGAGACACCCCTTTTTGGCCTCCTCTGGAACCTCTGCAACCAGTTTCCTAACCCGACATCCCTCAGGCACGGATTGTGACATGGAAAAGCCAAGGTGCTGTGTGGAGGCAGCGTTTGTCACAGCAAGAGAAAGCAAATTAGGTCAGCACTAAGATTTACAAGGCAATGCTCAGAGCATTGACCGCCAAAAGGTCAAAAGCATTGACTGTCTCACCTGGAAGCCAAGACAGTTACCATGGGAGCAGGGGTCCTGAATTCTCCCTGATTTTTCAAGATTTCCTTTTGATTTACTTATGTTAATGAATGTTTGTTGAAAGGGAAATTTTTTATTTAGCATTAAAACAACCAGAACAGCAGAGCTCGAGGCTCTCTGACTCATTAAGAGTGCAGGTCAGCAGGTATGCTAGCCCAAGGCCCCAGATGATAAGTCACAAAGAATGCGGAGCTAGGAGACAAAGGCCTATTGAGTGCTCCAGGGACCGGCTGGCCATAAAAGATAGGGAGGGTACACAAGGACAAATTCCTGAGAGAAACAGGTACCGGACATGATCGACTGAATAATGAGCCAAGACCCCTCATCTGATCTTGTGGTGTTTGCCTAATTCCCCCTTGAGGCCCGCACACAATGTTCCTGGTTTGAGTTTAACCAGCCATTTCGTTAGCTCAGACAAACATCTGCCCTCGGGTTCCGAGAGAAACAGGAACCAAGGACTGTTCCCATGAGATTAAGTCTGACCTTACCCCAGATCTGCTTACACAATTTGCTGATGTTCGAAACAACCAATCACATGTGGCCGCGCCTAAACTTCCCTCTCCCCCCAAACTTTGCCCATATAAACCCCAAGCCCCTGGGCTTCTGGGTCAACCCCTCTGTCTCCTGCATGAGATATGGGTCAACCCGGAGCTCTGCCAATAAACTGCCTCATGTGTTTACAGCAAGAAGGTCGTTTGTGTGTCTTGAGTGAGGGTTTCCCTTGGGGGGGGGGTCTTTAATTTTGGGGGCTCGTCCGGGATTTGCGCGACCACTCAAGACCCCCAACTGCCCCTTGGAGGTAGGTCTGTTTAAGTTTTGTGTGTCTGAGTGCGGTGCTGCTATTTTCGTGTCTTGGTTTCAGTTTCTGGCAGCTGCAGCTGTGGGCCATAAGGACCCAGCAGCTGCGGAGGCAGATGTGCTAGGGCCGCAGGCTGCAACCCTGGGGACGCCCTAAGGGTGAAGGGGAGTCAGGACAGCCTGACTGCCTCTTTTCTGGACGAAGGAGACGGAATGTTCCTTCTTGAGGGGAAGGTGCAGAAGCCTACCCCATCAGAAGTTGCGTTTGGTTGGTTGTACAAGTCCAGATGCGGACAAGTGTGCTTGGATGTGATAGTGTCTTGTGTGCTTATATTGTTTTTGTGCTTCTTGTTTTTTGAAATGGGACAGACTGTGACGACCCCTTTATCTTTGACTTTGGACCATTGGATGGATGTTAGGGCAAGAGGACATAATCTATCCATAAAAGTTAAGAAAGGACCCTGGCAGACCTTTTGCACCTCAGAATGGCCGACTTTCCATGGGGGTTGGCCACCTGAGGGGACTTTTGATTTACCTGCTATTAGAGCTGTCAGAGCAATTAATTTTCAGAAAAGGATCAGGGTCACATCCAGACCAACAGCCTTACATCACTGTGGGAAGATTTGGCCCGTTACCCACCCCCGTGGGTCAAGCCCTTCATCCCACCTCGCCCACCAAGCTCCTAAGTCTTGGCGGTGCGAGAAGGCGCCCCAGAGGAGAAGTCGAAACCACGGCAGAGTGGAGGAAGTGAGCCCAGTGCACCACCAGAGCCCGTCCCTAAAATATATCCTGACATAGCAGAACCCCTTGAATGGCCCATGCCCCTGCTCCCCAGCCGGCAGCCCCGCCCTCAGCCCCGCCCCCGGCTTCCGGGGCCATGGGTGATGGACCCTGGGCGGGCACTAGAAGGTCCGCCAATAAACTGCCTCATGTGTTTACAGCAAGACGGTTGTTTGTGTGTCTTTGGGTACGTACCATCCCGAGGCTTGAGTGAGAGTCTCCCTTCGGGGGTCCTTCATTTGCATGTATATGCACTGTGTGTGTGTGTGTGTGTGTGTGTGTGTGTGTGTGTGTCCATCCCATTCATGGACATTCCCTCCTATGAGGTGACATAGTAAAACTGTGCCTGAACCTTAGCTTTCAGAGATCTGGAGCTCTAAGAAATAAGTCCTTTTTTTTTTTTTTTTTTTAAGTCTGAGATACAGTGTTGGCTCTGTTTTTTAACAATTAAACTTTATTATACAACCCAACTAGCTTACACAACAGTGGGAAAAAGTTTAAAAGTTTAAAGGGAAACTTCTGGTATCTGTTCCACGGGATGGGTCCCTAGGTGTCTCTGGCCTGCGAGCTGGTCCTTCTCCCAATCCAAGTGTGCTGGAGCTGGGTCTGAACCTTCTGTCTCCTCTGGTCCTCTCTGCCTATGTCTCTCACTGCAATGGCCGGTCTCCTCCCCACCCCCCCAATCAGGAGTCAATTAGAAACACAATAACCCGGGTGGAGTCCCCCGCCTGCTTCCTGAATTCCAGGCTCAGGATGGCTCCACCCAGTCTATCTCAAGGTTAACCTCAGGGAGTATCCATGGTGTGTCCAAGGGTAAAGCCAACCAAGACTGCTTTTACCTGTGACAAACCCTACAGTCCTTCCCACAATACAGCCTTGGATAATCTGTGGGAGCAGCACAAAGTAGTCTAAATTATAGGCAGAAGCTAAGAAAAACTCCTATATCGGGGATTACAATCTGACCATAGACTGGAGGGAAAGGAGGAGAGTTGTAGCATGGTGTGATGTATTTTCATGCTAATTACTGCTTGCTGTCTCAGTGATCCACCTTTTCATTAATAAAATGCCATCCCACCTGGGCAGGGCAAAGGAGATAGGTGTGGCTAAGGTTGGGGGGGAGGGAGGGAGGGGAGGAGGGAGGGAAAAGGGAATCCTGGGAAGAAGAGGAAAGACCGCCATGAGGAGGAAAGAGAGAGGCCCGAGGGTCCCGAGAAGAGAGGAAGGCCACCATGGGTTAGATGGAAGAGAAACACTTGGCAGGCGTGGCTGGAGATTCGGCCAAGATGAAGAACATTAGAGCAAGTATTTGAGATTATGCATGGGAGGTAGTTTGATAGACATTATCAGAAGCAGATGGCATGGGATTGGGACTGGGATCTCATACCTGCCCCACTATGGGAAGTAGTAGTTTAAGGGATTGATATCTGCCCTACCCCAGGTTAACTAAGGCTATTTTAAAATATAATAAGTGTTAGTGTCTTACTTGATTGCTAGCCAGGCATACTGATAATACTGGTAATATAGATAATTTACAAACTACTGAGGACAAGCAATCATTAACAATTCAAGTTTACTAAGAACCTTTTTGTCACCAGTAAATAATTAAACTTTTTTTTTTTTTTTGCCATATTGGTGAAAGACCCTCCTCACGGAGTGTCCTTCGTCAGGGAGACCCTCCCCAAGAACCAGCGAAACCAAAAGTCCGGTTGCAAACGCAAGAGGCTTTATTGATTACACGGGTACCCGGGCGACACAGTCTATCGGATGACTGGCGCGCCGAGTGAAGGGGAGGAGACCCTTTTATAGGGTGGGAAGCAGGAAGCGGGAGTTACAGAAGCGAGAAGCATAGTTACAGGGTCTTGATTGGCTAACTTAATGTGGCTAGATTTAGCTCTGGTTAGGGCTTTGGAATCAGGAAATGGTTAGGCTAGCCTATTCACTGACCATACATCCTGTTTTTCCAATAACTTGGCCCCAGGGCAGTTTTCCAGAACCGCTTGTGTAGACCTTGTGAAATGGTGGGTGACCATGAACCTTGTGACGTCTGCGAGCCTTGTGACATGGTGGTATTTTTCCAGTCTGACTGAGCCTTTCAGGTGACCTCCCTTAACCATTGTACAAGCCTTACAAAATAGAATCATTTACAAAATAGCAAGCCTTGACTAAACAACATTTAGAAGTGGGGTCTTTCATTCCCCTCTTTTTCTATGAACTAGAATGGAATCTTTCATTCTATTTCAGTTTCCATTTCCTGCTTCAGGCGATGGTATTGCTGGGTGAGGACCATCGCTTGGATTATGGATAACCTATCTTTCATGAATTGGACCAATCTGTTGAGGATGCAGGGTCCAAATAGGAGAATCAAGAGTATAATAATGATTGGTCCCAGCAGGGAGGAGATTAGGGTGGTAAACCAGGGGGACCCATTAAACCATCTCTCGTACCATGACTGGCCTGACTCAAAGAGACGCTGTCTCTGCTTTAGTCTTTTTCTTAATTTGCTCATACTATCTCTGACTAGCCCAGTATGATCCGCATAGAAACAACATTCCTCTTTCAGAGCTGCACAGAGTCCACCTTCTTGAAGGAACAGAATGTCCAGTCCTCTCCTGTTCTGGAGGACCACCTCAGAGAGTGAGGTTAATGATTTTTCTAGGGCCGATATAGATTCTTCTAATGTCACAAGATCGGTGTGCATGGCCTGCTGGAGCTGTCTGAACTGGTATGTTTCAGCTAGGGCGGTGGCTCCTGTTCCTATTCCTGCAGCTATTCCTCCCACGGTGAGACCGCCTAACAACAAGGCTAGGGTGAGGGAGACAGGTTCTCTGGGATGTCTGGTCATTCCTTTATAATGAGAGTATATATAACTAGGGTGATGGTAGGTAACCCTGGGCCAGACTTCGACCAGAACACAGAAGTCACTGGTTTGGGTAAGCACTGTGGCTGACACACAGGGGGTTAGTCCCGAGTTGCAGGCCCATTGAGTCCCAGTAGGCCCGGTGAGCCAATATTTGCCGGGATAGATCGTGAGGGTTTTGTTGCATAGGGCCTGATGGGAGTGGGGCACTTTTTCTAAGCAGAGCCCTTTTCCCGGAGAGTGCTGCCAAGCGAGCGGCTTTATCGGCCATCCTGTTTCCCTCTGCCTCCAGGGAAGTTCCTTTCTGGTGCCCGGGGCAGTGTATGATGCTGAGTTCACGGGGCAAGTGTAGGGCTTTTAGCAGGGCCAGTATCTCAGTCTTATTTTTAATTTCTTTGCCCTCCGAGGTCAGTAGGCCCCTCCTCCGGTAAATTTTTTCATGGATATGGGCTGTGGCAAAGGCATACCTGCTGTCGGTGTATACGTTGAGGCGTTTACCGCTGGCCAGCTACAGTGCTTTGGTCAGAGCTATCAGCTCGGCACGCTGGGCTGATGTCCCCGGGGGGAGAGGGCTGGACCAAATTACATCCTTGGTGGTTGTTACGGCGGCTCCTGCTCGCCGTTCTCCATTTTCCAGGAAACTGCTGCCGTCCGTAAACCAGGTGCAGTCAGCATTCCGGAGGGGCTGGTCGGTTAGATCAGGGCGGGTCCCGTGAGTCTCAGCCAGTATTCTCCTGCGTATTGAAGTCCCATTTAGGGCGTTTTAAGGGAAAAGCGCTATTAATCTCGTTGAGCAGCTGGGTTGGCCGCCCGTTCTCTCCTGGGACATTTTTCCGTGCCTCTTGAATGACTCGCTGGTATTTCTCGGTGGTCAGGAGCGTCTGCAGGAGTTGCTGGCAGTCGTCCCAGGTAGGCTGGTGAGTCACTAAAATAGACTCGATCAAGGAAGTAAGTCTAGTGGGATCCTTAGAAAAAGGAGGGTTATTATTTTTCCAGTTGTAGAGGTCTGAGGCAGAGAAAGGCCAATATTGAATTTGTCCTCCATTGCCTGCTCGCAAGGGAAAAGCCTGGGAGGTGGCGTCCGGGGTTTGTTCCCGGCGGTTCCCGCAAGCGGCCCGCCACAGGGGAGGAAGCTGCTGCTTGGGATTGGGGAGGTGCCTCCGGAGCGGCGGGAGGTGCAGCACCCGCCGGGGGCTGAGGGCCCTGGTAAGGTGGAGGGAGTGGTTAGGTGGCGAGGAAAGGAAAGGCTTAACCCAAGGGGGTGGGTCGCGGACCAGAGTCTCCCAAGTAATGATGTATGGGACTTGGTCAGGGTGGCCATGAGGGCCTGGGTCCATCACCTTTGCCTTAACCTGTAAAATGAGAGTCAGGTTAAAAGAGCCCTCCGGTGGCCAGTTAACATTGAAGGTTGGCCATTCGGAGGCACAGAACGTTTGCCATCGGTCCTTACGGACCTCCACAGATTGGTTGTGTGCGATGGTCCGGACTTCCCTGAAATGTTTAAGGGTTAAGGTCAGCGGGGTGGTAACTGTCTGGCCCATGTCTGCAGAGAAAGGGAGTGTACACAGAGTGACAAGAAAGATTAACAACAAACCAAAAGAGATAGATCGCGCTGCGCGGTGCCGGCACCAAAATGAAAGTAAACCAATTGGAGACTGCGTTGGGGTTCTGGTTTCCCCGTCTCCCAGACGAGGAGCGTATCCGTTGACCAGGGGCGAAGCCCCAACCAAGCCGAGTCGGATCGTCCTCTCAGATGGGTCCTAAGGACCCCGGATACCCCCATGGGACGTCTCCCAGGGGTGTGGAGGAGAAGTCCGAGTTCGTCAACTCCTTCTAGCCTCCACCAGATACTAATGACCCAATTGAGTCTCAGAGTAGCACAGAGATGGAGGACAATCAGGAGACAAACAAGACACACAATACCCACAATGCCAGCAGCAGAGAACTTACCTCCCGATTTTGGGTCGGTGGTCCCTGGGCGGGGGTCTCTATCCCGGACGAGCCCCCAAATGAAAGACCCTCCTCACGGAGTGTCCTTCGTCAGGGAGACCCTCCCCAAGAACCAGCGAAACCAAAAGTCCGGTTGCAAACGCAAGAGGCTTTATTGATTACACGGGTACCCGGGCGACACAGTCTATCGGATGACTGGCGCGCCGAGTGAAGGGGAGGAGACCCTTTTATAGGGTGGGAAGCAGGAAGCGGGAGTTACAGAAGCGAGAAGCATAGTTACAGGGTCTTGATTGGCTAACTTAATGTGGCTAGATTTAGCTCTGGTTAGGGCTTTGGAATCAGGAAATGGTTAGGCTAGCCTATTCACTGACCATACATCCTGTTTTTCCAATAACTTGGCCCCAGGGCAGTTTTCCAGAACCGCTTGTGTAGACCTTGTGAAATGGTGGGTGACCATGAACCTTGTGACGTCTGCGAGCCTTGTGACATGGTGGTATTTTTCCAGTCTGACTGAGCCTTTCAGGTGACCTCCCTTAACCATTGTACAAGCCTTACAAAATAGAATCATTTACAAAATAGCAAGCCTTGACTAAACAACATTTAGAAGTGGGGTCTTTCATTGGTTACAGTAAAAACCTTGTCCTCAATGAATTTGGGACTCCAGTTTCCATCACATATGTTTCAGTGGACTGATAAATACAGGTTACAAAAACAAAGCATTGATTTTTTTTTTGTCTAATAAGTACAATTCTAAAAAGCCTCCAGAATGGAATTGGTATGCTGTACAAAGCAACGTGGCTATTAGGCCAGCTTGCACACTGCAGATGTGAGAGGAAAGCCCCTGGCTCCAGGATGTTGTTTGAAGGTGCCTTACAATTTTACTGAGCAATATAAATCAATATGAATGCAGGGCATTGGTTGGTGTGTACTTTAAAATATGAATCCTACTTACAAGGCCTATCTCCACTTCCTTGAGGAGTGGCTGGGCCCTAAGGTTTGAGCACCTCTGCACTGCAGATACAGAGGGAAGCTTCCTGTGAGGAAGTGGTGCTTCAGTCAACACAGGTTCTGCCAATCACCCACTTTCGTTAAAGCCCTTTCTGTGTGCTCTCTGCATATGCCTGGACGGATGGTGAGATTTCCCTGCCATGTCATATCTAGAGGCTGGAAACTTTGCAACTGTTGTAATCGGTGACTACATTTATAGAGGAAATTTCCTTTCATCTGGGATTTCTGACATTTGTGAATAGTTGATCTTCCAGTTGGGTGGTGGCCAGCACTTCAGGAGGCAGAGGCAGATGGATCTCTGAGTTCAAGGCTAGCCTGGCTCCCCAATGAGTGGTGTGACCCCACAACAGGGAGATCACCCCAGATGAAGACAAAAGGAGAAGCCATCAGCTTTGGTAAGTCACCTGGGAAGTACTCAAGGAGAGAGTTAAGGATGGAAGTACCATAATAAGTGGGTTTATAACTGTATATAGTGCAACTCTAAATGGCTTCGAAAAAAGTAGCAGAAAATGAAAAGCAAAATGGCTCAGATGAAATTCTACCAATACAAATTAAGAGTATTATCATTTTGATATTTTATACTTTATTCTTAATACCCATAATGGCTGTCTTGACTTGCTTAAAGAAGTGAATTGATAAGATCCATGCTTTAGAAGGAAAATTAGAATTATAAATGAGAAAAAGAAAAATACTCAGACACAGACAGAGGAATTTAGGCAAGCTTAGGGAAAACCTATAAATGAGAAGAAGAAAGAAAACTTTTCAGACACTGGCATAGGATTTTAATAAAGATCCCACCATATCACGCATAATGAAACTGAAATGGCGCAGGCTAAGATTGTTACAAAACCAATGTAATGTTTATCTAGTTGCTATACAACACATGCCAGGAGATGATAAGTACCCCCAAGGTTATAATAAAATTAAATGAAATTTTATAAATATATTAGATTTGAGGCAATTTAAAGAAAACAGTTGTCTCCCGTGATACGCATTCATCCTATGTGAAGCAGATTCTAAATTCATGGGTGACTCAGAACAGGATTAATCCCCCCAAGAGTAGAAAGATTTGGCCACAGGAATGTTGGAACCTGGTCCTTGTTAACATTGGCAGTCATGGTGGAAAGAGAAATGGAAAGCCATAGAACAATGATTATCAGGTCAGAGGTGCTGATATTTCCCAGGACCAACTGGTAGGTAAAGGCTAATATGCTGATAAATGTAGGCAACTTGCCTTTGAAGATCCTACATGGCACTCTGTTGTCAAGACACTTTAAGTGCTTGGGGGATAGGGCTGAAAAATCAAGAAAGAGGTCTGAGTCTGTGGGACTCTGCGGGTAAGTTTGAAGTCTGTTGTTGTTTTTTTTTTTCCCAGTTACTCATTCCATGCTCAGTCTATGAAGAATGGGCTCAATTTCTCAGCGGGGGGTGGGGTGGGGGTTCTTGAAGGATCAAGAAAGAGGGCCAAATGATTTACTAAAATTATATAAGGCCCTAAAGAAACCTTCACTGATTTTTTTTTCAATGATTGACTCAGTAGTTAGGAAAAAAATACTAATTGAATCTTTGGATTTTGAAAATGCTAATTCAGAGTGAATAGACCTTTAAAAGCAAGACCAGCATCAATAGAGGAATGGATTAGAAATTCTGATATTGAATCTCAGTATATGATGCTCACCTGATAGCAGAAGCAATTTCTAAAAGTCTTAGGCAGGATCAAAATGGCAGAACTCTTCATTGTGGTAAGGAAGGACATGTGAAAAGTGGCTGTAGGCAAAATATTCCTGAAAATCGTGGTTTTTCTAGAGATGATCCAAAAAGAAGGGCTCAGCCTTCCAGAGTGTGCAGAAGGTATGGCAAGGGCAGGTGTTGGACTAATGAATACAGATCAGCAAAGGATAGGCAAGGTAACCCTTTCCCATCAGGGAGCAACTGAGGGGGGCCTCTCGCCTACCCTAACGTCAAATTTGATTAAGTCTTTCCCTGTGTAGGAGAAACCCATCCACAGAGCAATTAAAAGATTTAATGGCTGTTGTGAAAAACAACACTGCTCTGGATATAACCAAGGACAGAACAGCTTTAATAGGTAAAACAAAACATTCAAGAAAGACCACAAAATGAATACAGTGGAAAACTGCTATAAATGATCAGAGACCAAGGAACACTTGCTTTGCCAGTGTGTGATGAAAATGGGTTTTCTTGAAGCATGTGTCTTTATTCTATGTTAGATATTAGACTGTACACTGTCACATGGCCCACACCATCTTGAACATCAGTTTATGAGTATTTTCTAAAATAAAAATATTTTTTGTTGTTTGGAATTAAAAACACAGGAGATCTAAATTGTTTAAGTAAATTCAAAGGATTTAAAGAGTTCAATAAAAACATTTACATAACATAACTGAATTTGCAACGGAACTAAAATTTCCATTGCAATGATGACAGTTGACAATATTAATTCCATCATTTGGGAGACATAAACGTTTAACCTGAACACTCAAGAGATAGTAGCATGCAGATCTCTGAGTTCAAGGCCAGACTGACACAGACCAAATTTTAAGTACAGAAAAACTTGTGTCCAGGTGTGGTGGTTCACACCTTTAATTCTAGCACTGGGAAGGCACAAACCTTTGGTCTCAGTACTTGAGAGGTAGAGACAGGCTCATAAGGATTACAGTGATTTAAATTAAAAAGCTTAATGCAAAAGGCAGCCTCAAATTCAAAGTGAATGTACTTTTTTTACTTAAAAATAAATACACTTAAAGTTGTATTTAGATTTAATTTTTCTAAAAAGAATTTTCATTAATTTCAACTTAAAGATAATACTTGTTTATTGTCAAAAAAAAAAAAAAACCAAAACATTTTGCCCTAGGAAACATATAGCCTGACCTAAAAAACAAACCCTCCCCCTAAAAAAAGGAAGAAAGAAAAAGGAAAAAAGAAATAAAGAAGCCCCCAGAGTTAGGGTTGAGTCAGGGTTTGTTTTAATCTTTCATGGAGAATGAAAACATCTATCCAAAGAATCCACAGATCACTGGATGAATGAAACATCTGAAGAAAAAGGATGGCTCATCAAAAGAAAAGTATCAAGGAGTAAATTTGCCAAGTGGTATCACACACTTCTATCTTTACTGCCTTCTAACAACGTAAGTGGTAAATGGTCTTAATGCGGTTCCAAATCAATTAAGAATTAAAGCTGTCCTTGGGGTTGGAGCGTGGCTCTTTCTATAAACCCATGCATGTTAAAGAAAAATCCAATATCTCCATCCATATTGGAAAACCCACCTGGTAAAGGACAGAGGAATGCAAAAAACAAACAAAGGGATTCTTTTATTGCCACAGATCTCATAATCTTTTGGTTTTCATTTGAACCTCTAACTTTTTCAATGTATAAATATTACCTCAAAAATCTTTTAAGATTATTATGTACATGGGAGGATTGTAAGCTTTGTCACAGGTGAAAGCAGTCTTGGCGGGCTTTGCCCTTGGACACACCACGGATACTCCCTGAGATTAACCTTGAGATAGACTGGGTGGAGCCATCCTGGGCCTGGAATTCAGGAAGGAGACCTGGGGACTCCACCTGGACTACTGTGCTTCTAATCGACCCTCAATAGGAGAGGGAGACTGCCCCTTGCACATGACAAACAGGTAGGCAGAGAGGACAGAGAGGAGCAGCAGGTTCAGACCGGGCTTGAGTGCACGTGGATCGGGAAGAGGATCAGGGAACAGACTGGACCAGTGCACAGGCCAGAGAAATCAAGGGACCCGTCCGGTGGAACGGATACCGGAAGGTTCACTCTTGTTTCATTTTAACCACTTTTCCCCCTTTTGTGTAAGCTAGTTAGGTTGTATAATAAAGTTTAATTGTTAAGAAACAGAGCCAACATGTACATACGAACTTTATGTTGATGATACTCTTAGTCATACAGAAAATTAACTGATTCTATAAGCATGTTCCATATAGCTTCCCATGCATGTGTCCAGCTGAAGATTAGATGCCCCAAGAAGACAGAAAACCTCTGGTGACTGTCTGGTTAGCCAGCATCCTCTGTCGTTTCTATAGATTTAAAAGCTGTTTGTTCTGTACTTTCAGTTTTCTTGGGTAATATTTATCCTTCCTAGGTCTCTGATGGGGTTGAAGACTAATGTTTATAGTCTTAAAGCTTCCCTTATCAACACTAAAAACGAAAGTTTAAGCTTAAGTTGGTGCCTAAGAAAATGTTTTAGGACTACAAAGGTGCTTCTATGTTGAAAAATTCAAGTTAGAAGAAAATGATTTTGTACAGAACTTTGGACTCACTGGGATAGGACAGAGATTGGAAACTTTTTCCAAAGCCGTCAAATGCAAATGGAGTGAACATTGTAAATGTAATTCCTACCTGATAATTCTCAAAGTTATTCTTATTGTATAGAGTTTATTAACATTAGAGCGGGGCGTGGTGGTGCATGCCTTTAATCCCAGCGCTCGGGAGGCAGAGGCGGGTGAATCGCTGTGAGTTCGAGATCAGCCTGGTCTACAGAGTGAGTCCAGGACAGCCAAGGCTAACACAGAGAGACCCTGTCTGGAAAAACCAAAAAAAAAAAAAAAAAAAAAATTAGAGAAAAGGCCATTATTTTAGAATAAAGGGGGGAATGAAGCGGATGTTTTGGTTTCTTTCAAAACTCAGTTATGCTATGTAAACATGTTTTTGTTTTAAACTCAGATGTTTGGGGCTGCTTTAACTTGTCCACAGTTGTCTTGTGTTTAATCTATGATTGTCTTGTGATCTGGCGGGAGCCTGATCAATAACAGATGTAGATAATTTAATCCTAAAATTTCTGAGAAGGTATTATAAACACCAGAGCTGGGAGAGATCAGGGGGTGAGGGGCTCCAAAAAGGCGGAGGCTGCTCCTCTCCCATGCCCTTTCTGGTTACTGTTGATCAAGTTTGATGGGAAGAATGTAGAGATATCCTGAAGTGAAGACTGGACTTGCACAAGGAACCCGTGGGCCCTAACCAGTAGGAAGTATCTATGAGACCCACTAATGTCTCCTACCTAATATTAGGATTTTGAAAGTAATAGGTTGGATAAGATTGGATAGGGGTGGGTAGAGGCATAAGAACCCTAATAAAATAGATTTTAAAAATACACATTACAGCCGGTGTGGTGGTGCATGCCTTTAATCCCAGCACTCAGGAGGCAAAGGCAGGTTGATATGAGTTCGAGGCCAGCCTGGTCTACAAAGTGAGTCTAGGACAGCCAAGGAGACACAGAGAAACCGGGTCTCAAAAAAACAATGTGTGTGTGTGTGTGTCTGTGTGTGTCTAAGGATTCAAATGTTGATTTCTGTCGTCCTAATACCTGGATTAAATTTTTGTTCTGAGATTTTTCCTGTCTAAACACTGCTTCCCCATTGTTCCCTGGTATATCAATATAACAGCTTAATTGTCAATGGTTGAGCAGGGAAGAGAATAGAGTTGGACTATCTGGAAGTCTGGGGAGGAGAGAGAGGGGGGAGGGATGGGAGAGCGAGGGGCAGTAGGAAATTCAGTCACGGGCAGAAGTCCAGGAGCCGCATGGTGTGTGTGTGGGGGAAGCAGCTGGAACAGAAAGTGTGATAAATTGGAAAGTAGCTCAGAGGTTTTGGCCAAGAGGGAGCCAGACCAGCTTAGGTTTACAAAAGAATAATTGTAGTGGATGTAAACATGTTTTTGTTTTGATCCCAAGTGTGGGATGTGAAAGACTTGTGTAAGGCTGTGTGGTGTTTTTCTGCTGAAAACAGACTTGTGAAAGAACAGGTGATGTTTGTCCACTGAAAAAGGAACTGCCTCTTGTTGGGGCATGGTCTTTGATAACTGACAAACATCCTCGTATGGACTCTGAGACGATACATACGAGCCCAAGAGGCAGGGCTTTTTGGTCTTGACCGTTCACTTCACTTCCAGATGCTCCTACAGAGAACTGCTCCAGCGAATACTTCTACGTTCTGGATTCCAGTTGCTGCTCTGGGTTCCAGTAGCTATGGTTGCAGTCACCTTTGCTGAATTGCTGGTTTGGTGTTTAATTGGTGCTGGAATCCTGCTGACTATGCCAGTGGAATTGCACCAAGAACTGAGTCAAAAAAAAAAAAAAGCTACTTCTCCTGTTCTTATTAACCTCTTTTCTCTATCTAGTGTAGGTGGGTTGGAAGGGAGGTGTAAGCATGAAAGAATCCCAAATAGAGTAGGTTTGAAAACAGCTCAAAGCCTACACATAATACTGCATGGGATTGTGCCGTAAAGTGTGTTAAACAAATGTAATAGTCCAGTCTCAATTATATGGCTGTTAACTGGGCAAGAAATTGAAACACGCATGCATAAAACCACCACTGAAAGAGAACACCCTTGGAGACTCCTTTTCATGCTCAACCTCTTCTTCTTCTTCTTCTTCTTCTTCCTCCTCCTCCTCCTCCTCCTCCTTCTTCGCTTGTCTTGTGTCCTTTTTTCCCTCCTCTCTTGGATTCATGGCTTGGATCTGTTGGTCATTGGCTCTTCCTCTTTTTATAAAACAATCAGAGATAGCTGGGAAGAATTCTTAACCCACATCAATAACAGGAGATTCCTCAATATTCATGACAATGCCCCTGTCTGGACTGTAACGAGATCTTGGGGCACAGAAATCAGTATATGAATACACAGTGCACAAGCCCATCCTCCAACATCTCACCCCTGCCCTTTGCCTTAAGAAAAAGCATTTTCTTATAACAAGAAACTACATACAATAAGGACAATTATCAAACAATTGTGAGAACTATTAGTTAAGGAATACATTCATTATGTCCAGTCAAACTTCGGTGACAGTACTATCTATCCTATCTTGATGAGATCAGGCCTCTGGCCCAGTAAATAACTTTTTGTGAAGCCAGAATAATAAACAACTTGCCAACATTGTTCTAGCAAAGCTCGACAGTCGACTTCTCTGCCTCCAGGTGGCCCAGTTTGGACATTGTGTCTACAGCTGAAGCATGGGCACTTTTCTTGCCCAGTAGCTTACTTTGCACTTTTGAAGCACACTCTTCAATGGAGGTTCTTCAGTATAAATCATCTTCTTTGCATTGGAATGGGTGTGCTGCCAAGAAGTGACAAGTCTTCTGCCAGAAAAGACTTTTACAAGTAAAACATCTTTCGATGCCAGTATTTTGTAGATCGCTGAGTTTTTGAAGACCAACTATCTATCTACAGTGTATCTGAATAGGCAAATATTATTTGGTTTTACTTATTTACTTTATGTTCAACTTTGACAACTCCTTTCCGTAATTAACTAGATCATGTTAGTAAACATGATCAAGAATTTGATTAATTTGCATTTCTTAATTATCATAAGCAGCTTGTAATAGCAGCAATCAAGGACAAATTCAATTTTTATAGATTTGGATGCAATCCATTGTTTATTTTATCCTGTTGAAATAAATACAAAACATCTCTGCCGGTGTAACACATTTCTTGTCTTCTGTTGTGAAGGCATGACTAATGATGTTTTCTTTTAGGATATTTGCTGTTAATTTTTCCCAAATAGCTGCTACAAACTCTTTGCAAATCATCATTGATCACCCATAACAAAATACCTAGGATTCCTGTTGGATTTTTTTCCCTTAAAATGGAAAATTATTCCTCTTATAAATAAATCACAAACCTTTTATATATGTCTTTATTTTTTTTAAATTGTATGCTAAGAATCCTTTCTAAAATACTATCCTCCCTTTGCATAATGAGTCCAGTAGAATTAAGAGTTGAGGGCAATATAACTCAAATATATTCCCGGCAATGTCTCCCAAACTTCAGGGTTGGGGTAGCATTTAAAATTAAGCAGCATGGAGACCACCTGACACCAGAACAAACAGATTCCCTGCAGTATAGACTCTTTGGTGGTTGACAAGATGTGACCTCTGACTGAAGCCCTCACAGCACATGCCTTTACCCAGTGTGGACCACGTGGTGCCTGAGCAAGTATGAGGCCTGACTGAAGCCTTTCCCACGCTGCTGACACATGTATGGTTCCTGTCTTGTGTGAACCCTCCTGTGAGTGCTAAGTGCTGTGCTCCAGCTGAATTCTTCCCCACACTTCTCACTTGAATGGTTTCTACCTGGTGTGACTTTTCTGATGGACTTGGACATAGGACCTACGGGTGAAGGCTTTCCCACACGTGTCACATTTGTAGGGCTTCTCCCCCGTGTGCACCCTCAGGTGGGAATGCAGAGTTGAAGCCAGTCTGAATTGCTTCTCGCACACATTGCATTTGAATGGCCTCTCACCAGTGTGGATGTTCTGATGAAATTGCAGACCTAAGGCACTGCTGAAGCCTTTCCCACACTCCTCGCATTTATAGGGTTTCTCTCCTGTGTGGACACATTGGTGGCTGTGACGGCTGACTCTCCAGGTGAAACGCTTCCCACACACATCACATCTGTATGGTTTTTCCCTGGTGTGAACTCTTTGATGATCTTGAAAAGTCGACCTCTGACTGAAACCCTTCCCACACACACTGCAGCGAAATGGCTTCTCTCCTGTATGGACCCGCTGGTGCCTATGGAAGATTGAGCCTGAACTGAAACCCTTCCCGCACTCCTCACATTTATATGGCTTCTCTCCTGTGTGGACCCACTGATGGCTGTGGAAGTTGTAATTGGAGGTGAAGCACTTCCCACACTCTTTGCACTCGTATGGCTTCTCCTTAGTGTGGACTCGCTGGTGGGTGCGAAGGCTCCAGCCACACCTGAAACTTTTGCCACAGTCTCCGCATGTATACGGCTTCTCTCCTGTGTGAGTTCTCTCATGGATCGTGAGGTGTCCGCTCCGTGTGAAGCCCTTCCCACACACCTCACACTTGTAAGGCTTCTCTCCGGTGTGCACTCGGCAGTGGATGTTGAGATCTGACCTGCGTCGGTAGCCTTTCCCACAGGTGTCACACTTATAGGGCTTTTCACCTGTATGGGTGGGCAGGTGAGCATACAGTTGTGAGCTCTGGTTAAAGCTCTTCCCACAAACAGGGGACCGGTATTGTTTTTTTCCTGGATGAGCACTTTGTTGAATGGGGACACTGGAGCTATGTCCGGTGATCTCATGTGTACTAGGCACAGGGGACTCATTGTCTAAGAGGACCTGCTGATGGAGTTCCAGACTGGGGCTGTCAATGAAGGTGTCTTGGCCCTTGCTGCGCTGGGAGGCCTTCCATTCTGTATAAACATGATGCTGGGTGAGAGGTGATTCAGGAATGATAACGTTTCCACCGTCAGTGGCGCTGTGGGCTTTGCTTATTTTATGCAGCTTACGGTTGTCGTGGTGGGAAATGCAACCCAGAATGTCAACTCCTGGAGCCAACAGTTGTGGCTTGTTATTCACCAGAGTCTGTGCACAGTGCTGCTGAAGGTTCCATCTATCAGTAAGATGTGTTTTACTCCGTGAACTCTGAGCTCTTCCAGACAGAAATTCCTTATTTTCAGTAATGCTGGAATGGTGGCCTTTGAGATTCTCAAAACAGCTGCCATCCACGAAGGCCCAGTGATGCTCTTCTCCAGCCCCGTGGCAGAAAGAGTGGCACTGCTCCTGGCAGTGAGGACCCTTTCCTTGAGTGTTTATTACAGCATCTGGAGTTCTGGCCAGTTTGATGACATCATGGCTTGTCACTGGCCAGGATGAAAGTGATCCCGGTGAAGGACACCTAAATTCTGGTGCATGGACAGTCTCCATCTTGTCTGGACTTAGGCCTCCTGGAGAAATAGAGAACAGAAGGTGATATGAGGAAGGATGGGGACATGGAAGGTCCGAGTCCTCAGTTCTCTTAGCAACCTGAACTGGAGACCAGCATCAAACATGAATGTCCTAGAACTCTGAGGAACAAAGAGTGAGCACTCAAAAGCAAGCCACAGTTGAGCCTGGCAGAAAGTCTGTTGTCAGCCCAGGAGTGAAGTCTTGAGGTTGGACTCAGCCTTTGCTGAGTATCTGCCTCATGGCTCCCTGCGTAGCTGAGCAGACTGAGAAGGAGAAGGAAGCACTTCTCAGTATCTGGACATTTTTTACTTGAGGGAGGGTGTGGCCTGAAGAATACATGGGTGTGGCTCTTCCTCTGGGACTGGAGGGAAAAGAGAAAACAGGGTCTGCCTGATCCTGATATGTTTGCTGGGCACAGTCAACCAAACTGGTTACTCTAGTACTTGGGGAGCTGAGGGAGGAGGGTCAAAAATTTCAGGGTAACCTGGACTACACAGCAAGACCTTGACACGAAACAAAAAAAAATGAAAACAATTTGATTTTCCTGGGTATAGCATCAGACCAACAGTCTAAGATGGGGAGCAGCACAATGCGACTCTGGTGATGAGGGAAGGATGCACCCCACACAAGAGTACCAGCAGTGCTGGGCTTCCTGCAGATGCACTTAACTTTCTGGGGTCAAGGACTTAAGAGATTGTGGAAACTCCCTGCAGCTAAGAAAGACAAGGAGGACAGACATGAGGCAGGGGTGTCCTTGCATGGAGGCCCAAAGTATCCGTTTTGTGAAGCTTGATTGTTTTGGATAGACCACAGAGGCTACAGATGTCAGAGCTATGGGATACTTGCCAAGCAAATCTGGAAACAGGGATTGAACCAGACCGGGAGAAAGAAGTGCGTTGTGGTCAAAGCTGAAAGGAGCACTTTAACATCAGACAAGGAGACGTAGACTTTGGAGTTTGTTCTTTTGGTTTTTGTTCAGTAGTTCCTCACTGTGCTCCCCTTCTTCCCTTTTTAAATTGTTTGTTCTGTGCCGTTGTATGTGATCTGGTTTTGATTTTGATTTTGCAGTGGTTAGAGTTCAGATATAGTGTAAGTCTCAGAAGAGACTCAGAGTGAGACTGTGATGGAGAGTAGAGACTTCCGTGGATGGACTGCATGCGTTTAGCACTCTGACGTGGCTACAAGCTATGGGGGCCTGGGTGTGGGATACTGAATGGGAAGAGGCCCCACCAGGCTCATGTGTCTGAATGTTCGGTCCACAGGCAGTGGCAAGGCTTGACAGGGATCAGGAGGTGTGGCTTGTTGAAGGAAGTGTGTCACTGGGCTTGGTCTTTGGAGTTTCAAATACTCAAGCCAGGCCCAGTGTCTCTCTCTTCCTGCTGTCTGCAGATCTGGATTGAAATTGTCTGCGACCACGTCTGCTGCATGCTGCCATGTTCCCACCGTGATGATAATGGACTAAAGCTCAGACAGAGTGAACGAGCCCCAGTTAAATGCTTTCCTTCATAAGAGCTGCCATGGTCATGGAATTAAGTAAGAACGCCCCCTCCTCCTGCCATGGGCACCCACACAGACCCACACCCACACCCACACATTCTCACACTCACAAAGAAATGCTCTTAAGTTTTTATTTAAAGCACAGCATGGGGCTGGAGAGATGGCTCAGAGGGTAAGAGCACTGCCCGCTCTTCCAAAGGTCCTGAGTTCAATTCCCAGCAACCACATGGTGGCTCACAACCATCTATAATGAGATCTGGTGCTCTCTCCGGTGTGTAGACATACACGTAAGCAAAACACTGTATACATGAATAAATGAATCTATCTTTAAAGCACAGCATGAATGTGTAAAATGAAGTCTTAAAAAAAAATAAAGTGGAGGCTGGAAAGATGAATCAGTGATGCAGAGCACTGGCTGCTCCTCCACAGGTTTGGTCTGCAGCCCCCACACGCTGGCTCACAACCATCTGCTACTCCAGTTCCAAGGGATCTGATGCCCTCTTCTCCCCTCTGTGGACACCAAGAATGAATGTGGTGCACAGACGTACATGCACACAAAACATGTACATAAAATACACAATAAATAAACCTACAAGGAAAGCAGTGGAGTGTAACCAAGACACCACATGTGAACTTCTGACATTGTCAAGGGACACAAGGTGCCATCCTCACCCACTGACAGAAGGTTCCTGAAGTTCTCCAGCATCACGTCATGGTACAGCTTCCTCTGGGCAGCATCCAGCAGCCCCAGCTCCTCCTCGCTGAAGACCACGGCCACATCCCTGAACGTCACTGCCTCCTGTGACAGCAAACACATGCCACCTGAGTTTCATACCCAATGTCACCAAGACCTGAACAATTGTTTACACAGCGCCTATTGTGTTATTTAGGGTTTCTACTGCTGGAGCAAAACACCATGACCAAAGTGCAAGGTGGGGAGGAAAGGTTTTCTTTGGCTTTCACTTCCATATTCCTGTTCATTATGAAGGAAATCAGGACAGGAACTCAAACATGGCTTGAACATAGGAGGCAGGAGCTGATGTAGAGGCCACTGTCTTGCTCTTCATGCCTTGCTCATCTCGCTTTCTAATAGAACCCAGGACCATCAGCCCAAGGATGACACCACCCACAGTGGGCTGGGTCCTCCCACACCGATCAGTAATTGAGAAAACACCTTATAGCTAGACCTTATGGAGACACTGTCTCAACCGAGGGTCCTTATTCTCTGATGACTCTAGTTTGAGTCAAGTTGACACACACACCACCCAGTACACACATTTACCCATTTCCATGGATACAGAGTGGGTAAGGGACAAAAATAGAAAACACTGTTGCAAGGAATTCGTTGTCTCTTGTATAACTGGGTCACTAGATCCATAGCTGTTTACTGGGAAGTCACAGAGGTCAAAGTTACCGAGCAACAAGTGAGGAGTAACATGCTGACCTTGTACTGGGGACAGGTGACAACGCCCAACTCCTCCAGGCAGTAAAGTTTGGTATTGTTTTTTAAATTATCTGTAGGCCTGGCTAGCGATCAATCAAGACACAGACACTTATTATATTTTAAAATAGCCTTAGTTAACCTAGGACAGGGCAGATATCAATCCTCTAAACTACTTTCCATAGTGTGGCAGGCATGGGATCCCTGCCTCAATCCCATGCCATCTGCTTCCAATAACTTCTATGAACCTACCTCCCATCCATAATCCCAAATATTTGTTAATGTTCTTCATCTGGGCTGGATTCTCCATACACGCTGCCGGCCATGTGCTTTTCCTCCAGCTAACCCATGGCGGCCTTCCTCTCTCCTTTCTTCTCATGGGGGTCTTTCTTCTTCCCAGAATTCCTCTCTCTCTAAGCCTCACCTATCTCCTTTGCCCTGCCCAGGCTTTTTATTAAACAAAAGGTGGGTCACACAGACAACAAACAGTAATTAACATCAAATCACTCCTCAACAGTTCAGGTTCACCTTCATCCCCAAAGCAGAGATGTCCAAAAATCTATTTTACGAGTGATGACACCATTGAAAATGTTTGGCGATGTAGATCACAATGGACCTCAGATTCGGAATATTTTATTACTAGTGTCTACGCAAATGTTCCCAAATCCAAAAGTCCCTCAATTTGTGAAAAGCTTGTGTGTCCAGAGGTATCAGGTAAATGGGTCAGGGCACATCCACTGTAGGTTTACACATCCCTGACCTAATGGTCCTGGATTCTGTAACAAAGCAAATGAGCAAGACGTGGCCAGCAAGCCAGTAAACAGCACCCGTCCATTCACACTGCATCAGTTCCTGCCTCCAGATTCCTGTCTGTCTGTGTTCCTGTCCTGACTTCCTTCAGTGATGCACAGCAATATGGAAGTGTACGCCAAATAAACTCTTTCCTCCCCAGCTTGTGTTTTGGTCAAGGTGTTTTGTTGCATCGATAGAAACCCTAACTAGGGAGGCCATGGTGGCGCAAGGCTTTAATCCCAGCACTCAGCAGGCAGAGGAGGGAAGACCTCTGAGTCCAGGCAAGACAGGGCTACAGCATGAGTTCCAGGACCAGCAGGAACACATAGAGAAACTGGTGATGGGGAGGAGGGATTGGAAAGAAAAATGAAACCCCATCTAAGACACAGGCCTTCAGGAACCTTCTGGAACAGACAACATGCAGCTCATTGCTAGTTCTCAGGAACACACCTCGGCCAATAGCATGGGGTTCAGGGTTACGGGTGCAAGCGCAGGCTCTGCAAAGTGTAAGAACCTTGTTACACACTTCAAGGTTCTGGACTGACGAGCTGGGGAAATTTCTCAGTGCCTCAAGTTTCCCCATCCGTATAACACTGCCTACATCACAATGTCCTTGAATGGGATTAAATGAGAAAGGACCTAGGACACTGTCTGATATAAACTAAGCAGCCAATATATGCCCAACAACACTATCATCACTACTCATGACCACACAGTGCTCCTGAAAGGATGCCTTACATTCATATACTTTAGAACGCACCGTCCACATACACAGCACGAATGTGGAACATGAATTAAGTGAAAGCTTCAGAAAAACTGCTATTTTTAATCACTTACCAAAGCACCCAAGATTTTTTTTTTAAAGTGTCCAGTTTAGGCCAGAACTCAGAGCATCAGGGATACTCACTACCTACACATAAACTGGGGAAAATCGCACTGTTATTAGCAAACCAAGCATTTACTCCCTGGAACTGACCATCCTGGGTAGCTGGAGAGCTTGGCTGACCACCACGTCCAATGTGCCCTTTGCATCAGTATTCATGCTAAATTTACTGACTCGTGCCTCCTGGGTGCTCAGTGCACAGAGTTTCCGGGATCCTGGTATTTCAATGTCAGACTGCACACCTCATTTGATCCCAGCTTGTGTGTACGTGTGTCTGCGTGTCTGCTCTTTCCTTATTCTCCGTCACTCACGTTGTGTCAATCTCAGAGGCCGTGCAGACGGCAGCAGCCAGACCCTCCCTGGTTGCTCAGGAAAAGAATGCTCAGGATGCCAAATGCAGGAAATGAAGGTCAAACAGTCTTCTGTGCTACGTGCGTACATGTGTACACATGCATGTGAGTGTTCCTATGTAGATGAGGGTGCGCATGCATGTAGAGGCTAGAGGGCATCTTCTCATCTACTTCCTCAAGTGCTGGTCACCAGTTTGTGTTTGTTATTTTTTGAGACAGGGTCTCTCAGCGGCCTGCAACTTGCCCAGTAGTCTAGGATGGCTGCCAGCGAGCGCCAGGGATCTGACTGTCTCCACAGAGTCCTAGAAAAAGGAGACCCTGCTTTGGCAAGGTTCAAGAGAAAAAGTGACTTCCAAATAGCTCTCCTCTGACGTCTACATGCGTGCCTTGGCACGCTCATAACCAACGCCCTCACACTATAATAATAATAATATACAACTTTAAAATTAAAAGAAAATGAAAAACCATTTCTGCTTAAAGAAATCAAAATTATTTGTAAAATACAAGGCCAATTATGAAAAATGATGTCACTTTTCAGATGTAAGTGAACTTAAACTTTATTTTTTTTTTTTTAATGTTTGTGTATGCTCTGTGTCCGTATGCACATGTGTGTCCAGGTGCCCTGGGAGGCCTCAAAAGGGTGCTGGGTCCTCCAGAGTTATAGGCAATTTGTAAGCTATCAGGAGTGGGTGATGGGAACCAAACTGAGCCACTGCTTCTAACTACTGAGCCCTCTCTGCAGCTCACTTTCTCTATCTCAAAATTCATTTACCCTTTTCATTTTCATGTCTGCAATGTACTTTGAGCACATGTCCCCCACTAACCTCTCTCCTCCCTCCTCCTACCAAACCTGACTTCTCACCCACACCCCCTCACACGGTCACGCAGGTCAGTGTGGCTCAGCTGCACAGCGCTTGCCCAGCATGCAGGCTCCTGTTTTCAGTCCCTAGCACTGGGGGGAGTGGGGGAAGCCACCGACTTACCTGTGACTTGGTCATTGCTCTCTTCTTCTCTTTGACACCAGGCAGGGCTCTGGGAAGCAAGCTGGGGGGAGGAAGGGCTTCATGAGAGCATTGCTAGGACAGTCAGTCCACATGGCTGCCTCAGCCTTCCCATCAGCCCCAAGCGCTGGCATTCCAAGTCTGTGCGCACAGACCTGGCTTTTCTACCCACTTCCTGTTAACCGGGAGCGTCAGCCTCCAGGTTACCAAGCCGTCCTTGCCTCAGCTCACTCACAGCAGAGGGTTAGGAAAGCCAGCGTTCTCTATTTCTGGCAGCTTTCAGGAGTGCAGGGCGCCCTCACCTTCACAAAGCTGCCTGTGGTGATGGGTTTCACAAAGAAACAAAGCTTTAAGAAGCTCTGAACTCAGCATGGAGTGGTGGCACACGCCTTTAATCCCAACACTCTGGAGGCAGAGGCAGGCGGACTGATTTGAGTTCGAGGCCGGCCTGGTCTACAAAGCGAGTTCAGGACAGCCGGGACTACACAGAGAAGCCCTGTCTCGAAAACAAACAAACAAAAAAAGCTGCTCTGAACTCTACCGATGAACGCTGTGTCATAACTGACTACCACCCTCAGATGGGCTTGTTAATTGTGAAGGCTGTCTTACACTTGATTGCTTTTGTACACATTAGTAAAATTCACAACCTCTCCCTTTCACCCAACCACCCTCGCCCCGCTCTTAAAGGTTTAAATACAAGAGCCTCCTCCATAAAGTCTCTTTTCCCACCAATAATGAGTAGTAAAAACCTAAACCCTCTCTAAAGAAAAGTGAGTTTTGTCCTGTGAGAAGTTTCCGTGGGTAAAGGTGACTGTTGGCAAGCCCCAAGGCCTGAGTTCGAGTCTCCGGCCACCAAGCCGTGGAAGAAGAGACCCACTTCATGCAAGTCGTCTTCTCACTTCCTCCTTACATAAGATGTGGCAACCCTCCTCTATAAGTAAATAATAAATGCCCCAAAAATTTATCACATTTAAACGTCAGAGTTGCATACCAGTTAATGCTTCAGGGCACCGGCCTCCGTCCCCACAGCTCCTCTCCAGGCTCCGTGGGAAGCTAGACTCTCCGGGGGCTCCACAAGCAGCTGAGATGGTCCAGGAATTCCGGGCAGCGCCGCCTCAGGCAGAGCCCAGCAGAGAGGACCCGGCCGCCGCCCCCGCCGCCCCGCTTCTCCCCGGGCCGCAGACTCGGTCCCCGAGGGGAGACACTGGGAGCACGAGCCCACACCAAGGGCCGTGGGACGATCCAACTTCTCACTTTGCCAGGACCATTTCCACCCAGAGGTCCTTCCGGGAACCGGAAGTCACTTAGGCCATCACTCGTTCGAGAACTACATTTCCCAGAATGCCTCAGCGGAAGAGGCTCCTCTGGTACTCTTCCGGGACAACAATCCCCAGAAAGTAAGGCTGTTCATAGGTTTCAAAACTGTTTTAATCTAGAGCGATGTGTGTGGAAATAGCTGTTTGGGAGCTGGCTCCCATGCGTTGCTTTGTGGTTTGTTTGCTTCTTAAATGCCATGAAAGACAACAATGAATATTTTGTTGTTGTTTTGTTTTGGGATTCCCAGAGAGTTTTCTGTGTTTAGCCCTGGCTGTCCTGGAACTCCTCTGCAGACCAGGCTGGCCTGGAATTCTGGGATCCCCATGCCTTCTGAGAGCTGGGATTAAAGGCCTGTGCCACCACCTGTGGTTTGGTAATACTTTTTCAGTCTATCCTTGTCTGTGGTTTGGATTGAGTAATTTCTATCATACCGACTGCTGGTTCAGTCGTTTCACCACCAATATATTGTTCAGGCCACTTTCTTTCTTTCTTTCTTTCTTTCTTTCTTTCTTTCTTTCTTTCTTTCTTTCTTTCTTTCTTGATAATTCAATTCTTAGCTCTATAATTATCATAAAAAGACACTGACCTCCCATCCATATCTACAGAGTGTAACTCTGTTCCTAAAAGTCAGTACAATTTGCCTAATGCCAGTAGAAATGAAGCCTCTTTTTTTTTTTTTTTTGTAATGATTCAATTTTCATGCAGCCTTCAGAGAGCAGAAGAGGGCGTAACGTCTTGGAGCTTGACTTATAGGCGGTTGTGATCTACTCCCTGTGGTCTCTAGGAACCCAACCTGGGTCCTCTGCAAGAGCTCTTAACCACTGAGCCTTCTCTCCAGTCCCAAGAATTTTCTTTTCAAGATGTTAACATTGAACTCAGGATCTTTCTAGTGTTAGACCCATTCTCTACTGCTGAGCCATGCTCCCAGCCCTGAGTCCAGCTCAAGGATGCGTTCCTAAATTGCGAGCTGTGTCGTTAACAAATGTAAAAATAAATCCATTGCACCAGCCATGATGGCGCATGCCTTTGATCCCAGCATTCAGGAGGCAGTGGCAGGTGTATCTGTGATTTTTAGACAGCCACATTTTGTTGTTAATTTACCAGTATGACCTAATAATGTTTATGATTAGGCCTATAATTATTATTATGGCAGTATAACCCACTAGCAACCATTCAAGACACAGACACCTATTATATTTTAAAACAGCCTTAGTTAAAATGGGGTGGGGCAGATAGTAATACCCTAAACTACTTCCCATAGTGGAGCAGGTATGGTATACCTGCCCCAATGCCATGCCATCTGCTTTTAATAATTTCTATAAAGCTACCTCCCATCCATAATCCCAAATACGTGTTAATGTTCTTTCTTCATCTGGGCCGAATCCTCCATCCACACTGGCCATGTGCTTCTCCACCTAACCCATGATGGCGCAACCTATCCCCTTTGCCCTACCCAGGTAATGGCTTTTTATTAATTAGCATGAAAATAGATCAGACCAAACCCCAACAGCTTCATGCACAGAGCAAGTTCCAGGATAGAAGGTTGCACAGTAGGGACACAGTTTCAACAAACAATATTGTTTGTAAATTACACATATTATTTATAGGCCCGGCTAACAATCAATCAAGACACAGACACTTGTTATATTTTAAAATAGCCTTAGCTAACCTGGGACACGACAGATGTCAATCCTCCAAACTACTTTTTATAATAGGGCCTCAGGCATGGGATCCCTGTCTCAATCCCATGCCATCTGTTTCTAATAACTTTTATCAAGCTACCTCCCATCCATAATCCCATATACTTGTTCATGTTTTTCATCTGGACCAGATTCTCCATCCACGCTGGCCACATGTTTTTCCTCTATCTAACCTATGACAGCCTTCCTCTCTTCATTTTATGTCTCTCTACTTTCTTTTCTTTTCTTTTTTTCCTTTCTTTCTTTCTTTCTTTCTTTTTTTTTTGACAATACTTCTTCTTCCCAGGATTCCTCCCTCTCTCCTAGCCCCACCTATCTCCTTTTCCCTGCCCAGGTGGGATGGCTTTTTATTAAACAAAAGGTGGGTTACACAGACAACAAGCAGTAATTAGCATCAAAATACATCAGACCATCCCCAAACAAAACAAACCAAGCAAACAAAAGAAAAGAAAACAAACACAACCTCAGTAAGATCAGGAATAAACCTCATCCAGAGACCACTCCTGCAGTAAAATGACTTCTCATATCTCTGGTATGGTGTGAACATCTGAATCAGGAAAGGACTTTGAAACCACATTGGCAAAAATTAATAAATAATAAAAAAAAAGTTTAAAATGCATTGGCAAAAGAACACTGAGAGGAAGGCTGCTGGGTGAGCTTCTGAAACTCATCTCTTGACATGTGCCTGAAGATGCTCTCAACTATGGATGCAATCCAGAGAAGAGTCCAGAAAAATGAATTTGTGGCTCTCTGAGTCCTTTCCCTGTGGAATCTGAGGTGGGCAGATTCCTTGTACAGCCCATGGATACAGACCTAACACCTTCCCTGTGCCCTCCAGGTGAGGAGCATAGGAGACTCCTTTGGTTATTCTGTAAACTAGTTAATCTGCAGCCATTGCCTCCTTAAGTGTCTTAGAGCTAATAACGTCTCATTCTCCCTTTGTTTTCTGAGATGATCCCTCTGCTCTGGCCTGTAATTTTATACCTTCCTACCTTAGCCTTTCCTCACTGAGGTTTCATGTGTGAATTACATACTTGGCTTTTCTCAGTTTTCTTCTCCTCCTCTTCCATTTTATTTCCTTTTTAAATCCTTTCTTTCATATTTTGTCTTCCTGTTCCTCTACTCCCCTGGCTTCGAACTTGCTTCTTAGTTGAGGATAACCTTCAACTTCTGATTTTCCTGCCTCTCCTTACCAAGTTCCAATAGGGATCAGGAAACAAAATGTAAGGCCCTTGCAATCTGGTTGTCATGGTTTGTGTGTGTACTTATATTAATGAGTTTTGTCAATTTGCCACTATTATGCCCAGATCTCAAGGTCCCCAAAGACCACTCAAGAGCCACTTCTGATGCAAGTGCATGAGGGTTGTTTGTTCAAGGCCAGGCAGCGGCTCCCTCCCTCACCAATACAGTGGATTGGGAATTGATCCTAGACATATTTATATTTTGGTTATTTTTGCCTTCAACTTGTTCTCCTTATCTGGTGGATAATCAGTGTGGGCCCAGGAGCAAAGGTATAAGGTCAACTTCAGTCTCTGCTGTGCCCTGTGTAGCTGTGCAGAGGGGTAACAGGAAGAAAGCACTTCTCAGCATCTGGAGATTTTTTTTTCCTTAGGGGATGGTACTGGCTGATGTACACAAGGGTGTGATTCCTCCCAGGGACTGGAAGGAACAGAGAAAACTAGACCTACCCGGTGCTAACCTGTCTGCAGGTGACATGAAAAACGATCTGCTTCACCTCACTCAGATCCAAAGTGAGAGAGTGTAATGGGACAGAACAGGGAGCTTTGGAAGCTGAGAGAAAGAAGTGTACAGGATTGCACGTAACAGCAAAGGCCCAGCTCGAGGAATTCCATGCGTTGGGGAGCACACACATGCAGGAGGAGATTGGAATAACTTCAGCACACAAGCTCACTTGGAAACTAGGAAAGGAGGCAAACATGTTTAAGCAGCAAGACTCAAAAACAAAACAAAATGAACCGTCTGCTGATTAAGGAATGGCTTTTCTGGGGGAAAAAAAGGCAAGGACAGAAGTGAGTGGGCTTCCTTCAAATGCCTGCTCTCTAACTTAAGATGGCCAGGCTGATGAAGGAACAGGTCAAGGGTGCTCAAAAACAATGTGGAATAACCAAAGTTGCAACAATATTGTACAGAATCCCCAAGGACACCAGGAAAAGACAGGGGAACAAACTACAAGAATGGGGAATGAAGATGAACCATTAAACTTCTGAAGCTATAAACAGAAACGAGTAAAGTAGAAGATCCAGCTATCCTGGGATGCAGTTTTGTGGCTTGCATGACACAGCAGGACCAATTCATGTCAGTGGGAGAAAGAGGTAGAGGAACAGGAGGTGGGGAGGGGGGGTGTGTGCTTGGAGAGCAGGTATAGTGTGAGGGAACAGGGAAGGCTTTCCGGAAATGGTCATAACTGCAGCTGCACAAGGGCCATGGGCTTCATGGAGCCCTTGCTCACAGTGGGCAAACACTGGAGATTTTGGTGTATGTCACCACAAGTAAAACTACATCCATGGTAACAGGTCTGGAGGTGCTCGGACACCAACGACAGAGGCACAAGCAGAATGTAAAGCTGCCCCCCCCCCACCACGGCAGGATCTGTGAGGACTTCTGAGCAGATAATGCAGAGAGGGAGAGGGAGAGGGAGGGGGAGACAGACAGACAGAGACAGAGAGAGAGCGCGAGAGAGAGAGGGGGGGGGAGAGAGAGACAGAGAGGGGGGAGGGAGAGAGGGAGAGAGAGACAGACAGACAGAGAGAGGGGGGGAGAGAGAGAGAGAGAGACAGAGAGAGAGAGGGAGAGAGAGAGAGAGACAGACAGACAGACACGGAGAGGGAGAGAGAGAGAGACAGACAGACAGACAGAGAGAGGGGGAGAGAGAGAGAGAGAATATGGCACCCGGCCAGGAAGAGCTGGAGTTTGAAGCCCTAGAAGTTAGGGTTCCAGTTAGGCAAAGTGGATGATGCCCACCAACCTAGTGCCTGGGAAGCTGAGGCAGAAGGATCACAAATTTCTTTACAAGCCTGGGCTACATAGCAAGACCTTGCCTTAAAAGAAAAAAACAAAACAAAACAAAACCCCAAGACGACTTGATTTCACTTAGTGAACTGGGAGGCCAGCTGTCAGGGAGCAGAACTATGGGACTGTTCGGTTGTTGGCCGGAGGAAGACTCCCTTTATCAGTAGGATGAAATGGAAAGGTGGCAGTTGTTTTCTAACCAGGCTAACTCCCAAATAATTGAGACGTGTAAGGAGCCAGCCACGATCGTGCCAGCCGCACCCAATAATGGTGCTGGTCTGTGTGCTGCTACCTGTAAACAATTGCCAGTACGCATGCGTTTGCTAGAGCTATCTCTAGTCACCCCTCCCGTCAGGGGGACTATGCTAATTGTAATTATGCTTGTGTTAGCTGTTGACCTATCTGCATTCATATGTTAATTAGGCATTCTGCCTGAACCTGTGAGGTGTTAACAGGCCGCTTTAGATGGTATTTAAGTTCAAGCTCTAGGGGAGTTCGGGGTCTTTCGCTTCAACTTCAAGGGCGCTCCCAATAAAGCGTGATTGAGAAGAATCCTGGTGTTAAGCGTCTTTCCTGCAGGCAGGAGGTCGCGTCAGAGACGGAGACCTATAGACTTATTAAACAAGCTTTAAGCACAATAACCGAGAACAATTCCTAACCCTCTATGCTATCTTAGTTACTTCCCTGTTAGCTCTGTTTTTTAACGATTAAACTCTATTATACAACCCAACTAGCTTTCACAAGAGGGAAAAAAGGTTAAAGGGAAACAAGAGTGAACCTTCCGGTATCCGTTCCATGGGACGGGTCCCTGAGTGTCTCTGGTCTGCGTGCTGGTCTGGCCTGTTCACTGATCCTTTTCCCGATCTGAACCTGCTGCTCCTCTGTTCTCTCTGCCTGCCTGTCTCTCACATGCAAGGGGCTCCCTCTCCCATTGAGGGTTGATTGGAAACACAGTAGTCCAGGTGGAGTCCCCAGGTCCCCTTTCTGAATTCCAGGCCCAGGATGGCTCCACCCAGTCTATCTCAAGGTTAATCTCAGGGAGTATCTATCCATGGTGTGTCCAAGGGCAAAGCCCGCCAAGACTGCTTTCACAAAGCTTTCAATCCTTCCCACACTTCCCAGCCACCACATGCCTCAAGTTACTTGCATTTAGTCTGGCCTTGGCTTGCTCTGCTGTAGCCGTCCACCCTCAAGGAGAATTCCATTGGCAACCCCTCCTCATGACAAGCTATTTCTTCACCTGCCTTGCAGCCTACTTCTTCTTCCTTCTTCTTCTCCTCTTTCTCGGACCCAAGTCAGATGGAAAGTCCAGCCTTCCTATCGACTCTGCCCGGTCATTAGCTGTTCAGCTGTTTATTAACCAGGGAGCAACTTTGACACCACGTTGATACGGGAGCTCTTTCAGTATTCATGACAATGCCCGTGTCCAGAGTGTAACCAAGACTTGGGGCACAGAAAACAGTATTTAAATATGTAGTGTACATCTCCTCCTTTCGGCCCAATAAAAGCTCTTTTTTCTTGTTACAAGAAACTACATAAATAACGACAGTTATGAAAATTGTAAGTTAAGAATCACATTCATAACGTCTACTTCATTTGTATTTGGCAACTTTGGAGAAAGTGCTCTACTGTCTATCTTACCTTGGTGCATTCAGAGTTGTGTATCTGAACCATTTGCTATCATAGCTTGCATTTATCAACTTTAAAAGAAACAAACAAACACCTACTTAGACCTAAAGATATCATTTAAAACACTTTCTTAAATCCTAAAGAACTTAGGCTTAATTGTGAAACTGTACCTTCAACCCCATCAGAGACTTGAGAAGGAATAAATATTATCTGAGTGTCTAGGAACAGAGAGTAAGCAGCTCCCAAAACTATAGAAATGGCACAGTCAGGGCTGCCTGGAAAGCTACCCGTTATTTCTCAATAATGTAGGAGCATCCATCTCCAGCCTTCTTGCCCAGTACATGCCAAGATTTTTTTTCTGGAGTAGGAATTATCAAGGACTTGCCTGCCTTGTCCTGGCAAAACTCAGTAGGCCACTTGCCTGGGTCTAGTTTGTCCAGTCTGGATAGCATTTTCTCTGCAACTGAAGCAAGGGCAGTTTCTTGTCCAGTTGCTCGCTTGAGACTTTTAAAGCAAACTTCATTTGGAGGTTCTTGAATGCTCATCATCTTCTCTGAAGCAGAATGGGGCTGCTTCCAGGAGCTGACGTCTCAGTGCCAGAAAAAAAAAATCCTCTTAATTAAACATCTTTAAATGCTATATTCTGTCCATCTCTGAGGTCTCTGAAGACCACCTATCTACCCACAGTACTTCTGAATAGGCATTGTTTGTTTCTAGTACTTACTATCTGTTCAACTTTGGAAGCATCTTTGTGTAATTAACTAGACTAGTATTGAGTTATATGGCTAGTAGCAGCTTTATAGTTTAAGTAGATTCAATAATCTACCCTCATTTCTATATTGTTCCTATATCTTTCCCCTTTTTTCTTTCTAACTCTTTCCTGTAGGCAACATATTTACATCCACTACACTTTCCCTTCCTTTTCCCTTAGCTTTAGATAAGGAAAGATTGAGGAAAGGAGAGAAATCCCTGAGTTGAATCTCTTATACTTTGTTTCCTCCCTAATCAAGGCTATTAACAACTCATAGTAAATCACCTTTCAACTATGATCATCATCCAATGAATGACAACCACGCACCCCATGTTATTGAGAAATGGGTGTCATTCTGTTAAAATGTCATCTTGCTGTCTGAGGGCATAGTTTTCTTTTTGTGAACCCCGAAAAAACTGGGATATAGACCAGTCTTAAGAAGCTAGCTGTAACATGTGCGTCCAGTCTCTGTGTGGTGTGAATGTACAAACTTAAATGAAGTCCTGACTGGAACACTCTGAGATGCTGGACCAATTGGGGTCATCTGGAGTCAGCAGCTATCTCAGAAGCTGTCCTGGAAGCAAGTTTTGATAAAACAGTTATTAAGACAGTCTCAAGTTGTATCAAGTAGAATGCTGGAATAAATATATCTCAACATACTTCTCAGCATCCTCCAGGATGTCTGGTTCTTTTGTTCTGTAAACATATATACTTCCACAGTATGTATGTGTGTATACATATACATACATACATATATATATATATATATACACACACACACACATGTATGTACATATGTGTGTGTGTGCATTAACATATGTATGGAATGTGCAATATGCACAGAGCAGCTAAATATGATTCTTTGCTCTTTGTATGAGTAGATGAAAGGCACCTGTCTTTTTTTTTTTTTCGAGACAGGGTCTCTCTGTGTAGCCTTGGCCATCCTGGACTCGCTTTGTAGACCAGGCTGGCCTCGAACTCACAGCAATCCGCCTGCCTCTGCCTCCCGAGTGCTGGGATTAAAGGCGTGCGCCACCACGCCCGGCTCAAGGCATCTGTCTTTCATTATAAGTTTGTTTGGACTGCATAACTGTCTCAATTTCAGTTTTAATGCTGTGAAGAAACACCATGACCAAGGCAACTCTTACAAAAACATTTTATTGGTAATTGGTGCTGGCTCACAGTTTCAGATGTTCAGCCCGTTATCATCATGGCAGGAAGTACGGCAGCCTGTAGGCAGACATGGTGTTGGAGGTGCTGAGAGTTCTAAATCATGATGCACAGGCAGCAGAAGACCAACGTCATGCACAGGCAGCCAGTAGGAAGCTCTCGTCCACAGACAGATCTTCAGCAGAGGAGACCTCAAAGCTCACTTCCACAGTGATACTTCCTCCATCAAGGCCACAGCTCCTTAGAGAGCCACTCCCCGTGGGCCAGTCATTCAGACACATGAGCCTATAGTGGTAAAAGCTATTCAAACCACCACAATAACCAAACTGTAATAAATTTTCATTTATGCCATATGAAAGGATGGCATGAGGCGTCCTGAGAATTTAGCAGCCAACAAGACTTATTGGCTATGCATAGTTGATGTTCTTTCTGGCTGGAGACATGTTCATGTTTCAACCAGTCTCAGAGCTGTTCCCTTGTAAAGGGATCAGCAATATATGTTGCCTGCTGTTGGTCCTCTGGATTTGTTTATTCATGTCTGCAGCTAAGATCTTCCCCATTCCCCCTGGTGAAATCTGGTGTTTATTAATTTTGGATGCAATCCAGCCCTTTTACTTCCTGTTGAAGCAAATACAAAACCACTCCCCCCAGCACTCCTGCCTTCCATTGTGATGGTAGGACATCCTTAATATACACAGGCCAATTTAATTCAGCAGGGTTATTTTTTTGTTTTGTTTTGTTTTTTACTCCAATGTCTCTCAGTAGCTGTTGTCTTTTTGCTCAGGAGGATTTCTTAAAAATTCAAGTAACTAAAGCACTACATAATCTATCTCTGGGAGTCTTTGTCACAACCAAAATGCCTTTTAAAGTAGTATTAGATCTCTATAATTTATTGTCTTGTGGGATTGTGTGGTATACCTAAACTATGCTTTATTATAGTAAATTAAAAAATGTTTCTTTTTATTAGAGACATATGCTGGAGGATTATAACTTTTAATCTGTACAGGTATTCCCACAATTGCCATAATGTCCAATAAATGTGTAGTTTATTGTTTATTATGTTAATATTAATAATTGTGCTTATTATCACAGAATCAGCTTTTTAAAACTTCAAAGCAGGTGGGATGGTGCACATATTTTAATTTTCCAAACTCTGCAAAATAAAACACATCCACACCAGGCATGGTGGTGCATGCCTTTAATCCCAGTACTTGGGAGGCAGGGGCAGGTGGATCTCCCTGAGTTTGAGGCCAGCCTGGTCTACAAAGGTCCAAGACAGCTAATGCTACACAGAGAGACCCTGTCTTGGAAAAAAAAAAAAAAAACAAACCAAAAAAAAAAAACCCCAAAAAACAAAAAAATCCACTTGATGAATTTCATTTCTTTGGATACCTTTTTGGTTACTTCTGCAGGTAACGGAGTTTGGTTATATAAAGAACAAGTAGGAAATGTTCTTATAATTTCATTGGCTTGTTGCCAAATGACACAAAACTCCCTTTATAAAACTTTGCCATTAAACATGGTGTTTCTGAAATTCTGATGCTTCTAGCACATATCCTATTAATATTGGCAAATTTCATCATTACCTTGTGCTAGAGTGCCTGCTAGAGCCATATAGGCTCTGATATATGCTTTACACAATGGATGATTTCTCTTTCTGATCACTTGTTGTAACTGAATAAACAGTAAAGTTAATTCTGAATCATCCTGAGTAAGTTCAGCAGTATCTATATGCAAAACAACTTTCTGCATATTGAGTCACTAACTATATTAAGAAAAACACCTAATAGTACCACAAGAATGCATATAACTCTGATTTTTTTTATCTGAAGCATATGAGCTTCAAATTACTTTTTTTTTCTAATTCATATACAGCCATCCCAACTTACTTACATCAGTATAAAATGTAAGAGCTTCAGGAATTGGTGTTTTTACTATATGGGGGAGAATACAATTAGTTCTTTTCAGAAACTGGAGTTGCTTGCTTTTAGGACATTTGTTGTTAATTTTTGCCAAATAGTTGCTACAAGGTCTTTACCAATCTTCATTGACTACCCATAATGAAATAATCTCAGCATCAGTATGAGGCACTATAATTTCTGTTGGGTCTCTTCCTGACAATTGACAATTCTTCCACTTACAGTTAAATGAGAAAACTTTTCTACATGTCTTTAATGTTTTACTTTGTTTGTACGCTAAGAAGATCTATTCTAAAATACTGTCTTCCCTTTCCATCATGAGCCAAGTAGGGGAATGAGTTGAGGACAAAATAACCAAATACAGTCTCTCCTCAGATCTTCTAGGTTTGGGGAAGGGAGGGGGGGTTCTTTCAAAAATCAGCAGCATGGAGGCCACCTGACAGCAAAACAGGCCTACAGGTCCCCTGCAGTGTAGGCTCTCTGGTAGTAGACCACATGTGGTTTCTGACTGATTTCTAACTGGTTTCTAACAGATACCTCAGATGTAAGACCTCACCTGGTGTGCACTATGTGGGTGCCTCTGGAAGCATGAGGCTTGAACGAAGCATTTCCCACACTACCGACATGCATACGGTGTGAACCCTCCCGTGTGGACCCTCCGGTGAGCACTAAGCCCCGAGCTCCACCTGAACTCCTTCCCACACTCCTCACACTTGAATGGCTTCTCCCCAGTGTGAATTATCTGATGGAGTTGGACATAGGATCTCTGGCTGAAGGCTTTCCCACACATGTCACATTTGTAGGGCTTCTCCTTGGTATGTACCCTCTGGTGGGACTGTAGGTTTGAGGCCTGACTAAACTGCTTCTGGCACACATTGCATGTGAATGGTTTCTTGCCTGTGTGGACGCTCTGATGAACCTGCAGACTTGAGGCGTGACTGAAGCCTTTCCCACACTCCTCACATTTATAGGGTTTCTCTCCTGTGTGGACACTCTGGTGACTGTGAAGGCTCATGATCCAGGTGAAACGCTTCCCACACACGTCACACCTGTATGGTTTTTCCCCGGTGTGAACTCTCTGGTGAGCTTGAAAATTTGAGCTCCGACTAAAGCCCTTCCCGCACACATTGCACCGAAATGGCTTCTCTCCGGTGTGGACCCGTTGGTGTTTTCGGAAGTTTGAGAGTGAACTGAAACCCTTCCCGCACTCTTCACATTTATATGGCTTCTCTCCCGTGTGGACACGCTGATGGAGGTCAAGGTTCCAACTCCAGCTGAAACCCTTCCCACACTTGTCGCACTTGTACGGTTTCTCCTCATTGTGGACTCTCTGGTGGTTGTGAAGGTTCGAGCTACAGCTGAAGCCTTTGCCACAGTCTCCGCACTTATATGGCTTCTCTCCTGTGTGAATTCTCTTGTGGATCTGGAGGTGTTCCCACTTTGTGAAGCACTTCCCACACACCTCACACTTGTAAGGCTTCTCTCCGGTGTGCACTCGGTAGTGGACGTTGAGATCGGAGCTGCGGCTGAAGCCTTTCCCGCAGCTGTCGCACATGTAGGGCTTCTCTCCTGTGTGCACTCTCTGGTGGATCTGAAGGCTTGAGCTCTTACTGAAATCCTTGCCACACTCTAGACACCAGTACCGCTTTTTCCCTGGATGAGCACTTTGCTGAACGGGGACACTGGAGCTATCCCCAGTGTCCTCATGTGTCCTAGGTACAGGGGACTCCTTTCCTAAGAGGATCTGCTGATGGAGTTTCAGACCAGGGCTGTCAGTGACAGCTTGCTGGCCCTTGCTGCACTGGTAGGCCTTCCTTTTGGTGTAAACAGGATTTTGGGTGAGGGGTGACTCAGGAAAGATGACTTTTCCACAGCCAATGGTGCTGTGGGCTTTGTCTATTTTATGTAGTTTATTGTTATCATGGTGGGAAATGCAACTCAGAATGTCAACTCCTGGAGCCAACAGTTGTGGCCTTTTTTTCACCAGAGTCTGTGGACAGTGTTGCTGCAGGTTCTGTCTCTCTGTAAGATGTGTTTTGCTCCAAGAACTCAGGGCTCTATCAGACAGAAATTCCTGATTTTCAGTAGTGCTGGAATGGTGGCTTTTGAGACTTTCAAGACAGCAGTCGTCCTCGAAGGCCCTGGGACGCTCTTCTCCAGGCCCGTGGCAGGAGTGGCACTGCTCCAGGAAGTGGGGACCCTTTCCTTGAGTGTTTATTACAGCTTCTGGAGTTCTGGCCAGTTTGATGACATCATGGCTTGTCATTTGACAGCATGGAAGCCACCCCAGCGAAAGGCACCTCAATCCTACCGCATGAAGAGTCTCCATCTTGTTTGGACTCTGGCCTCCTAAAGGAATAGAGAACAGAAGGGAATATGAGGAAGGATGGGGACATGGAAGGTCCGAGTCCTCAGTTCTCTCTGGAAACATGAACTAGAGACCAGCTTTAAAGATGAACGTCCCAGAGCTTTGAGGAACAAAGAACTGCAGGAAAGAGTGTGAGCACTCAAAATCAAGCCATATCTGACCCTGGTGGGAAGACTGGTGTGAATGCAGGAAGTAAGGCTCAAGGTTGGACTCAGCCTGTACTGAGTAGCTGCCTCTCTGGACCCCTGTGCAGCTGTGCAGATTGATAATGGGAGGGAAGCACTTCTCAGCATCTGGGCATTTTCACTTGAGGGATGGTGTGGGCTGAAGTACACATGGGTGCGACTCCTCCCTGAGACTGGAGGGAGCAGAGGAAACAAGACCTGCCTGGTTCTAACCTGTCTGCAGGTTATATGAAGACCGAGCTGGTTCACGTGACTTGAAGCAAAGGTGAGAGAGTGTGACGGGAAGGCTCAGGGAGCATTGGAGGCCGAGGGGAAAAGGAGAAGCACAGAGGGATTGCACTGAACAACAAAGGCCCAGACGCCAATGTCCAGCCTGAGGAAGTCACTATGTATCGGATGACACACATGTAATAGGAGACTGGAATAGCTTCAGCACTCAAGCTCGCTTGGACACTCCGGAGAGCTAATGCGCTTAGATGGCCAGACCTTCAACACGCCTGCTGACTAGGGAAGTGCTTCTCTGGGAAGACATGAGCACACAAGGGCAGCAGCGAGTGGGTTTCCTTCAGGCACCTGCTCTCCAACCTAAGCTCACCAGGCTCACAACGGAGCAGGGGAAGGGCTCAAAGTCCAAGGTAGATCTCAGCTGCCAACCTACAGCAGCAGATGCCCTGAAGGAATAACCAAGGCCACAACGCTATCTGACAGATCTCCCAAAGACACCAGAAAACGACAGAGGAACAAATTATAACACGGGAAACAATGAAGGTGAACCAAGCAACTTCTGACTCTGAAAATGGAAACAAACGAAGCAGAAGACCCAGTGATCCTGGGACGCAGCCTGGTGGCTTGCATGACACACTGGGAATGCTTAATTTCAGTGGGAAAGTTAAGCGGAGGAATGGGGTGTCGGCTGGGAGGGGGATGGTCTTGGGAGGCACAGGGAAGGCTTCTGGGGATGGACGTTGCTGCAGCTGCACAAAGGCCAAGGGCTTCACGCAGCCATTGCTCACAGTGTGCAAACACTTGGGATTTTGGTGTTACGTCACCACAACCAAACAGAAATCCATGGTAACAGGTCTGGTAGGACTCAGACACCATCAGGGGCAAGTGCAGGATGTGGAGAGTGAGCTGGAGACACATGCCAAGCTGCCCCTGGAGAAGGGTCTGTGAGGACTCCTGATCAGGCAGACACACACACACACACTGGCTCTCCACCAGGGAAGAACAACATTCTGTCCAGAGAAAAGCAAGGGAGGCAGCTGAGATAGAAAAACAGAAGCCAAAAAAAAAAAAAAAAAAAAAAAAAAGCATGTCAGCAGAGCTGGAATGTGAGTCCCTACTAAGATGGGGCCCCTGTAGGCACAGCAGACCAAACCATACACCCTCATGCTTGGGGCACTCAGAGTACTGAGGGAGGAGGATCAAAAATTTCAGGTTACAAGGCAAGACTTTGGCACAAAACAAAAAAGCGGAAAGCAACTTGACTTTACTGGGTATAATGGGAGACCAATGGTCTGTCGCTGGGAGCGGCACAATGAGGCTCCTTGGTTTTGGGGGGAAGGACATACCCCACAGAAGAGCACAGGCAGTGCTGGGCTTCCTGTGGCTGCACTTACCTGCGGGGGGGGGGGGGGGGTCAAGATCTAAGAACTAGGTTCCCTTGGGGGATGGTCTAATGTATTCTGATGCTAATTACTGTTTGTTGTTTTTGTAATCCAGCTTTTGATGAACAAAAAGCCATCCCACCTGGGCAGGGAAGAGAATAGAGGTGTGGGTAAAGTGGGGGGGGGGGAGAGGGAGAGGGGGAGAGAGTAGGGGGGGGAATTCTGGGAAGAAAAAAGAAAAGAAAAAAGTCACCATGAAAAGGAAGGAGAAAGACCCTAGGAGGAGAGGAAGGCCGCCATGGGTTAGATGGAGGAGAAGCACACGGCCAGCACGGATGTAGATTCACCCCAGATGAAGAACATTAGCAAGTATTTGGAATTATGGATGGAAGTAACTTGATAGAAGTTACTGAAAACAGATGACATGGGATTGAGGAAGGGTTCCCATGCCTTCCCCACTACGGGAGATAGTTTAGAGGGTTAATAACTGCCGTGACCTAGGTTAACTAAGGCTATTTTAAAATATAACAAGTGGGGTTGGGGATTTAGCTCAGTGGTAGAACGCTTGCCTAGCAAGCGCAAGGCCCTGGGTTCGGTCCTCAGCTCTGGAAAAATAAAATAAAATAAAATAAAATATAACAAGTGTCAGTGTCTTGGTTGATCGCTAGCCAGGCCTGATAATACAGACAAATTAAAAACAATAAAGTTCCCTGCAGTTAAGGAAAGCTGAGGAGGACAGGCATGAGGCAGGGGTGTCCCTGCATGGAGGCCCGGAGAGGCCGTTATGTGAAGCCTGGATTGCTTTGGAGATCCCAAGAGGTTACAGATGTCAGAGCCGTGGGATACACGCTAATGAAAGCTGCTAACAGGGAATAGAGCCAGGCCAGGAGAAAGAACTGTGCTACAGTCAACAAAGCTGAAAGGAGTTGGAGATGTGAAGAGCGCTTTGACCTCAGACACGGAGATGCAGAGTTTGGAGTTTGCTTTCCTGGTTTTTGCTCTTGTTTTGGTCCAGTGTTTCCTCACTGTGCTTTTAGAATAGTATATTCTGTGTCACTGTATGTTGGATTTTACGATCTCCTTCCTGATTTTGATTTTACAGTGGGTTACAGTAAAGAGGTTGTCATGAGTCTCAGAAGAGACTTTGAACTTTGAAACAGTGTTGAGACTGTGACAGACTGTAGGGACTTCTGTGGTTGGACTGAATGTATTTTGCATTGCGATCTGGCTACAGGACTACAGGGGCCAGGGTGTGGAACATGGTGGTTTGAATAAGAATGGTCCCCAAGGGGCTGGAGAGATGGCTCAGAGGTTAAGAGCACCGACTGCTCTTCCAGAGGTCATGAGTTCAATTCCCAGCAACCACATGGTGGCTCACAACCATCTATGTGATCTGATGCCCTCTTCTGGCCTGCAGGTATACATGCAGGCAGAGCACTGTGTACACAATAATAAATAATTAAAAAAAAAAAAAAAAAAAAAAGAATGGTCCCCAGGTTCATGTGTCTGGATGCTTGGTCCATAGGGAACGTCATGGGTCAGGAGGTGTGGCCTTGTTGGAGGAAGTGTCTCACTGGGGCTTTGGAGTTTCAAATACTCAAGCCAAGCCCAGTGTCTCTCTCGTCCTGCTGCCCCCCCCCCCTTAGATCCAGATGTAGAACTCTCTGCGGCCATGTCTGCCTGCACACTGCTATGCTCCCCACCACAGTAACAGACTAAACCTCAGAAACAGTAAACAAGCCCCAAATAAGTGCTTTCCTTTTTTAGAGTTGCCATGGTCATGGCATTGACTAACACATACTCGCTCGTGCATGCATACAAACACTCATAATGTTTTTTAGAAAGTATCTATGTATAAAATACAGTTTTAAAAAGTAACAGGGAGGCTGGAGAGATGGATCAGTGATTCAGAGCACTGGCTGCTCTTCCTGAGGACCCAGGATGGTAGCTCATAACCACCTGTTAATCCAGTTCCAGAGGATATGATGCCCTCTTCTGGCCACTGCAGGTACCATGAATGTGGTGCACAGACACATATGCAGACAAAACACTCAAATGTACATAAAATATACAAAATAAATAAACCAGAAAGAAAACCAGTGGAGTGTAACTAAGACACTGCCTGTAAGTTCTGACATTGCTATGGGACACAGGGCACCATGCTTACCCACTGACAGAAGGTTCCTGAAGGTCTCCAGCATCACGTCATGGTACAGCTTCCTCTGGTCAGCATCCAGCAGCCCCAGCTCCTCCTCACTGAAGACCACGGCCACGTCCATGAACGTCACTGCCTCCTGGGACAGCAAACACATGCCACCTCAGTTTCATACCCAATGTCACTAGGACCTGAGCAACTGTTTGTAGAGGGATTCTGGGAAGAAACCCATGCTGGGAAGAAACACCATGACCAAAATGCAAGGTGGGGATGAAAGGTTTTATTTGGCTTACACTTCCATACTCCTGTCTATTACTGAAGAAAGTTAGGACAGGAACTCAAGGAGGGCAAAATATTAGATGAAAGAGCTGATGCAGAGTCCATGGAGGAGTGCTGCTTACTGGCTTCCTCAGCCTGCTTTCTTATAGAATCCAGGACCATCCGACCAGGGATAGCCTGACCCACAACCCCGTCAATCATTAATTAAGAAAATGGCTTAAAGCCAGATCTTACGCAGGCATTTTCTCTCTCATTTTATAAAAGATTTATTTATTTATTACATATCCAGGGTTCTGCCTGCATGTTTGCCTACATATCAGACGAGGGCACCAGATCTCATTATAGAGCCAATAGGTGGCTGCTGAGAATTGAACTCAGGACCTCTGGAAGAGCAGACAGTGCTCCTGAGGGTTCTGCCTCGCTGATGACTCTAGCTTGTGTCAGTAAACACACAACAGCAGCCGGTATACCTACTCACTCCTTTCCATGGCTACAAAGGGTCTATACGGTAAAAAAGAAAACACTGGTGCAAGGAATTGGTGTCTTTTGTGTCCATCGCTGTTAAACGGGAAGTCACAAATACCAGATTTAGAGAGTGACAACCTATCTGGCGAGTTTGTAATAGAAACAGCTGGAAATGCCCAGCTCCTCCTATGCTCATGATGCCTGGCCCCTTCTGAGCAGTACAGCTTGGGTATACCTTCAGACCAAAATCCAAAATGCTCTGAATCATTTTATGAGTGATGACATCAGTTAAGAAGTTTTGCTTTCTGGAACATTATGGATTTCAGATTCAGAATACTTTATATTAGTAAAGTCTAATGCAAATATTCCCAGACCCCAAGATTTTCCAGTCTGTGAAATGTTTGCACGTCTGCAAGTACCTGGAAGATGGCACTCAAATCTGAATCACTCATTCTGTGTCCTTAGCCCTGTCAATCTAGCAGGTTGTACTGCTACGGAATCTTTTGTGATCCCTGAAATTGTGAACCTGTCTTTGATCTCATTGTGATCCCTGAGATTATGAACTGTAAAAACCTGTTGTAGATTCAATTGTGATCCCCGAGATTATGAACTGTAAATCACTGTTTCTTGTGGTTGAGCCCTAACACACACCTTTAATCTAAGAACTTTGTTTATTGTAAGCCGGTGATTAAGGTGTGGCTCATCCAGCCTGGCATACACCTTTAATCCAAGAGCTTTCTGTACCTAAGATTTAATAAACTCAACCCCGGGTCAAGAGGTGGAGCAAGAAACCAGCTGACAGGGATTAAACATTAGGAGAGGTATTTACAACAGCGTGTAGAAGTTGAAGGGGGCTGTGGCACTTTAGCTCCTCGGCTCCTTGGCCTTTGGCTTTTTGGGTCTTGGACTAACAAGCCTTTGGCCTTGGGTTTTTTGACCTTTTCCTCCTAGGCTGTCAGCTGAACTAGTGAGCCCTTTGGACCTTTTCCGTTGGGATGTGAGCTGAGTAGGAAGGTCAGCTGGGTGCTTTCTCTGCCTCTCTGAGCTAGCAGGTTTTTCACCACAGCATCTGGCTCCTGAGTCTTTATTGGTAAAATAGAATGATCTGAATTTTTCAATGAAAACAACATTTTGGCACCCAACATGGGGCAGGACACCGCAGTCAGAGAGATCACTCCAGCTGAGGACAAACTGAAAAGTCATCAGATTTGATAAATTATCTGGGAAATCCTCAAGAGAGAGTAGGAACTTAATAGAAGACTTTAGAACCCTGTTTAGGGCTACTCCACATGGCCTAGAAATAGAAGCATTAAATGAAAAGTTAAATAACTTAAATGAAATTGGCTCAATACCCATTATGGTATTATCATTTTGTTACTTTATACTTTATTATTAATAACCATAACCACAACGAGTTTATGTACCCACTCTAAGAAAAAAAACCTTTAGAGATACAGGAAAAAGGAAAATGTGGAGAGTGTATACAAGCCTTAGAAGGGAAATTAGACTTATAAATGAGAATAAAAATATGCAGACACAGAGTAATTAAGATTAAACTTAAAAGACATAAGAAAAAGAGTCAGATACAGATAGAGGAATTCAGACAAGAGCCTCCCATGCCACAGCATAATGAAACTGGAATTAGGTGGTCTAAGGCCATTAAAAACCTACTGTACAAGACCTAGCAGGAGATTATAGGCAACCCCATGGTTATAAAATTTTGAATGGCATCCTATAAACATATTAAAGGACTTAAGGAAGCAGTCATCTCCTATGCTATGCATTCATCTTATGTTAGCAGATGTTAAATTCATGGTCAGCTCAGAAAAGAATTATCCCCAATGACTGGAGAGAATTGACCACAGTAATACCGGAACCTGGTCCTCAGTTACAGTGGCAATCATGATGGAAAGAGGAAGCAAAAGCCACAGAAAAAACAAAATCAGGCCAGAGGTATTGATATTTCCCAGGACCAGTATGTAGACAAAGGTCATTATACTAAAGGCAGTTGGAATTTGATGATCACACCTTGGCACTATGTTATCAAGCACATTTAAGCACTTGGGATGAGGCTGAAGAATCAGGAAAGAGGTCTGAGTCATTTCCTAAAATTATGCAAGGCCCAAAAGAAGCATTACTGAATTTTTGCAAAGATTGACTTCAGCTATGAATAGTATCAGATTCGGTAGTCAAAAAAGTACCAACTGAAACTTTGGCTTTTGAAAATGCTAATTCAGAATACAAAAGAACAATCAGACCTTTAAAGGCAAAACCAGCAGCACTAGAAAAATGGGTCAGACATACAGCTGATATTAGATCTCATGTTTATGATGCTAACCTGATAGGAGAAGTAATTTCTAAAAGATTCAGGAAAGATCAAAATGGCAGCTGTTTTGATTGTGGTAAGCAAGGCCATTTGAAAAAGGATTGTAGGCAGGGCTTTCCTAGAAATAAGGTTTTTGTTTTTGTTTCTGGAGATAATCCAAAAAGAAGGCCCCAGCCTTCTGGAGTATATAGAAGGTGTAACAAGGGCAGGCATTCAACTAATGAGTGCAGATTAACCAGAGATTAGCAAGGTAACCCTCTGCCTCCGGGAAACACCTAAGAAGGCCTCCCCCTGCCCCCAACATTCAGCTTAATTACTCTTCAGTGGTGGAGAAGCTCATCCACAGAGGAATTTACGGATTTAGTGCCTGTTGTTAAAAACAACACTGCTCTGAATGTAATGAAGGACAAAACAGCTCCAATACATAAAACTGGATGACAGAAAAAAAAAAACTGCTGAGTTAAACAGCCTCTGTATTTTAAAGATGTGTTGACCTTAGAATGTAAACCAGGATAGGTGTTATGTTTGGGAAGAGGCATCCTTTATTTTCACAGGAGAAGGGAAAGCTATGGATACCCTCAAATTTGATAAAGATATCTTAAAGAGAGATAATATTTCATCAGAGAACTTGGTCATTCGGTTCAAACTAACATATAAGACCAAAGCTTTCTTCTTAAATAAAAAGGATACTTTTTAAAAAGTTCTTTTGAAAATCTGAAATTAAATATACATTTCAGTCTATTTATTTTTAGATTATCAAGGACATTCACTTTCAATTTTCCACATACACTGGGCCAGAAGGCTGAAGATGATGGAGTCTATTATATTGTAAGAGAAAGAGCCTTTTTATTTAGACAAAAAGGGGAATAGTTGGAGGCTGGTCTGGTGCTATGTATTCTTAGTGCTAAATTACTGGGCCCCAAGATGTGGTTGCCACCCAGAGGAGGATATTTTCATGTACACCTGTCTTTGTGGTGTAAACCTTGCTCTCCTAATTTAAAGTTGATGGATTAATTTTTAACAATGCTGACGCCTGTGACTCTGCAGAAGGAGCGAGGGGCGGAATTCAGGTTTGCGGACTTGGGGCCAGGAAACCATGAGGCAGGGAGAGGAAAGGAGAGAGGGAATGGAAGACAGACCAAGAGGATGTGTGGCCTGAAGGAGCAGATCCAGCCCAGGAAGGACTGGCAAGTAACTCTGTTTGCATGCCTGGGAAATAGATAAATAGCTTAGAGGGTTGAAATCTTCCCAGTCCCAATGCTTTAAGGTTGTAAAATAAATTATAATCTTTCCAGTGTCAATTATTCTGGAAGCTAGTAGAGCTAAAGCAAACTGTTGCTTTATTAGTTAGCATGTTACAGGCTGACCAGTCTTCCGTGTACACATGCATGCATGCACGTGAGTGAGATACATGAGGGTGTACATGTATGTAGAGGGTAGAGGACAAAATCTGGTGTTCTTCTTCAAGAGCTGGCCAACTTTCTGGTTTGTTTTGTTTTTGGGTTGAAGACCTTCCAGTGGCCTCGAACATGCCCATTAGGATTGGATGGGTGCCAACGGACATCTGGGATCTACCTGTCTCCACAGAGTCCTAAAAACAGCAGACTCTGCCTTCCCAGCTCACTTTCTCTATTAAGAAAAATATTTGCCTTTATATACTTTCACATGCACAACATACTTGGAGCACATGTCCCCCACTGTCCTCTCTCCTCCCTCCTCCTACCAAACCTGACTTCTCACCCACACCCCCTCACACGGTCACGCAGGCCAATGTGGCTCAGTTGCACAGCGCTTGCCCAGCATGCAGGGGTCCTGTTTTCAGTCCCTAGCACTGGGGGGAGTGGGGGAAGCCACCGACTTACCTGTGACTTGGTCATTGCTCTCTTCTTCTCTTTGACACAAGGCAGGGCTCTGGGAAGCAAGCTGGGGGAGGAAGGGTTTCATGAGAGCGTCGCTAGGACAGTCAGTCCACATGGCTGCCTCAGCCTTCCCATCAGCCCCAAGCGCTGGCATTCCAAGTCTGTGCGCACAGACCTGGCTTTTCTACTTGGTAGTGGAAGCCTCTGGGTAAGTAAACCATCCTTGCCTGAGCTCACTCACTGCAGAGGGATAGGAAAGCCCACATTCCCTTATTTCCCGCAGCTTGAGAGGTGTAGGGCGATCTTACCTTCACAAAGCAGCCTGAGGTGATGAACTTAACCAGAAAAACAAACCTTTAAGAAGCTCCAAACTCTGATGAACGCTATGTCATGACTGGCCACCCCTCTCAGAAGAGTCTGGCAATTCTGAGAGCTATCTTACATATCATCTTATTCCATAGATATAAGTGAAATCTTCCACATTCCACTTCTCTCTAAAAGGTTTAAATACTACTAAACGTGGCTCATCTGCAAGAGCCTCCGTGTGCATGAAGACAATGACCAATAAAAACCTAAATCCTCTCTAAGGAAAGAGGAGTTTTGCCTTCCGAGATGGCTCTGACCGCCTGAGTTAGTCTTTGGACACCACAAGGTGGAAGAAGAGACCCTATTCCCACAAGTTTTCTTCTGATCTCCTTCATATGCATGCCCTCCTAAGTAAACAAATGCTTATTAAAAATCACATTTAAAAACCAGCGCTGCACACCACTTAAGGCTTCAGGGCACCGGCCTCCGTCCCCACAGCTCCTCCCCAGGCTCCGTGGGAAGCTAGACTCTCCCGGGGGCTCCACAAGCAGCTGAGATGGTCCAGGAATCCCGGGCAGCGCCGCCTCAGGCAGAGCCCAGCAGAGAGGACCCGGCCGCCGCCCCCGCCGCCCCGCTTCTCCCCAGGCCGCAGACTCGGTCCCCGAGGGGAGACACCGGGAGCACGAGCGCACACGAATGATCCTGGGACGCTCCAGCTTCTCACAGAAAGGGAACCAATGCCAGACAGAAGCGCTTTGCGGGAGCGGAAGTGACCTCAGCCGCCACTGGTGTCGGAACTACAATTCCCAGAATGCCTCAGCGGAAGAGCTCTGGTACTTTTCCGGTACTACATTCGCCGGAAACCAAAGTGTCCCTAAATTCTGAGCTGTTTTAACTAGAGTAAGGTCAGGGGAAAGCGCTTTTTGGGAGCTCGCTCTTGTGTGTTGGTTTTCGGTTTGTTCATTTCTGAAATGCCATGAAAGATAACAATGAATACTTTGTTACTGGTTTTATTTTGGGATTCCCGGAATTTTCTCGGCATAGCCCAGGCTTTCCTGAAACTTGCCCTGTAGACCAGGCTGGCCTCGAATTCTGAGATTCGCCTGCCTCTGCCCGCTGAGAGCTGATATTAAAGGCCTGTGCCATCACCTGTGCTTTGGTAATACATTTTCAGTCTATACTTTGTGGTTTGCTTTGAGTGACTTCTATCATGTTGTCTGCCAGTTCAATCATTTTCTTTTCCATCGCCAATATATTGTAACTTAGGAAAAAAAATTTTTTTTTGATATTGTAATTCCTAGCTCTGTAATTTCCATCAAAAGGCACTGACCTCCCACCCACAGCTACGAATCAGACTTTGAACTCAGAGTTTGAATTACAGCCTGTCTAATGCCAATAGAAATCAAGGAAGACTAATTTTTCTTTTTAAAGACAACTTTTCATCCATTGCCTTCAAAAGACAGAAGAGAGTATAAAAGTCTGGAACTCGACTTACAGGGGTTGTAATTGTCACTGGAAACCCAAACTGGGTCCTCTGCAAGAGCAGCAAGAGTTCTTAACCAGTGAGCCTTCTCTCCAGTCCCAAGAATTTTCTTTCCAAGATGATGTTGGCCTTGAACTCAGCACCTTTTAAATGTTAGACACATGCTCTACTGCTGAGCCACATTCCCAGCTCATCACTACTGGATTCCAAGCAGAAGACTCTATTGTTGAGCCCCGAGGCCTGCTCAAGGATGCAGGATGCATTCCTAAACTTGAGGGCTCTGCCCATGACATAAAAATAAATCCACTAGACCAGCCATGATAGCACATTCCCTTGATCCTAGCATTCAGGAGGCAGAGCCACACCCCTTGCTATCTGATAACACAGATCCTCATCGACCCTTGTCACTCCTCACAGCTCTGGAGCTGTAAGACATAACTCTGTTCTTTATCTGAGATACAGCCAGGGAGAGTCTGAGGGAGCAGCGCAAATCAGTTTAAAACACAGAGAAGCACAGAGAAACTTCTGGGTCAGTGAGGACATTCTGACTTCAGACTAGAAGGAAAGGAGGAGAAAAACTAACAATTCAAGTTTACCAAGGACCTTTTAAAATACATTTTAAAAGGCATTTACAGTATTGGATACAGTAAAAAGCCCTGTTCCCAGTGAATTGAGGGCTCAAAACTCTTCAGTTCACCTACAGATTTATTCAACACGCTTTAAGCACAGTAATGGAGAAGTATTCCTAATCCTCTATGCTAGCTTAGCGGCTTTGCAGCCACATGCCTGAGTTACTAGCACTGAGTTTGCCTTGGCTTGCTCTACTGTAGCTGTCTGTCATCATGGAGAACTCCCTCGCTGACTTCTCACTCCTCAACCTAATGAGGATCATCTCGTTCACCTGCTTCATGCCCCCTTCTTCCTCCTTATCCTCTCTCTCAACCCCTGGCTCTCATCAGAAATCCAGCCTTCCTATCTCTTCTGCCCAGCTTTGAGCTGTAGAGACCAAAGCAATGCCATTTTGTGTTCAGGGCCTGAGAACTTGACCCTCACCCTGGAGTTTCCAGGGAGAGCCACAAACATACAGCTAGTAATCTTTCCTAGGAGCTTGTACCTGGGGCCAACCAAAGAGAGCTGCAGGTCACAGAGACCAGAACAAACAAAAAAAATTTCCTCTTGTGGTCTGGCCCTGGTCCCCTCCCTTAGCTCTGGTCCCCTAGCCAATCAGCTCAGAGGGCAACTTTCCTGTATCCCTCTAACCTATCATGTAAAAGCAAGGCTTGGAAATGGCATAGAAGCCCACCACCATGCCTACACTTTTTTCTTTTAAAAAAACCTAGAAACCCAGCCACCCACCTACCCTGCCTACAGTGTTTTTTTTTCCTTTAAAAGCCCTGTTCTCCTAGTGCCCGTGCGCGGTGGTGGGTGGGTGGGTGGGTGCGGAGCCTCATGAGGGGGCTGACAGTTCAAGCTCTGAGCTAGACTAATAAACGTTACGCTGTGTAATTTGTATCTGGCTGATTCCTGGTGGTCTTTGAGGGTTTCACGATTTGGGCGTTACACAGCCATATTAAAAATCTGTTCAGTTTTTTTTTATTACCCAATCAGAGATAACTTGGGGGAGCATTCTTTATATTAATACAGGAGATGGTTTAATTTCATGGCAATGCCCATGTCTGAATCTGGAATTATGAAGAACTTCCCTGCCTTGTTCTGGCAAAACTATGCAGTCAACTTCCTTTCTTCCAGTTTGGACAGCATTTTGTCTCCAGTTTAGTGCCCAGTGTCTAGCTTGTCACATAAGAAGCAAACTCTCTATGGAAGTTCTTTTATGTTCCTTGATGTGGAATGTGGGGGCTGCCAAGAGTAGACCTGTCTTGTCCAAAAAGCCTTAAATGTAATAAAATATCTTTACATGTTATATCCTGTCGATCTCTGGGGTTGTTGAAAAACCGCCTATCTGTATTATATCTGAATTGTTTGTCTGTAGCTATTCATTGTCTGTTCAATCTAGGAAACATATGCTTATAGTTAACTAAATTAGTATCTAACATGACCATAAGTTTGACTGACTGCTGATTTGAAAATCTTAATTAACCTAAACAGTTTGTAATAGAAGCTTTTAAAAGAACTATAAATTAGCCGGGAGTGGTGGCACGCGCCTTTAATCCCAGCACTCGGGAGGCAGAGGTGGGCGGATCGCTGTGACTTCGAGGCCAGCCTGGTCTACAAAGTGAGTCCAGGACAGCCAAGGCTACACAGAGAAACCCTGTCTCGAAAAACCAAAAAAAAAAAAAAAAAAAGAACTATAAATTAACAGTGCAATTTAAGAATGGAAAAGGTATAATAACAGGATACTGTAGCAAAATATAATCTTAAATCTGTATTAATATACAAAGATCTGTTCCCGTGTATAATTTGGCTTATTAATTGTAGCCATAAGGTTACTATGTAGTTTAAAATGCTGATTTCTGTACCCCTCACATCTGGTTGCAAGCCTTGCTCTGAGAATTTTCTGTCTGACTCTGTTCCCCAGTTGTCCCCCCATATGTCAATAAAGCAGCTTACAACCAATCGATGAGCAGGGGAGAGAATAGGGATGGACTTCCTGACAGCCAGGGCAGGAGGAGTTAAAAGAGGAGCCAGGGGATTCAGCCATGGGTAGAGGTTCAAGCAAGATCAGGAGGAAGGAGCTGGAACTGAGGAAAGCTACAAAGTGCAGATATCACTGGGATGCTTGCTGGGAGTGAGAGAAAATAACATAGAGGGTTAATAGACTTGAATTTAACAAGATTATGTTGTAGAACCTTATAAACAAATATAAAAGTCTCGATTGTGTGCTAGCTGAGTTAATAAATAAGCTAAAAGAAACAAACAGAGGTTTAGAAAAATAACTTCAGGGGCTGGAGAGGTGGCTCAGAGGTTAAGAGCACTGGCTGGGCTTCCAAAGGTCCTGAGTTCAATTCCCAGCACCCACATGGTGGCTCACAACCACCTAGAATGAGATCTGGCGCCCTCTTCTGGCCTGCAGGTGTACATGCAGGCAGAGCACTGTGTACATAACAAATAAATAAATCTTTAAAAAAAAAAAAGAAAAATAACTTCAACAATTAATGGTCTTTAGTCTAAAAATAGATTCAATTATGTAGTGCTTGTAAATATGGCTTTGTTTTGATACCAAGTGTGGGAATGTGAAACAGATTTATGTGAGAGTGTGTGGTGTTTGTCCACTGGAAACAGACTTGTGAAAGAACACGTGATGTTGCTCCACTAGAAGAGGAAATGTTTCTTTCAGGAATATGGTCTTTGCCACCTGATAAGCATCCTAGTACTTTCTCTGAGAATTGTTTTTTCTGTACCTGGCTCCTGCACTCCGAGGTGTCTAATCATGTGGTGTGGAGCTCTATAAACTGAGGTTCTTAAGAAACTGTTTTGTTTTGTCTGAATAAACAGGAATAAGAACTGGCTCTGTATCTAGCAAGTACTTGTTTCTAAGTTTAGATTGTATGTAGTTCTTGCGACACTTGGTATGCATCAAATGTTAGTGGTTGTTTTTAAATTATATTTGCAGTTTTCCCCTTACCACAGCTAGCACCCAAATAATTTAGACTGGATTATTCTATTTATTTAATAAGTTTTACAGTACAACAACTGAGCAGTTTGAATCTATTTTAACTCTCTAAGTTAATATGGTTAGCTCCCTGCTGAAATCCCCTAGATACTTGCATTGTATGCCTTTCTTTGCTCCAGCTGCTCACTCATGACGTCTCCTGAAGTCCTCCTTGTGGCTGAATCCACAGGCGCACACTCTCTCTCCCTCCCTCCCTCACTCCCTCCCACCCCCCAGCACCACGACTGGCAGGAAGTCCATCCCTATTCTGTCACCTGCTCAATCATTGTTTGTTAAATTCTTTGTTGATCTATCAGGGGAATAATGTTTACACACTAAGACAGGAGATTCTCAGAACAAGGATTGCAGACAAATAATGGGGCACAGAAATCAGCATTTAAATCTTTACAGAGTATATAATAACATTATGCCTATAATTTTATTATGATGTGCAAAAAAAAATGTTTTATTAGAGATGTATGCTGGAAGGTTGGTAGTTTTAATCGGTACAGGCATTCCCAGAATTGCCATAACTTCCAATAAATGTGTAATTACATAATCAGCACTTTACAACCAAAAGCAGTTGCCCATTGAAATCCTGAACATGTGCCTACAGTTGGTGCATGTATTTAATTTTCCATAAAATGTGAAAGGCATCATATCCATCTGCCAAATTTCATTTCTCTGGGTACCTTTTGGGTTACTCTGTGCAAGTAATGGAGTTGGGTTATGTAAAAAACAAACAAACAAAAACCAACTAACACATTTTATTAAAATGTTCCTTGGCTTATTAAGTGATGGAAATTTTTCCCTTAAACCTGTGTTGCTAACATGGTGTTTCCTAAGAAATCGTGAAGCTTCTAGCATATTTCCTATCAATATGTGATCAATTTCATCATTACCTGCGCTAGACGTCCTGGTAGACATGTATGGGATCTGATATGTGTTATATGTGACGGATGATTTCTATTTCTGATCACTTGTTATAGTTGAATAAACAGTGACGTTAATTTTGAATCATCCTGGATAATCTCGGCAGTTTCTACACGCAAAACTACTCTTTCTGCACACTGAGAATCAGTAACTACATTAGGGGGTTCAGGAAAATCTTATACCATAAGAATGGCATACAACTATGATTATTGAACCGAAGTAGATGATCTTTGAATTGTTTTGCTTATTGTTCCTGACTCCTAACCAGCCATTTCCAGCTTATTTGCATCAGTATAAAATGTAGGAGTTTCAGGAATTCTTGAAGATATTTCAGGAATATCTTGATCTGCAGGCAGGCAGAAGGGCACTGCCATCTGCACGCGTCCGGGAGGAGGCTCTCTTCCACACAGGGCAGAGCAGGACAAATCCCACAACAGTGACACTGACACACTTCCTCCAACAAAGCCACGCTTACTCCTACAAGGGGACGCCTCCTACTAATGTTATTCCTCACAGACCAAGCATTCGACACCATGAGTCTATTGGAGCCAAACCTATTCAAACCACCGCGATAACCAAACTGTGACACGTTTTCATCCACGATGGCATGATGAACCATCAGGATTTAGTAGCCAACAAGATTTACTGGCGAATGCACAGCTGAAGTTATGGCTGGAGACATTTGCATGTCTCAGCCAGTTTCAGAACGTCTCCCTTGCAGAGGAGAGAGCAGTGTGTTACATGTTGTTGGTCCTCTTGATTTCTTCACGTCTGCAGCCGAGATTTTCAGGCGTTTCCCTGCCCCCCTTCCCCCCCCCCCCCCGGTCAAATCTGATTCTTATATATTTGGATGGAATCCACAGGTTTTGTTTCTCCTGGTGAAACAAGTACAGAACCTCTTCTCCAATGTCACACATTTCCTGTGTTCCATTCTGTAGTTAGGATATCCTTAGTACAAGCCGGCTGACTTAGTTCAGCTGTTTTCTATACTCCAATGTCTCAGAGGCTGGGTTTTTTTTTTTCTCATCAGCATTAAAAAAAATATATAGTTACTAAAGCATTACATAATCTATCTCTGGGAGTCTTTGTTACCCCTTTCTGTTTGTTAACATCTCTTTTAAAGTATGATTAGATCTCTCTACAACTGCTTGCCATGCAGGATTGTGTGGCAAAACTGTAATATACTTTATATTATGATATGCAAAAAAATTGCTCCATTTTACTAGAGACATACACTGAAGCACTGTCAGTTTTAATCAGTACAAGTGTTTCTTCTCATAATCGCGATGACTTCAAAGAAATGTGTAATTACAGGATCAGCTTTTCAGAGCTTAGAGCAGTCGCCCATTGATATCCTGAATATGTGTCTATGGTATGGTGCATGTGTTTTAATTTTCCACACTCTACAAAGTGAAATACATACATCTGCCAAATTTCACTTCTTTGGGTACCCTTTGGGTTACTCCCTACAAGTAATGGAGGTTTGGTTATATATAGGACAAATAGGACATTTTCGTATAAATTCTTTGGCTTGTTGCCAAGTGATACAAAAATCCATTTTTGAACCTTTGCTGTTAACATGGGGGTTGTTTTGTGTGTGTGTGTGTGTGTGTGTGTGTGTGTGTGTGTGTGTGTATGTGTGAAATTCTGATGTTTCTCACATATTTCCTATTAATAGCTGATCAATTCCATAATTTTTTAAATGCTAGAGCATATAGTAGACATGTTTGGCATCTGATATGTGTTATAGATAATGGATGATTTCTATTTCTGATTACTTGTTATAGTTGAATAAACAGTGAAGTTAATTTTTGAATTATCTTGAATAAGTTCAGAAGTTTCTATATGTAAAACTACTCTTTCTGCATAGTGAGAGTCAGTAACTATATTACGAGATTCGTTATCTAAAATTAGCATTAGGATGGCGTACAACTCTGATTCTGAGCTGACGCATAAAGGCTTTGAATCACTTTTCTTATTTTTTCTGACTATAACCAATCAATATAAAATACAAGCACTTTAGGAATTTGTGTTCTTTTTACTATATGAGGGAGAATCCAGTTAGCTCTTTTTATAAACCGAACTCGCTTAGTTTTAGAATATTAGTTGTTAATTTCTCTTAAATAGTTGCTACAAGCTTTCTTCCAATCTTTGTTGACTACCCACAATGACATAATCCCAGCATTAGTGTGAGGAACTACAGTTTCTGTTAGTCTGTTCCTGACAATTGACAATTCTCCCTTTTATAATTAAACCAGAAACATTTTATAGAAAAGTCTTTAATTTTCTTTTTTTTACTGTGTTTGTACACTAAGAAGATCCATTCTAAATCCATCTTCCCTTTGCATAATGAGCCCAGTAGGAGAATGAGTTGAGGGGAAAATGCCCAAAATATAATCTCTCTTCAAAGCATCTGGGCTTGGGGGAAGCTTTTAACAACCAGCACCATAGAGCCCACCTGACGTCAGAACAAACCTAGAGGTTCCCTGCAGTGTGGACCCTCTGATGGTAGACAAGATGTGATTTCTGACTGAAGCCCTTACAGCAGATGCTGCAGATGTAGGGCCTCTCCCCGGTGTGGACCCTCAGGTGGGTTTGGAAGTATGAGGCCTGACAGAAGCCCTTCCCACACTGCTGACACGTGTACGGTTTCTCTCCCGTGTGGACCTTCCGGTGAGCACTAAGCTCCGAGCTCCACCTGAATTCCTTCCCACACTCCTCACACTTGAACGGCTTCTCCCCGGTGTGAATTACCTGATGGACTTGGACATAGGCTCTCTGGCTGAAGGCTTTCCCACACGTGTCACATTTGTAGGGCTTCTCCCCCGTGTGCACCCTCAGGTGGGACTGAAGGTTCGAGGACTTACTGAACCGCTTCTGGCATTCATTGCATTTGAACGGTTTCTTTCCAGTGTGGACGCTATGATGAGCCTGCAGACTTGAGGCGTGACAGAAGCCTTTCCCGCACTCCTCGCATTTATAGGGTTTCTCCCCTGTGTGGACGCTCTGGTGACTCTGAAGGCTCAAGCGCCAGGTGAAGTGTTTCCCACACACGTCGCACCTGTACGGTTTTTCCCCGGAGTGAACTCTCTGATGGGCTTGAAAATTTGAGCTCATGCTGAAGCGCTTCCCACACGCATCGCAACGAAACGGCTTCTCTCCTGTGTGGATGCGCTGGTGGCTCCGGAAGTTGGAGACTGAACTGAAACCCTTCCCGCACTCCTCACATTCATATGGCTTCTCTCCTGTGTGGACCTGCTGATGGCTGTGAAGGTTGGAATTTGAGCGGAAGCGCTTTCCACACTCGCCGCACTTGTATGGCTTCTCCTCCGTGTGGACTCTCTGGTGCCGGTGAAGGTTGGAGCTGTAAATGAAGCGTTTGCCGCAGTCGCCGCACTTGTACGGCTTCTCTCCCGTGTGAATTCTCTCGTGGATCTGGCGGTGTTCCCACTTCGTGAAGCCCTTCCCACACAGCTTACACATGTAAGGCTTCTCTCCGGTGTGCACTCGGCCGTGGATTTTGAGATCCCACTTGCGGCTGAAGCCTTTCCCGCAGCTGTCGCACCTGTAGGGCTTCTCCCCCGTGTGCACTCTCTGGTGATTCTGAAGATTTGAGCTTTGGCTGAAACCCTTGCCACACATGTGACACCAGTGTTGCCTTTTTCCCGGATGAACAATTTGTTGAATAGGGACATTGGAGCTATAGCTGCTGTCCTCCTGTGTACTACAAACAGGGGACTTAATTCCTAAGAGAACCTGTTGATGGAGTTCCAGGCTGGGGCTGTCAATGAAGGCCTTTTGGTGCTTGCTGCACCCATTGGTCTCCTGCTCTGTGTAAACATGGTGCTGAGCGAGGGGTGATTTGGGAATGGGGACTTTACTGCAGTCGACGCTGCTGTGGGCTTTATGCCGGATACTGTTATTATGGTGGGAAATGCAAGTCAGTATGTCAACTCCTGAATCCAACAGCACTGCGCTGCTTTTCGCCGGAGACCGCAGACACTGTTTCTGATGATTCCGCCTCTCGCTGAGATGTGTTTTGCTCTGAGAACTCTGAGCTCTCCCAGACAGAAATTTTTGACTTTCAGTATTGCTGGAAAGGTCACTTGGGAGACTCTCAAGGCGGCTGTCATGATCTGAGGCCCAGGGAGGTTCTTCTGATCTCCCCTGGCAAAAGGAATGGCATTGCTCCAGGGAGTGAGAACCCTTGCCTTGAGTGTGTATTACAGCATCCCCAGTTCTGGTCAGCTTGTTGACCTGCAAGCACGGAAGGCGCCCCGGCGAAAGGCACCTTAATAATAGTGCATGAAGAGTCTCCATCTTGTCTGGACTCTGGACTCCTGGAATAATAGAGAACAGAAGGTGACATCAGGAAGGACGGAGACACTGAAGGTCCAAGTCCTCAGTTCTCTCTGGAAACAATAACTAGAGACCAGCATCAAAGATGAAAGTCAGAGAGCTCTGAGGAACAAAGATCTACAAGGAGAGCACGCCCTCAAGAGCAGGCCATGTTTTTACCACAGTAGAAAATTTAGGGTGAGCCCCGGGGTGAAGGCTCAAGGTCACCTTTGGCCTCTGCTGAGTACCTGCCCCTGTGTGGCTGTGCAGACTGATAACGGGACGGAAGCACCTCTCAGCATCTGGGCAGTTTTACTTGAGGGATGGTGTGAGTTGAGGTAGACATGGGTGCGACTCCTCCCTGAGACCGGAGGAAAAACAGAAAACAAGACTTGTCCCGTTCGAAACTGTCTGCAGGCGGCATAAAGACCAGTATGGTTTATCTGAGTTAGAGCAAAGATGAGAGGTGTAATTGAAAGGCAGAGGGAAAAAAATTTTTTTAAATGAAAAAAAAAAAAAAACCCAAATTTACATTGCATCGGCTTGACCCATAAATTACGTTATCATGGTCAAATAAATAAATAAATAAATAAATATAAATTAAAAAATAAAAAAAAGAAAGAAAGAAAAAGAAAAATAAAGGCATGGGGGGGGGGGCTTTAGAGGCTGAGAGAAAGAGACCAGGTGTTCAAGGGTTCACGGAACAACAGAGGAAAAACAGAAGACACTGTCTACATCAAGGAAGCCACTGTGTTTGAGAGCACACCCGTGTAGGAGGCTGCAACAGCTCCAGCACACAAGCTCACCCGGAAGCTCTGAGAAGAGAGTTAAAGCCGTTAAGACGGCAAGAGTCGAACCGTGGCTGCTGATGAGGGAAGGGCTTTCCCTGCTAAAAGGAGAGTGCACGGATGGCCTGCAGCAAGTGGGTTCTCTCCAGACCGCTCTTCTCCAACCTAAGATTGTCATACTCACAGAGGAGGGGGGGGGTGTTCAGAAACAAAGGAAGATCTCTGTGGGAAGGGAAGGACTGTGAGCTTTGTCACAGGTGAAAGCAGTCTTGGCGGGCTTTGCCCTTGGACACACCACGGATACTCCCTGAGATTAACCTAGAGATAGACTGGGTGGAGCCATCCTGGGCCTGGAATTCAGGAAGGGGACCTGGGGACTCCACCTGGACTATTGTGTTTCTAATCGACCCTCAATGGGAGAGGGAGACCGCCCCTTGCATGGGACAGACAGGAAGGCGGGGAGGACAGTGAGAGGAGCAGCAGGTTCAGACCGGGCTTGAGCGCACATGGATCGGGAAGAGGATCAGCGAACAGGCCAGACCAGCGCACAGGCCAGAGACACCAAGGGACCCGTCCCGTGGAACGGATACCGGAAGGTTCACTCTTGTTTCTCTTTAACCTCGTTTCCCTCTTGCGTAAGCTAGTTGGGTCGTATTATAAAGTTTAATTGTTAAAAAAAAACAGAGCCAACACAACTTGATTTTACTGACTGAAATGGGAGGCCAACGGCGTGAGGCAGAGAGCGGCATCATGGGACCCTGGTTGTGGCGGGGCAGATGCCTCCTACACGAGTACAGCAGCAGTGCTTAGTCATCCTGTGGCTGCACTTACCTGTCTGGGTCAAGAACACAAGAAATGCGTTGTGCAAACTCCCTGCAGCTTAGGAAGGCCACCGAGGCAAGGCGTGTGGCAGGGGTGTCCCCGCATGCAGGGCCCAGAAACCCCAAGAGGATCCAGATGCCAGAGCCGTGGGACACCTGCCGAGGAAAGCTGCTCACAGGGAGCAGAACCAGATGAAGAGACAGAAGTGTGCTTCGGTCGACAAAGGTGAAAGAAGCTCGAGATCTGAAGAGCGCTTTGACCTCAGATGAGGAGAGGTGGAGTTTGGAGTTCGCCTTCCTAGATTTGTTCTTTTTTTTGCTCTAGTATTTCCTCCCTGTGCTTCCCTTCCTCCCTTTCAGACTGGTATAGTCTGTGCCACTGTGCGTTGGATTCTGTGATCTGCTTGCTGACTTTACAGGGGATTAGCATTAAGAGGCTGCGTGAGTCTCAGAAGAGACTTTGAACTTTGGACTTTCAAACAGGGTGGAGACTGTGATGGACTATGGGGACTGCTGTGGTTGGACTGGAGGCGTCTGCACTCTGATATGGCTACAAGACTATGGCGTCAGGGAGTGGAATGTGGTGGATTGAGTGAGAATGTTCCCCACAGGCTCATGAGTTTGCATGTTTGGTCTATAGAGAGTGTCAAGGCTTGACAGGGATCAGGAAATTGTGGCCTTGTTGGAGGAAGAGTGTCACTGGAGTGGGTTTTGGAGTTTCAAATACTGAAGCCAGGCCCAGTGTCTCTCTCTTCCTGCTGCCTTTAGATCCAGGTGTAGAACTCTCTGCGACCAAGTCTGCTGCATGCTGCCATGTTCCCCACCACGATGATAATGGCCTAAACCTTAGAAACAGTGAACAAGCTGCAGTTATATGCTTTCCTTTATAAGAGCTGCCATGGTCATGGAAGACACACACACATACACACACACTCTCTCATACTCACAAAGAAATGTTCATAATTTTTTATTTAGAGCACAGCATCTACGTGTAAAATGCAGCCTTTAAAAAAAAATAAAATGGAGGCTAGGGAGATGGCTCAGCAATCCAGAGAACAGGCTATTCTTCTAGAGGACCCAGGTTGGGTTTGCTGCACCTGCATGCTGGTTCACAAACATCTGTTACTCAATTTCCCAAGGGATATGATGCTCTCTTCTTCCCTCGGTGGGCACCACAAATGAATGCGGCGCACAGACATACACACAAACAGAACACTCAAACGTTAATGGCAAACTAAATAAATCTAAGTGGAAAGACAATAGAAGTGAACTTCTGACATTGCCAAGGGACACAGGGCGCCATCCTCACCCACTGACAGAAGGTTCCTGAAGGTCTCCAGCATCACATCATGGTACAGCTTCCTCTGGGCAGCATCCAGCAGCCCCAGCTCCTCCTCGCTGAAGACCACGGCCACGTCCCTGAACGTCACCGCCTCCTGTGACAGAAAACACACGTCACCCCAGTTTCACACCCAATGTCGCTAAGACCCGAGCGACTGTTTACACTGCGCCTATTGTCTTAGTTAGGGTTTCTATTGCTGGGACAAAACATCATGACCAAAAGGCAAGTTGGGGGAAAAGATGGCTGATTTGGCTTTCACTTCCATATTCCTGTTCATTATTGAGGGAAGTCAAGACAGGAACTCAAGTAGGCCTGGGACCTGGAGGCAGGAGATGAAACAGAGGCCTTGGAGGGGTGTTGCTTACTGGCTTACCCATTCTGCTTTCTTATAGAACCCAGGACTACCAGCCCAAACACGGCACCTCCTACAGCGGGCTGCGCCCTCCCGCATTGGTCACTAATCGTGAAAATGCCTCACAGCTGGATCTTCCAGAGACATTTTCCAACTGAGGCTCCTTCCTTTCTGAGGACTCTAGCGTATGTCAGGTTGTTATACAACACCAGCCAGTATGGCTATTCACCCATTTCCATGGCTACAGAGGGAGTAAAGGGGAGGGGAGGGCAGGGAGGAAGACAGTGTTGCAAAGAAGTTGGTGCCTTTTCTGAAGCCGGGTCACTAGATCCACCACTGTTAAAACAAGAAGTCATGGGTTTCAGAGTTAGAAACCTGGCTCTATTCAGGTTTCAACTTGCTGAATTACGCCTCCTGGGTGCTCAGTGGGCAGCTTCAAGGCTGTGCGTGTGACTTCATCAGAGCCCACGGGTCATTCAATCCCAGTGTGTCTGTACACCTATCTGTGTGTCTGTCCTTTGCTCATTCCATCATCACCCTAGGTGAGTCAGCCCTAGAAGGCACGCAGATGGTGGCAGCCAGACCCTCCCTGGTTACTCAGGATATGAATGCTCAGGATGCCAAATGCAGGAAGTGAGGCGCTGGCCAGTCTTCTGCGCCCGTGTGTACACATGTGTGCACACACGTGTGCATGCGTGTGAGTGTACTTATGCACATGAGGGTGCACATGCCTGTAGAGGCTTGAGGGTAACCTGTGGTGTCCTTCTCAGGTGCTGGCCACATATTTTCTTTTGTTTTGTTTTGCTCTTGAGTTAGAGTCTTTCAGTGGCCTCAAATGTGCACAGAAGGCCAGAATGGCTGCCGGTGAGTACCAGGGATCTGCCTGTCTCCACAGAGTCCTGGAAACAGCAGACCCTGCTTTAGTAAAGTAAAAGAAAAAGCCCAACTTCCAAAAGCTGTCCTCTGACATCTACATGCATGACTTAGCATGCTCACAAACAATCCCCTCACATAATAATAATACAAAATTTTTTAAAAATCATAAACAACATGAGTAAGGAGAACTCAAACTTATTTGTAAAATAAAATTAGGCAAACCGTGGAAAATGATTTCACTTTTAAAATGTAAGTGAATGTAAAGGTTTTTATTTTTAAATTTATGTGTATGCCATCACTGTGTGTGTGTGTGTGTGTGTGTGTGTGTGTGTGCGCGCGCGCGCAGGTGTCCTGGGAGGCCAGAAGAAGGTGCTGGATCCTTCAGTGTTACAGGTAATTGTAAACTATCAGGTGTGGGTGATGGGAACCAAACAGAGTCAGTGTTCCTAACTACCGAGCCCTCTTGCAGCCTAATTTCTCTATTTCAAAATCCATTTACCTTTTTTCATTTTCATGTCTGCAATGTACTTTGAGCACATGTCCCCCACTGTCCTCTCTCCTCCCTCCTCCTACCAAACCTGACTTCTCACCCACACCCCCTCACACGGTCACGCAGGTCAGTGTGGCTCGGCTGCACAGCGCTTGCCCAGCATGCAGGGTCCTGTTTTCAGTCCCTAGCACTGGGGGGAGTGGGGGAAGCCACCGACTTACCTGTGACTTGGTCATTGCTCTCTTCTTCTCTTTGACACAAGGCAGGGCTCTGGGAAGCAAGCTGGGGGAGGAAGGGCTTCATGAGAGCATCGCTAGGACAGTCAGTCCACATGGCTGCCTCAGCCTTCCCATCAGCCCCAAGCGCTGGCATTCCAAGTCTGTGCGCACAGACCTGGCTTTTCTACCCACTTCCTGTTAACCGGGAGTGTCAGCCTCCAGGTTACCAAGCTGTCCTTGCCTCAGCTCACTCACAGCAGAGGGTTAGGAAAGCCCACATTCTGTACTTCTGGCAGCTTTCTGGGTGTTGGGCGCCCTCACCTTCACAAAGCTGCCTGTGGTGATGGGCTTTCCTGAAAAACAAGTCTTTAAGAAGTTCCAGACTCTCCAAGGAGAGCTGTGTCATGACTGACCACCATTCTCAGAAGGGTCTGTATATTATTATGGCTATCTTAAATATAATTGTTTCTGTGCATAGGAGTGAAACACCCCTCTCTTGCTCCAAAAAGTTCAAATACTAGTAAACATTGCTCATCTGCAAAAAAATGCTCAGTGTTCTTTTTCAACCTGCACGAAGACAGTGAGCAATAAAAACCTAAACCCTCTCTAAGGAAAAGGGAGTTTTGCCCTGCGAGATGGCTCAGAGGGTAAAGGTGACTGCTGCCCAGCCTGACCACCTGAGTTTGAGTTTATGGACACCACAGAATGGAAGTTCTCTCTGACTTCCTCTTTATACAAGCTGTGACACGCCCACCACAATTTTTTAAAAATCACATATAAACCAGCGCTGCACACCACTTAAGTCTCCAGGGCACCGGCCTCCGTCCCCACAGCTCCTCTCCAGGCTCCGTGGGAAGCCAGACTCTCCCGGGGGCTCCACAAGCAGCTGAGATGGTCCAGGAATCCCGGGCAGCGCCGCCTCAGGCAGAGCCCAGCAGAGAGGACCCGGCCGCCACCCCCGCCGCCCTGCTTCTCCCCAGGCCGCAGACTCGGTCCCCGAGGGGAGACACCGGGAGCACGAGCGCACACCAAGGGCCACGGGACGATGCTCCAAGCTCTCACTTCACTAGAAACACTGCTAAGAAGACTAGCCATCTGGGAGCGGAAGCGACCTCAGCCACCGCTGGCGCCAAAACTACGGTTCCCAGAATACATCAGCGGAAGAGCGCTGGTACTCTTCCGGTACTACATTCTCCAGAAACCAAAGTGTCCTTAAATTCTGAGCTGTTTTAACTAGAGTAAGGTCATGGGAAATCGCTTTTTGGGAGCTCGCTTTCGTGTGTTGCTTTTCGGTTTGTTCATTTATGAAATGCCATGAAAGACAACAATGAATACTTTGTTGGTGGTTTTATTTTGGGATTCCCAGAATTTTCTCTGTGCTAGCCCAGGCTTTCCTGAAACTCTGTCTGTAGACCAGGCTGGCCTCGAGTTCCGAGATTCGCCTGCCTCTGCCCGGGAAGAGCTGGGATTAACGGCCTGTGCAATCACCTGTGTGAATTCTATCATGTTGTCTGCCCGTTCAATCATTTTCTCTTCCATCATTGTTGAGCCCACTTAATTAGGAAAAACAAAACAAAAAAATTTTATATTGTAATTTTTAGCTCTGTAATTTCCATCAAAAGGTACTGACCTCCCATCCACAGCTACGAAGAGTAATTCTCTTCCTATAACTCAGACTTTGGCATTAGACGCCTGTCTAATGCCAGTAGAAATCAAGGGAGACTAATTTTTCTTTTTAAAGACTTAACTTTTCATGCTCTGCCTTCAAAGGCCAGAAGAAGGCGTAAGAGCCTGGGACTCGACTTACAGGTGGTTGTGATGGTCACTGGGAACCCAAACTAGGTCCTCTGCAAGAGCAGCAAGGGCTCTTTAACCAGTGAGCCTTCTCTCCAGTCCCAAGAATTTTCTGTTCAAGATAATGTTGGCATTGAACTGTAGTATATCTGAAGTGTTTGTTTGTAGCTATTCATTACCTGTTCAATCTAGGAAACGTATTCTTATAATTAACTAAATTAGTACCTAACATGACCATGAGTTTGATTGTCTAACTGCTGATTTGCAGATCTTAATTAACCCAAACAGTATATAATAGAAGTTTTCAAAAGGACTGTGGAGGAATGTCTTGAATGGATGTAACAGCTGTCAATAAAGTGCTATTTAGCCAATAAGCTGGGCAGAAGGGTGGGAAGGGGAAGGCGGGACTTCTTGGAGAGAGTGGTGGAGCTAGGATGTTCAGCTAAGAAGAGATGGTTTACAGTTGAGAAGGATGGAGGGACAGGAATGGCCAGAGGAGCACCATAGTGGCAAATGCTTGAGGTATATGTATCAGTTTAGAGTAGTTTGTTTACCATGGTTTAGGATTAAACTAATACCATAGTATTAGTTTAGATTCTGCCCAGGATAGTGCTGGCAGCTTTAAAGTGCACCTCAGACTCTGTGTCTTTTATTAGCCACCTTAGGCAGAACCGATACATTTTTAATGTAACAAAGGACTATAGCTTAACAGTGCAATTTAAGAATGGAAAAGGTATAACAACACCATACTGTAGCAAAATATAATCTTAAATCTGTATTAATATACAAAAATCTGTTCCCATGTAAAATTTGGCTTATTAATTGTAGCCATAAGATTATTGTGTAGTTCAAATGCTGATTTCTGTACTCCTCACATCTGGTTGCAAGCCTTGCTCTGCGAATTTTCTGTCTAAATGTTTTATAAACTCTGTTCTCCAGTTGTCCTCAGATATGTCAATAAAGCAGCTTACAACCAATCGATGAGCAGGGGAGAGAATAGGGACGGACTTCCTGACAGCCAGGGCAGGAGGAATTAGAAGAGGAGCCAGGGGATTCAGCCATGGGTAGAGGTTCAAGCAAGATCAGGAGGAAGGAGCTGGAGCCGAGGAAAGCTACAAAGTGTAAATATCACTGGGATGCTTGCTGGGAGTGAGGGAAAATAACAGAGGGTTAAGAATAGACTTCAGTGTCTCAAGATTATCTTGTAAAGTCTTATAAACAAATATAAAAGTCTCAATTATTTGTGTGCTAGCTGGGTTAATAAATAAGCTAAGAGAAACAAACACACTTCAACAATTAATGGCCTTTAGTTTAAAGATGTATCCAAGGGCTGGAGAGATGGCTCAGAGGTTAAGAGCACTGTCTGTTCCTCCAAAGGTCCGGAGTTCAATTCCCAGCAACCACATGGTGGCTCACAACCTTCTGTAATGAGATCTGGAGCCCTCTTCTGGTGTATAGGCAGACAACTGTATAAATAATAAATCTTTTTAAAAAATAAAATAAAAAATGTATCCAATAATGTAGTGCACGTAAACATGGTTTTGTTTTTATACCAAGTGTGGGATGTGAAACAGACTTGTGATAGAACATGTGATGTTTCTCCACTAGAAGAGGAACTGCCTGTTTCAGGGATATGGTCTTTGCCACCTGATAAGCATCCTAGTACTTTCTCTGAGAGGATTTGTTTCTTTTTTCTTTTTTTCTTTTTCTTTTTTTTTTTTTTTTTTTTTGCACCTGGCTTCTGCACGTCCAGGTGTCTAATAAAGTACTGTCGAGCTCTCGCCCTATAAACTGTGGTTCTTAAGAAACTGTTTTGTCTGAATGAATAGGACTAAGAATTGGCTCTGTATCCAGGGAATACTTGTTTCTGTCTAAGTTTAGATTGTATGTAGTTCTTGCCACACTTGGTATGCATCAAATGTTAGTGGTTGTTTTTAAATTATATCTGCAGTTTTTCCCTTAACACAGCTAGCACCCACATCACTAAGACTGGACTATTCTATTTGTTTAATAAGCTTTATGGTACAATAACTGAGCAGTTTGAATCTATTTTAACTCTCTAAGTTAATACGGTTACCTTTCTGCTGAAATCCCCTAGATACTTGCATTGTATGCCTTTCTTTGCTCCAGCTGCTCACTCATGATGTCTCCTGAAGTTCTCCTTGTGGCTGAATCCCCATATGCGCTCTCTCTCGCTCTCTCTCGCTCGCTCTCACCCTTTCTCCCTCCCTCCCTCCCAACCCCAACCACCCCCACCCCCAAAAGTACTGTGGTTGGCAGGAAGTCCAGCCCTATTCTGTCACCTGCTCAGTCATTGTTTGTTAAACTTCTTTGTTGATGTATCAGGGGAGTAATGTTTACACATTAAGACAGGAGATTCTCAAAACAAGGATTGCAAACAAATAATGGGGCACAGAAATCAGCATTTAAATCTTTACAGAGTATATAATAATGTTATACCTATACTTTTATTATGATATGCAAAAATGTTTTATTTTATTAGAGATGTATGCTGGAACATTGGTAGTTTCAATTGGTACAGTTATTCCCAGAATTGCCATAACTTCCAATAAATGTGCAATTACATAATCAGCACTTTACAACCAAAAGCAGTTGCCCATTGAAATCCTGAACATGTGCCTACAGTTGGTGCATGTATTTAATTTTCCATAAAATGTGAAAGGCATCATATCCATCTGCCAAATTTCATTTCTCTGGGTACCTTTTGGGTTACTCTGTGCAAGTAATGGAGTTTGGTTATGTGATATATATATATATATATATATATATATATATATATATATAAAACAACTAACACATTTTATTAAAATGTTCCTTGGCTTATTAAGTGATGGAAATTTTTCCTTTAAACCTGTGTTGCTAACATGGTGTTTCCTAAGAAATCGTGAAGCTTCTAGCATATTTCCTATCAATATGTGATCAATTTCATCATTCCCTGCGCTAGACGTCCTGGTAGACATGTATGGGATCTGATATGTGTTATATGTGACGGATGATTTCTATTTCTGATCACTTGTTATAGTTGAATAAACAGTGACGTTAATTTTGAATCACACTGAATAAGCTCGGCAGTTTCTACACGCAAAACTACTCTTTCTGCACACTGAGAATCAGTAACTACATTGGGGGATTCAGGAAAATCTAGTACCATGAGAATGGCATACAATTATAATTCTTGAACTGAAGTAGATGATCTTTGAATTGTTTTGCTTATTTTTCCTGACTCCTAGCCAGCCATTTCCAACTTATTTGCATCAATATAAAATGCAGGAGTTTCAGGAACTCAGAGCTTCTTTTTACTGTATGGAGGAGAATCCAATTAGTTCTTTTTATAAGCTGAAGTTACTTGCTTTTAAGATTTTGTTGTTGTTGTTGTTGTTGTTGTTAATTTCTGCCCAACAGTTGCTACAAGCTCTTTGTCAGTCTTCACTGATTACTAATAATGACATCCACTCAGCATTAGTATGATGCACTACAATTTCTGTTCCTGACCATTGACAATCCTTAATTTTATAATTAAATCAGAAACCTTTTCTTTCTTTCTTTTTGGTTTTTGAGACAGGGTTTCTCTGTGTAGCCTTGGCTGTCCTGGACTCGCTTGGTAGACCATGTTGACCTGCCTCTGCCTCCCAAGAGCTGGGGTTAAAGAATTGTGCCACCACGCCCAGTTTCTGTAAGTCTTTTACATTTTAACTTTATTAGTATGCTAAGAAGATTCATTCTAAAATATTATCTCCGCTTAGCGTAATGAGTCCAGAATGACTTGAGAGCAAAATAACCAAAATACAGTTCCCTGTGAAGTTTTATGCAGCCTCTGGCTTTTGGGACAGCTTTTAACAGTCAGCAGCATGGAGCCCACCTGACAGCAAAACAAACCTAGAGGTTCCCTGCAGTGTGGACCCTCTGGTGGTAAGTTAGATATGATCTCTGACTGAAGCCCTTACAGCAGATGCTGCAGTGTGGACCTTCTGGTGCCTGTGGAAGTGTGAGGCCTGTCTGAATCCCTTCCCACACTGCGGACACACGTAAGGTTTCTGTCCTGGGTGAACCCTCCTGTGAGCACTAAGTGCTGAGCTCCATCTGAACTCCTTCCCACACTCCTCACACTTGAATGGTTTCTCCCTGGTGTGAATTATCTGATGGACTTGGACATAGGACCTCTGGCTGAAGGCTTTCCCACACGTGTCACACTTGTAGGGCTTCTCCCCTGTGTGCACCCTCTGGTGGGCCTGGAGGTTCGAGGCCTGACTGAACCGCTTCTGGCACATGCTGCATTTGAATGGCTTCTCCCCAGTATGGAGTCTCTGATGAACCTGCAGACTTGAGGCGTGACTGAAGCCTTTGCCACACTCCTGGCAAATATAGGATTTCTCTCCAGTGTGGACTCTCTGGTGGGTGTGAAGGATTGAGGTATTTCTGAAGTACTTCCCACACACGTCACATCTGTATGGTTTTTCCCCAGTGTGAATTCTCTGGTGCTCTTGAAAATATGAGCTCTGACTGAAGCTTTTCCCACACACGTCACAGCGAAATGGCTTCTCTCCCGTGTGGACCCGCTGGTGGTTTTGGAAGCTCGAGACTGAACTGAAACCCTTCCCGCACTCCTCACATTTATATGGCTTCTCTCCTGTGTGGACCCGCTGGTGGCTTTGAAGGTTGGTGTTCAAGCTGAAGCACTTGCCGCACTCATTGCATTTGTACGGTTTCTCCTCAGTGTGGACTCTCTCATGGGCATGAAGGTTTGAGCTGCAGCTGAAGTGTTTGCCACAGTCTCCGCACTTATATGGCTTTTCACCTGTGTGAGTTCGCTTGTGGACCTGAAGGTGCGCCCACTGTGTGAAGCCCTTCCCACACACCCCACATTTGTAAGGCTTCTCTCCGGTGTGCACTCGACAGTGGATACTGAGATCTGAGCTGCGGCTGAAGCCTTTCCCGCAGCTGTCGCACCTGTACGGCTTCTCTACTGAGTGGATGGGCAGGTGAGCGTACAGGTGTGAGGTCTGGTTAAAGCTCTTCCCGCACTCAGGGCAGGTGCAGGGCTTCTCCCCCGTGTGCACTCTCTGGTGAGTCTGAAATTTTGAGCTTTGACTGAAACCCTTGCCACACTCGTGACACCAGTAGGGCTTTTTTACTGGGTGAGCTCTTTGTTGATTTGGGACACTGGAGCTATGCCCACTGTCTTCATGTGTTGTCCTATGTACAGGGGACTCCTTTCCTAAGAGGACCTGCTGATGGAGTTCCAGACTGGGGCTGTCAGTAAAGGCTTCCTGGCCCTTGCTGCATTGGTAGGCCTTCTGTTCTGTGTAAACATGATGCTGGGTGAGGGGTGACACAGGAAAGATGACTTTATCACAGTCACCTCTGCTGTGGGCTTTGTCTCTTTTATGCTGCATATTTTTATCACGGTGGGAAATGCAACTCAGAATGTCAACTCCTGGAGCCAACAGTTGTGGCTTGTTTTTCAGTTGAGTCTGTGGGCAGTTCTGCTGATGGATCCATCTCTCCCTAAGGTGTGTTTTACTCCAAGAACTCTGAGCTCTTCCAGATAGAAATTCCTGACTTTCGGTATTGCTGCAATAGTCACTTGTGAGACCCTTAAGACAGCTACCATTCGTGGAGGCCCAGGGCAGCTCTTCTGCTCCCGCGTGGCAGGAGGAGTGACATTGCTCCAGGAAGTGAGAACCCTTTCCTTGAGTGTTTATTTCAGCTTCTGGAGTTCTGGCCAGCTTGAGGACATCATGGCTTGTCATTTGCCAGCATGGAGGCCGCCCCAGTGAAAGGCAGCCTGTTGAATGAAGAGTCTCCATCTTGTTTGGACTCTGGCCTCCTGAAAGGAAAGAGAGTAGTTTATATCAGCAAGGATAGGGACATCGAAGATCTGAGTCCTCGTTTCTCTCTGGAAACATTAACTAGACACCAGTGTCTAAAAAAATGAACCTCAGAGAGCTCTGAGGATCTACAAGAAAGTGCACACTCAAGAGCAAGCCATATCTGACCACATGGGCATCTGAGGTGGTTTCAGGAGCTAAAGCTCAAGGTCACCTTCACCCTCGTATGAGTCCTTGCATCAGTGCACCCCTGTTTAGCTGTATAGACAGATAATGGAAAGGAAGCACTTTCAGCATCTAGGCATTTTTAATGGAGGCATGGTTGTTGACTGAAGTACACACGGGTGTGACTCCTCCCTGAGGCTAGACAGAGCAGAGAAAACCAGACCTGCCTGGTCCTAACCCACCTGTGGGTGACAGGAAGACCGATCAGGCTCACCTGACTGGGAGCCAAGATGAGAGAGCGTAATGAGAAGCATCAGGGGACTTAGGAGGCTGAGAGCGAGAGAGAGAAGACGCTTACAGGGGATTGCCGGGAACAGCGAAGGCCCAGAGGCCAATATCCAGCTGGAGGAAGTCAACGCGTTGGAGAGCACGGGTGTGTTTGAGGGGACTGGAATAACTTCAACACAGAACGGAGGTAAAGCCTTTAGATAGCAAGACGCAAAACTCACCTGCTGACTGGGGAAGGGCTTCTTTGGGAAAAGGGCAGAACGCAAGGGAATTGGCGAGCGGGTTTCCGTCAAACGTCTACGTTCCAACTTCAGATCACCGGGCTCACAAAAGGAGCAACACTACCCTAGAGGTCCCCCCAAGGAAATGAGGAAATGACCCAAAACCAAACCATCAGGATGGGAAATAATGAAGGTGAACTTCTGCAGCCGAAAAAGCAAACAAGTGAAGTAGACGACCCCAGTGATCCTGGGTCACACCGCCTGCTGGGTTGAACGGTACATCGAGAGCGGCTAATGTCAGTGGGAGAGAGAGAGAGAGAGCGCAACGGGGTTGCAAGAGAGAGAGAGGGATGTTCTTACGGGGAAGCTCCCTGGGGATGGATGTCACTGCAACTGCACAAGGTTTCACGAAGCAATTGCTGACAGTACGCAAATACTGGGGGTTTTGGTATGTGTCACCGCAACCAAAACTAAATCCATGGAAAGAGTTCTCGGAGTGCTCACACACCAGCAGAGGCAAGTGAGGAATGGAAAGCTGTGTCTCAGAGCGGGGCCTGTGTGGACTCCCACGCAGACCAACAGGGGCAGGGAGAGTGGGAGGGAGAGAGAATATACAGCACTTCCCCAGAGAAGAGCACTCTGGCCAGAGAGAAGTAAGTGGCAACAGCTGAGACACAAAGACAAAAGCCAAAATAAATAAATAATTATCAGCTGGAGTGTGAGGCCCTAGGAAGATGGAGTTCCAGTCAGGCACAGTGGATGAAGCCTGTCAACCCCTATTGCTTGGCATACTGAGGCAGGAGGATCATACATTTGTAGGCAACCCTGGCTCCATAGCAAGACCTTGTCATAGATCAATAAGTTGAAAATAATGTGATTTTACTGAGTGAAATGGGAGGCCAGTAGTCTGAGGCAGGGAGCAGCACAGTTGAGCACTTTAGTCATGGGAAGAGGAAGCACCCCACACAGGAGAAGAAGCAGTTTTGGGCATGAGGTGGATGCACTTACCTGTCTGGGCAGGACACAAGATAGGGGTTGTGGAAACTCCCTGCAGCTAAGGAAAGCTGCTGAGGACAGGCATGTGGCAGGGTTGACCAGAGAGGCTATTGTGTGAAGGTAAAACCAGCATTGCGTCAAGAAGTGAAGAGAGCCGGGCGCGGTGGCGCACGCCTTTAATCCCAGCACTCGGGAGGCAGAGGCGGGCGGATCGCTGTGAGTTCGAGGCCAGCCTGGTCTACAAAAGTGAGTCCAGGACAGCCAAGGCTACACAGAGATACCCTGTTTCGAAAAACCAAAAAAAAAAAAAAAAAAAAAAAGAAGTGATGTCAGAGACATGTGATACCTGGCACGGAGCCAGCCCAGGAGAGAGACGTGTGCTGCAGTCAACAAAGCTGAAAGAAGTTAAGAGACCCAAAGAGCGCTTTGACGCCAGACACGGAGACGCAGAGTTTGGAGTTTGCCTTCGTTGTTTTCTTCTTGTTTTGGCTCAGTGTTTTTCTCACTGTGCTCCCCTTCCTCCCTGTTAGCATGGTAGAGTCTGTGCCACTGCATGTTGGATTCTGTGGTCTTCTTAACTGATTCTGATTTTAACAGGGGTTTACATAAGGGACTGCGGGAAGTCTCAGAAGAGGCTTTGAACTTTGGACTTTTAAACAGAGTGGAGACTGTGACAGACTATGGGGACTTGTGTGGTTGGACTGGAGGCACGGTGCACACTGGTCTAGCTAAAAGACCATGGGGACCAGGGGGTGGAATATGGTGCTCTGGAGAAGAGTGGACCCTAGGCTCACATGTTTGAATGCTTGGTCCATAGGGAGGTGGTGAGGTTTAACGGGGACAGGAAGTGTGGCCTTTTGGAGGGAAGTGAGTCAGCAAGGATGGGCTTTGGACTTTCAAATGCACAAGCCAGGCCCAGGGTCTCTCTCCTCCTGCTGCCTGCAGATCCAGATGTGGAACTCTGCTACCACATCTGTCTGCAAGATGCTATGCTCTGCACATGATGAAAATGAACCAAACATCAGAAACAGTCAACAAGCCCCAATTAAATGCTTTCCTTTATAACAGCTGCCATGGTCACAACAATGATTAACACATACACACACACACACACACACACACACACACAAAGCGAGAGAGAGAGAGAGAGAGAGAGAGAGAGAGAGAGAGAGAGAGAGAGAAACACCCATACAAAATCTCACGCTCAGAAAGAAATGTTTAATTTATTTTTTATTTACAGCACAGCATCTATGTGTTCAATGCAGTTTTAAAAATAATGTGGGTGGACATGTTGGCACACACATTCAATCCCAGCACTTGGGAGGGAGAGTCGGGCGGATCTCTGTAACTTCAAGGCCAGCCTCGACAAAGCGAGTCCAGGACACACAGGCCTCTGTTACAAAGAGAAACCCTATTTCCAAAAAGCAAAAAGCAAAGAAACCAAGTGGAGGCTGGAGAGATGACTCGGCGGTTGAGATAAATGGCTGCTTTTTTGGAGAATATAGGTTGGGTTTGCGGCACCCGTATAGTGGCTCATAGCCATGTTACTCCAGGGAATCTGATGTCCTTTTCCTGCCACTGTGTACATGATGAATTATGTGGTACACAGACATGCGTACACACAAAATTCTCAAATATATATATATACATACATATATATGTATATATATATGTATGTATATATATATGTCACGACCCCTCCAGTGGAGTCTGGTGGCACGATACTGCCCACTCCGAGTCGACGACCCCGGCCCAGTGAGCCTCCTGGAACGGGTCTGATGTTCCTGCCAGGAGTAACTGATTACAGCTTTCTTGTTTTGGAACATCCTGCCTTTGTTTTTTCTCTACTCTCATATCAGAACTTTTCAAACATAACTCTGTTGCTGTAAAACACCCTAACTTGAGACTAAAGCCAAGGGGGTCATTCAGGCCCACAGTTTTACCATCAAGTTCCACTCCACTTGTTAATAAAAAACATGCCTAAGGATTAATCACAGTTTATATTATGACTTACAAATAAAGTGTTTAAGAAGGCTCCATATAGTAACAAAAAGAGCTAAGAAAAAAACTGTCTTGACACACAGATGTTTGACATAATGAGAAAACATTGACCTTTAATAAAGAGAACACATGCGTACTGATAACAAGCTAATAATTTAAGAATGATGATTCAAGATTGATGACAACATTATTACTCTACATCTTGTATTTTAAATAGTATGAAAAAAAATGTAACCAGATAAACATTCCCCGTTCCAAAAAAAAAGTGCATAAAAATCTAGCTTCCTTGTCAACAAAATACACTCAGATTTGAACACTACCCACGGGTTTCTCTCTGTTTGTCACTTGGCCTATCTTTGTCCACGGATGCTTCCAGAACCTCTGTTCCTAAGGACCTATACCCGACTGAGAAGGTCCACGGCAGCTGGCGCCCAAAGTGGGGCTCGAAGTAAGGTAAGCTTTCTCTCCTTTTTCTTATATACTTTATTCGACAAAGATAAGGACCTCTCCAAGAGTGCTGCAGACTCCTCAACAAATGAAAGGCTGAGCTAAGAAAGCAAGAAGGTAAGAATCATGAGGCATTCAAGGTCCAAGAACAGGAGTACGTCCCTGGCAGTATTGAGTCATATGTTAGAAGGCAGAAACTTTTAAAAAGCTTGACAACATTTTATGATTTTTTTTTGTTAAATGTTAGTCCCTGGTTCCTGGAGGGATGAAGCCTAAATAAGATGCTTCCTCCCTCTGAGGGATCAGACATGTTTTTAAAACAAGTTACATGGAAAAATGGCAATATTCTCTGCCAGGAACTAATCAGACCAATGAGAAAAACAGGGACTGTGCAAGATTACATTTTAAAAATGTATATATGCCCCTACCAGCGACAGGTCCAGGGTATGGCCTACGCTGTAGCTTTGTAAGGGAAACATTTTTGCACCTTCAAAACTTAAAAGGAGGCAACAACCAAAAAAGTTCATACTTTTCTTATGGTCAACAGGGTCACATTAGTCATGACTGCACCAAGAAAAAGCAGACCTCCAATAAGATAAACAAGCCTCTGGGGTTGTGTCCTCAGTGTAAGAAAGAAAAACATTAAAAAACATCAGTGTAAATCAAAGTTTCACAAAGATGGGATCCCCCTTCCAGATGGGGAGAAAAAAAAAAAAAAAACAGAATTAGGGGCAAGCCCTCAGTCCTAAAGTAAAAAGAGAACTCTTGTCCCCAAGGGCCTATACCCAACTGATACGGTCCATGACATACATATAATAAAATACCCTATTTCAAAAAAACAAATTATATAACAAAATAAATGAACCTACAAGGAAAGCAGTGCAGTGTAACTAAGACACAGTATGTGAACTTCTGACATTGCCAAGGGACACAGAGCACCATCCTCACCCACTGACAGAAGGTTCCTGAAGTTCTCCAGCATCACGTCATGGTACAGCTTCCTCTGGGCAGCATCCAGCAGCCCCAGCTCCTCCTCGCTGAAGACCACGGCCACGTCCCTGAACGTCACCGCCTCCTGTGACAGCAAACACAGGCCACCTCAGTTTCATACCCAATGTCACTAAGACCTGAGCAACTGTTTACACAGTGCTTATTGTCTTAGTTGGTGTTTCTATTGCAAGGTGGGAAGGGAAGGAAGGGTGTATTTAGCTTATACGTCCATCTTCCCGTTCATTATTGAAGGAAGTCAGGACAGAAACTCAAGTAGGCCTGGAACCTGGAGGCGGGAACTGATGCAGAGGCCACAGAGGGGTGTTACTGACTGGCTTGCTCACCATGGCCTCCTCAGCCTGCTTTCTTACAGAACCCAGGACTACCAGCCCAGGAATGGCACCACTCCGGAGCTTGGAGGGGAGAATGAAAAAACAAAACCTTGACTAAGACACAGGCGTTCAGGAACCTTCTGGAACAGACACGAAGCACATTCCATGTTCTCAGGCACACACCCCGGCCAACAGCAATGGCGTTCAGGGTCATAGGTGGGAAGCACTGGCTCTGGAAACCTTAAAGACCTTGTTTCACACTTCAAGGCACTGGCCTGATGAGCCTGGGCAACTTCTCAGTGCCTCGGTTTTCCCATCTGTGTAACATTATCTACATCACAATGTTCCTGAAGGTATTAAATGAGGGCACAGAAAGGACCTAGGACACTGTATGACATGCACTAAGCGGTTAATACGTGTCCAACAATACTATCATCATTGTCTCTGTTATGCCATTCATGGCCCATAGTGTTCCCTAAAGGCTGATATTGATATATATTTTGTTTAACATAAATATTTATGTATAAAAATTTAAGTGCACCATCTATAAATTTACGTAAGTGAAAGTTTCAGGAAAAAAAAAACCTGCTACTTCGCTTACCAAAGTACCCAAGGTTTTTTAAAAGTGTCCAGTTTAGGCCAGAATACGGACAATCAGGGATACTTAACTGCCCACAAATTAACTGAGAAAATCGCCAATGTGATCACCCATGTTATTAGGACAAAAGCATTTACTCCCTAGTACTGACCATCCTGGGTAGCTGGAGAGCTCGGCTGACCACTCCATCAAATGTGCCCTTTGTATCAGTATTCATATTAAACTTACTGACCCGTGCCTCCTGTGTGCTCAGGGGAGTATAATAATTGTGCTGAGTCTCCACAGGTCGCTGGTGCGTCTCCATCAGAGCACATGGCACATTCCATCCCAGCCTGTCTGTACATGTGTCTGTGTGTCTGTCCTTTCTTCATTCCTTCATCACCTGACTTGGGTCAGTTGCTGAAGCCAAGCAGATAGTGGCAGCCAGACCCTCCCTAGTTACTCAGGATATGAATGCTCAGGACGCCAAATGCAGGAAGTGAGGCTGACCAGTCTTCTGTGCACGTGTGTACACATGTGTGCATGCATGTAAGTGTTCTTATGTACATGAGGGTCCACATGCCTGTTGAGGCTAGAGGACACCCTCTGGTGTCCTTCCTCAAGTCCTGGCCATGTCTATTTTGTTTTTGAGTCAGGGTCTCTCAGTGGCCTAGAACTTGCACAGGAGGCTAGGATGACAGACAGAAAGTGAGCATGAGAGATCTGCCTGTTTTCATAGAGTCGCATAAAAAAGAGACTTATCGCTCCAGCCCATTTTCTCTATTTCATAATATATTTACCCCTTTACGCTTTCACATGTACAACGTACTTTGAGCACATGTCCCCCACGGTCCTCTCTCCTCCCTCCTCCTTCCAAACCGTTCTTTTCAGCAACACCCCCTCACACTGTCTCGCAGGGCAGTGTGGCTCAGCTGCACAGCGCTTGCCCAGCATGCAGGGTCCTGTTTTCAGTCCCTAGCACTGGGGGGAGTGGGGGAAGCCACCGACTTACCTGTGACTTGGTCATTGCTCTCTTCTTCTCTTTGACACAAGGCAGGGCTCTGGGAAGCAAGCTGGGGGAGGAAGGGCTTCATGAGAGCATCGCTAGGACAGTCAGTCCACATGGCTGCCTCAGCCTTCCCATCAGCCCCAAGCGCTGGCATTCCAAGTCTGTGCGCCCAGACCTGGCTTTTCTACCCACTTCCTGTTAACCGGGAGCGTCAGCCTGCAGGTTACCAAGCCGTCCTTGCCTCAGCTCACTCACGGCAGAGGGTTAGGAAAGCCCGTATTCTCTATTTACACCAGCTTCAGAGGAATGGAATGCTCTTACCTTCACAAAGCTGTTGTGGTATTGGGCTTCCTAGAAAAGCAAATTTTACGAAACTCTAAACTGTATTATGAACACTGTGTCACGACTGACCACCACCATCAGAAGGGTCTGCTAATTGTCAAGGTTACCTCACATATAATTGTTTCCGTACATAGGAAATTCTCCTACTCCGTCTCTTGCTTTAAAAGTTTCAAAATACTGATAAACTTTGCTCATCTGAAAGAACCTCCACAAAGTTTCTTTTCCCACCTGCATGAAGACAAAAGATCAATAAAAAACCTAAACCCTCTCTAAAGACAGGGGAGTTTGGCCCTGCGAGATGGCTCAGGGGGTAAAGGTGACTTGCAGCCCAGCCTGACCGCCTGAGTTCAAGGCTTTGGGCACTACACGGTGCAAGAAGTGTCCCTACTTTTACACGTTTTCTTCTGAACTCTCCTCCTTATACAAGCTGTGGCATGGCCCCCCTCTCTGAGTGAATAAAGGGAAGAAAAAAAAACACCCGCATTTAAAAACCAGCGCTGCACACCACTTAAGGCTTCAGGGCACCGGCCTCCGTCCCCACAGCTCCTCCCCAGGCTCCGTGGGAAGCCAGACTCTCCCGGGGGCTCCACAAGCAGCTGAGATGGTCCAGGAATCCCGGGCAGCGCCGCCTCAGGCAGAGCCCAGCAGAGAGGACCCGGCCGCCGCCCCCGCCGCCCCTCTTCTCCCCGGGCCGCAGACTCGGTCCCCGAGGGGAGACACCGGGAGCACGAGCTCACACGAAGAGCTGTGGGAAGGTGCCTCAAGCTCTCACCTCACTAGAAACACTCCTAGGGAGACTTGCTACCTGGGAGCGGAAGCGATCAAAGCCACCGCTGGCGGCAAAACTACAGTTCCCAGAATGCATCAGCGGAAGCGCGTAGCTCCGGTGCGTTTCCGGGACTACTAAGGGGGCGGGTGCGATAAGTCCCAAGTTATTTTAAATAGAGTGAGATTGGTCAATTCGCTCTTTGGAAGCTCGCGCTCCTATGTTGCTTTTTGGTTTGTTCATTTCTGAGACGCCATGAATATGTTGTTGTTGTTGTTTTGGATTTTTCCTGCTCCGTAGACCATGGTGGCCTTGAGATCCACCTGCCTCTGACTCTGCCCCTGTAGTGTCCCCAAACCTTGCCATCACCTGTGGTTTGGCAATACATTTTCAGGCTATTCTTTTTCTGTGTTTGGATTGAGTAACTTCTATCATGTTGTCTTCCAGTTCATTCATTTTGTCTTCCACTGCCTATATATTCTCGAGCCCACTTAATTAGTGTTCAACCTTTTTTCCTTTGGATATTCTAATGCTTAGCTCTGTAATTTCCGTCAAAAGACACTGATCCCCCACCCATAGCTACAGAGAGTTATTCCGTTCCTAAAACCCAGACTTTAAGTTACAACCTGACTAACACCAGTAGAACTCAAGGAAGAATTTTTTTTTCTTCTTAATTTAATTTTCATGCAGCCTTCAGAGGCCAGAAGAGGGTGTAAGATCCTGGAACTGGATTTAACATAGTCTGTTGTGGTCCACTCAGTGTAGTCACTGGGAAGGGACATGGGTCCTCTACAAGAGCAGCAAGAGCTCTTCACCACTGAGCCTTCTCAAGTCCAGTTACAAGAATTTTCTTCTCAAGATAATGTTGGCATTGAACCCAGGACTTTGTGTATGCTCTACTGATGAGCCATGCCCTGGTAGGGTTCTAAGCAAGGTGTGAAGAGGGCATCAGACCCTCTGGAACTATTGTTACAGATGTCATGAGCCACCTTGTAGATGCCAGGATCTCCAGCCCTCCTTATATCATTTCTGCACACCCCCTGCTATCAGGTGACATAGTAAGACCCTGCTTGACCCTTGGCCTTCAGAGTCCTGGACCTCTGTTCTTTATCTGAGATACAGTCTTGTATTTGTGTCCAAGATACAGATTCGGTGGGAGCAGCACAAATCAGTCTAGAATATAGGGCATAAGCAAGAGAGACTCCTGGGTCAGGGAACACAATCTGACCTAAGACTAGAAGGAAAAGAGGTAAATTAATAATTGAATTAACAATCCAAGTTTAAGCCAGGCGTGGTGGCGCACGCCTTTAATCCCAGCACTCGGGAGGCAGAGGCAGGTGGATCGCTGTGAGTTCAAGGCCAGCCTGGTCTACAAAGTGAGTCCAGGACAGCCAAGGCTAACACAGAAAGACCCTGTCTCGAAAAAAAAACCAAAAAAAAAAAAAAATCCAAGTTTACTGAGAACTTTTTTCTTACCGGGAAATACTTTGAAACAAACAACCACTTGCATTACTTGTTACTGTAAAAACCCTGGCACCAGTGAATTCAGGGCCCCAAAATTTCAAATGTATTTGTTTCATGTCTGCTTATTAGGCTGATTATTAAGGATTTTTTTTTAAAGCGTTGTCTTAGTCTCTTAAGTACAAATACTAAAATCACGCAGCGTAGAGTTGCTATGCTGTACAAAGCACCTTATGTGCTTAGTAGGGCAGGTCGCACACTTCAGATGTGATATTAAGCCCCCTTGCCTTCAGGAAACTTGCCTTACAGGATTACTGAGGAGTAAGAATCCATATGAATGCAGGGCTTGGCATGAGTCTTGCTTACAGGGCCTTTTTCTACTTGATGCATGTGTAGCTCCACACAGAAGCTACAAAGAGGCTCTTCTTGTGAGGAAGTGATAGTTCAGTCAACACTGGTTTTTCCAATCACCCACTTTGGTTAAAACCCTTCCTGTAGCCTCTCTGCATAGACTTAGATGGATGCTGAGATTTCCCCACAAAGTCATATACCAAGGGTGGCAACCTTGCAACTTTCGTACATGGTGACCTGTTCTTCAGAGCCTGGTGGCTGGGTGGCCTGGGCCCACATCCTGTGGTTTGGTTCAGGCTCTGATTTCCTCTGGACCAAACCTATAATGGACAAATCTTGGGATCAGAGGTTCCCTATTTCTCTCTCAGGGGTGGCCTGAGACCCCAGGGTGCTAGGCTAGGTTCCCAGTCTCACAGGGGGGGGGGGGGTTAGCACTGAGCTAGCTGGCGGTGGAGCATCTGCCACAGCAGCTCTGGTATAGCTGCCTTTACCACCTTAATTGGCAGTCAAACCCTGGGTGTTCAGTAGTGGTTCCCCCTGGAATAAAGTGAGTCTCAGATGGTCCTGCTTGAGGAATGGCGAGCAAGAGAGCATGAGCCCCTCCCCCCCACACACACACAAGCCAGCCAGCCTTTATTTATACACCTTGGGTAGTGGGGAGAGGTTTTGGGGGTGAATGTATCTTATTTGCTGGGGCTAAGGATGCCAGGATTCTTAATCTGTAAACAGAAGTACAGAACCCCATTTACAATCAGTAACACAGGGTCCTGTCACAGGAATGAGAAAACAGTAGTTAAGCATCCTACGTGTAAGGGGGTGACTTCTAGGTACAATTAAAGGTTATTTGCTGGAGGCCAGGATCTGCTCAGCATAGAGTGGCACACTTTCAGGAACTCACTGTTCTTCCTGATCAAGTTCCCATCAGAAAAAGGTCGGACTTATAATCTTCCCTGAGGGCTAAGTGATGCCCTTAAAAAAATCTGAGGTTACAGGATCAGGTGTAGTGAGAACCTCTCTAAAGGAAAGAGAGTCTGCCTTCATAGACTGAACTCAAAATGGATATATGGAGAAGTCAGACTTGAACCAGGTCCCAGCAGCAACTTTGGTGGAATTGCTGGTCTGCTGAAATCCTGCTGACGATGCCAGGAGAATCAGAAGGTTTCATTCTTGTTTTCTTTCATCTCTTTTCCCTCTTATTTAGACTAGTCAGGTTGTAAGGGAGATATGCTCATTTAATAAGCTCATAATAAAGTATAATTGTTAAGGAAATTGAGCCTACACTGCCTCAAACAAAAACAAAAACAAATCAAAACAACAATGACAACAAAAACAGCAACAAAACCAATTGATCTCCCAAACAGAAGCCCATCTGTAGGAAGAAATTTAAAAGTTGCAGTTTCTTCCTAACCCAGCTTTCTCCAAAATAGAGATGAAGATCTATAGGTTTATTCAACAACATTTAAGCACAAGTGAGCCATGTTCCTAACGCTCTATGCTGTCTTAGCTGATTCCCAGTCACATCCCCAAGTTACTTGCAAACTGCTGTAGCTGTCTATACTCATGGAGGACTCCCTTGGCAACTGCTCCTTATACCCAACCTCATGACAACCTCCTCCTCTTATTCTTATTCTTATTCTTATTCTTATTCTTATTCTTTTTTTTTTTTCGAGACAGGATTTCTCTGTGTAGCCTTGGCTGTCCTGGACCCACTTTGTAGACCAGGCAGGCCTCGAACTCACAGTGATCCACCTGCCTCTGCCTCCCGAGTGCTGGGACTAAAGGCGTGCGCCACCACACCTGGCTCTTATTCTTATTCTTATTCTTCTTGCATGACTCCATCAGTCCTGGGCCTTCAACTGCCACTGAGGCTGCCCCTTCACCGATGCCCTTTCCTAGCCTCTCTCAGTGCCCAGCCTCAGCTGCTCTCCATGACCCCTTAATGCCTTCAAAACCAGCACCACCTAGGTGATTCTTACACATCCACCAAGCCTGTCTGCCAGCACGTCCGCTCTGTGGAACACAGCTTCCTTATGGTACCAGAAAAAATTTTCCCATTGATTTCACCTCAGTGATGCTGGTCTCTTTCTGCTTAATTGCACCGCTAATTTCTTAGCTCCAGCAAACCAGCACTATCGTCCCAGTAAAATTTTGTTCTTTTTTTTTTTAATTTATTTATTATTATGAATACAGTGCTCTGTCTGCATGTACACCCTCAGGCTAGAAGAGGGCATTAGATCTCATTATAGATGGTTTTGAGCTACCATGTGGTTGCTGGGAATTGAACTCAGGACCTCTGGAAAAGCAGTCAGTGTTCTTAACCTCTGAGCCATCTCGCCAGCCCAAATTTTCTGTTCTTGACTCAAAAGCTCTTTCGTCATATTGCATCTTCACTAGTTTTCTATTTTTGATGGCTCCCTTTGCTGCCTAAGCTTGCCTGTCCTGTAACTGCCTACACTTGCCTGTCTTAGAAATCCTTCTGACTTTAGACTCAGAAATCTACATGCTCCCCCCCCCGCCCCGTCTCTCTCCTGGGTGCTGGGATTAAAGGTGCACCTCAGTCTTTCATGGCCACCATGCCTCAAGATCTGGATCAAAAGCATGTGTGTCTTCCAGACTCAAGAGATGGGTCCCAGATGTGCGCTTCCCATTTTTGTATTGTGGTCCATTCCAGACTAAACATCCAAATAAAAACAAAAAGCAGGGTATAGTGATGCCTAACATGATGTAACTATCCCTTCTCCAACTGCAAATGCATAAACAATCACCTTCACTGGGTGGGATCTTGCTCTGAGATTGACCTGGCCTGCGGGGTCTTCAACGGGTACCTGTGGAGGGGGCAGACAAGTTGGGGGACAGGAGACACAAAGAATTGAGGGATTCTGATCAAGTCCCGCTTATTGAAAAATTTCAGAGTTTTTATAGGGGCTGGGGCATGGGTATTTGCGTAAGCAAGGGTTGCTATGGATACCTAACTCTGGAATGCTCCAGCAGGTGTCTACCTTTACCACTGATATAATCATTGAAGAGGGAGAAATTCCAGAGACAAAGGGAAGTTGTAAAAGATCTGGTTAGTCAGGAAAAAGTTCCCGGAACTGCTGCTCGCAGGCAGCTGTCCTTTAATCTGATTTTTGCCAGTAGTCTTACAGGAAAAGTTAGTTTATAGCCAGAAAGGAGTAGCTCTTACTATGAGCTCAGGGGTCTTAGAATGACCATCCCTCACTGCCCTGGCCCGCCGGGGTTCGACTAATGCTCGGGAGGAGAATTTTCCGGTATAGGGACAGAACACAAGACACGAAGAAGGGGACAAGTCTGGATTCTGCTCAAACCCCGTTTATTGAAAATTTTCACAGAGTTTATATAGGCACAGAGGCATGGATATTTACGTAAGCGAGGGTTGCTATAGATACCTAACTCTGGAATGCTCCAACAGGAATCTACCTTTACAGCTGCTATAATTGCAGGAGAGAAATTCCAGAGAGAGAAAGGGAAGTTGTAAAAGATCTGGTTAGTCAGGAAAAAGTTCCCGGAACTGCTGCTCACAGGCAGCTTGCAGAGTCGATGCAAAAGCAAAGGAATTATATTGAGTCAACGCACCAGGGTCTGCCAAGCTCCGAGGAGATGGAAGACCCCATCCTGTAAAAGCGGAGGGTTTAAATACCCTTTACAGAAGCAGAACTCAGCAACCGTGGTTAGTTATCAAGTTTTAAGCTAACAATAGGTGACCTTTTAGGTGAATGGGGGTCTGAGGTAGTAAATCCCAAGTAGGATGAGATGAGGGGGCAGTAAATTCTGAGGGCAGATTGGAGACAGGGGATAGGGGAGAATTTTTAACTTTGGCCTTCAATTCTTAACTTGCTTAACAACGCTACTGTTACGTTGGCTGGCCAAGCCACCTGGAATCTCACATGGCTTACCTAGCAATGTTATTGTTATGATGCCTGAGTTCAGGCCACCTGGAATATGCTTTATATTATGATATGCAAAAAAAATTGCTTCTTTTTACTAAACACATATGCTAGAGCATTGTCAGTTTTAATATGTAGATGTGTTCCCATAATTGCCTTAACTTTGAAGAAATTTGTAATTAAGGATCAGCTTTTTAGAACTTAAAGCAGTTGCCCATTGAAATCCTGAATATGTGTCTATGGTATGGTGCACATATTTTGAAAGACCCCCGAAGGGAGACCCTCACTCAAGCCTCGGGATGGCGCGCACCCAAAGACACACAAACTACCATCTTGCTGTAAACACGAGGCAGTTTATTGGCGGAGCTCCGGGTCGACACGTATCTCACGCAGGAGACAGAGAGGTTGACCCAGAAGCCCAGGAGCTTAGGGTTTATATGGGCAAGGGTTGTGGGGAGTGGGACGTTTTGGCACGGCCACACACGATTGGTTGTTCCAAACATTTGAACATCAGCAAATTGCGTAGGCAGATCTGGGGTAAGGTCAGACTTAATCATATGGGAACAGTCCTTGGTTCCTGTTTTTCTTGGAACCCGAGGGTAGATGTTTTATCTGAGCTGACAACACATCTGGTTAAACTCAAACCTGGAACATTGTGTGTGGGCCTCAGGGGGAATTAAGCAAACACCATAAGATTGGATGAGGGGTCTTGGCTCATTACTCACTCGACCATGTCCGGTACCTGTTTCTCTCAGGAATTTGTCCTTGTGTATCCTTCCTATCTTTTGTGGCCAGGCGGTCCCTGGAACACTCAATAGGCCTTTGTCTCCTATCTCCGCATTCTTTGTGACTTATCATCTGGGGCCTGGGGCTAGCATACCTGCCGACCTGCATTCTCAACTATTTGGGCTTAAGAGTTAGAGAACTCTGCTGTTCTGGTTGCTTTAATGCTAATTAAAAATTCTCTTTCAATTTAGTTTCCCCAACTCAGAGAAATAAAACACATCCATATGCCAAATTTCAGTTCTTTGGAGATCTTTTGGGTTATTCCCTGCAGGTAATGCGGTTTGGTCATGTAAAGAACAAGTACGACGTTTCTAGTAAGTTCCTTGGCTCGTTTCGAAATGACACAAAATCCCTTTTTAAATCTTTACTGTTAACATGATGTTTCTTATGAAATTCTGAAGCTTCCTATCAACATTTCCTATCAACAGCTGATGAATCCCATCATTACATTATGTCAGAAGACCTGTTAGACCCATGTGTGTGGAAGGATGGAGGGCTTTGTTTGTCCCAGGTGAAAGCAGTCATGGCAGGCTTTGCCCCAGGCTTTGCCCCTTGGAAACACCACGGATACCCCGCTGAGATTCACCTTGGGATAAACTGAGTGGAGCCATCCTGGGTTGAGAACTCCTGCCAGGCTATTGTGTTTCTAAATGAACATCAATGGGAGGAGGGACCTGGAGGGCAGACCAGCCATGGCACCCTAGAGAAAGACACAGGCAGAGAGGAGAAGAGAGGGTTGCAGGTTCGGAGCACAAGCATACGCGGATGGGGAGACGACCAGCGTGCAGGCCAGAGACACTAGGGATCCATTCAGTGGAACAGGTTCTGGAAGGTTTATTCTTGTTTCCCCTTTAACTTTTTCCCCCTTCTTGTATAGGATAGATGGGTTGTATAATAAAGTCTAATTGTTAAGAAACAGAGCCAACACATACGGGATCTGAGACTGCAGGGTGCAGACAACCTCCATTTTGGAAAGAGATAAACTCCATTTCGTGTTAAACCTGGCCAAGGGCTGAAAACAGATTCCAGGAAAAAACCACAACGAAGTCTAAACAGAAAAATTCCCCTAGCAACACAGTCAGCTCACCTTGGGAAAGTCCAGCAAGTGGTCTGGTACATAGCAACAACCAATTGGGAGAAGCCAGGCCTAAGTTCCTAACACCCCCATGACTGCTTCAACCAATCTTTTCAATAGGTCAACTTGCCCCTACACCTAACACTCAACCACAAAACGCCATGGCTTGTAACTCCCTGCCTGCAGCTTTTCTGCCCAAATGTCATCCAGTCATAATACTGTAAAACCCATTTCTTTGTCTAAAACCTATAAAAATATAATCCTCTCAGTTGAGACTCGAGGCCACTTCCCTGCATCTGCCGTGTCAGTGAATAGGAGGTGTGGCCAGGGCTCGAGTCTGTAATAGACTTCCTTGCGATGGCATTTGGACCCGGCTCTTGGTTGCCATGTTCGGGACTCTCGTAATTTGGACGTAACAATACGTGTTATATGCAATGGACGATTTCTATTTCTGATCACTTGTAGTTGAACAGTGAGGTTAATTTTGAAGCATCCTGAATATGTTTAGCAGTTTCTCTATGCAAAATAACTTTCTGCATACTGAGTCAGTAACTATATGAAAAGATTCAGGAAAATCTAATAACATAACAGTGGCACACAACTCTGTTTTTTTTTTTTTGTTTTTTTTTTTTTTTAACTAAAGCACTGAGTTACTTTTCCTATTTTCTTTAACTTATGTCCAGGTATTCCCAACTTATTTGCATCAGTGTAAAATGTAAGCACTTCAGGAACTGGTGTTCTTTTTACTATATGGGGGACAATACAATTAGTCATTTTATAAACTGAAGGCACTTGGTTTTTAGGATACTTGTTAATTTTGCCCGCACAGATGCTGCAAACTCTTTGCCAATCTTCATCTGTTGTAGCCCGGGAATAACTGCAAAAAAATCACTCAGACTCTGGTCTCAGTCAGACATGGATGGTTTATTGAACACACAACCCAAGACTAATGTCCACTAGGCACACAGAGTGGACTCAGGAGCCAAACTGTGACATGAACCTGTTCTTAGGGCAGTGTTTTTATAGGAAAACTAAGTGCAGAAGACAAGGAAAGGGCAGTAATGCATTGTAATACATTTTGCCAACTAGACAAAGTATTTTCAGCTGACCTTTAGGCTGACCCATCCCAAGTGAAGTAAGGCAGTGGTTAGGATCTTCCAGGGTACAGCCAAGTGCAGAGATAACACATAGTGCAACCAGAATGTAGCCAAGTGCAGAGATAACACTGCATGAGATATGCCACCACTAAATCATAGTAAAAATATAAGGTTAACATGACTCTCTGAAAGGGCCTGTTACTCTAGGTAAACTTGACCTTCTGGTGGGGTTTATGAGTGTCAGCTTTGAATAAACTACTTCTAGGAAGTAAGATAAAAATCTTTAATTTCAGTCAGGCGTGGTCAGGAGGCAGAGGCAGGAGGATCTCTGTGAGTTTGAGGCCAGCTTGGACTACCAAGTGAGTCCAGGAAAGCCAGAGCTGTTACACAGAGAAACCCTATCTCAAAAAACAAAACAAACAAAACAAAAAAATCTTTAATTTCACCTTATAAACAAAAAAATGGATGCTGATTACAAAATGGCTTCAGCTATGTTACAAAGAGCAGGCCTTAACACATTAATTACCTATAATGACGTAATCTCAGCATTAGTATGAGGCACTACTGTCACTGTTGGGTCTGTTCCTAACAACTGGCATTTCTTCCTTTTATAATTAAATAAGAAATCTTTTCTAGATTAAGTCTTTAAATTTTTTTCCTTTGTATGCTAATGGGATCAGTTCTAAAATACCATCTTCTCTTTGCATAATGAGCCAAGTAGGAGAATGAGCTCTGGGCAAAAATTAAAAAAACAGTCCCCTGAAAAGACTTCTGAAATTGTGGGTTTGGGGGGGGGGGCTTTTAAAAATCAGCAGCAAGGTCGGGCGTGGTGGCACAAGCCTTTAATCCCAGCACTCGGGAGGCAGAGGCAGGCGGACTGGTGTGAGTTCGAGGCCAGCCTGGTCTACAAAGTGAGTCTAGGACAGCCAAGGCTAAGACAGAGAGACCCTGTCTCAAAAAAAAAAAAAAATCAAACAACAGCAACAACAAAAAAAAAACCTCAGCAGCATGGAGCCTACCTGACAGCAGGTGGCCTAGAGGTTGCCTGCAGTGTGGACCCTCTCTCTGGTGATTGATGAGATGTGATTTCTGACTGAAAGTGTTACAGCAGATGCTGCAGATTGAGGGCCTCTCCCCAGTGTGGACCGTCTGGTGCTTGTGGGAGTACAAGGCCTGACTGAAGCCCTCCCCACACTACTGACATTTGACAGGTTTCTCTCCCGTGTGGACCCTCCTGTGAGCACAAAGCCCGGTGCTCCACCTGAATCCCTTCCCACACTCCTCACACTTGAACGGCTTCTCCCCGGTGTGAATTATCTGATGGACCTGGAGATTGGACCTCTGGCTGAAGGCTTTCCCGCACGTGTCGCACCTGTAGGGCTTCTCCCCCGTGTGCACCCTCAGGTGGGCCTGCAGGTGCGAGGTATGACTGAAGCCCTTCCCGCACGCCTCACATTCATAGGGTTTCTCTCCCGTGTGGACGCTCTGGTGACTCTGAAGGCTGACGCTTGAGGTGAAGTGTTTCCCACACACATCACACCTGCATGGTTCTTCCCCGGTGTGAACTCTCTGGTGGGCTTTAAAAGTCGATCTCCAACTGAAGGACTTCCCACACACACTGCAGGAAAATGGCTTCTCTCCTGTGTGGACCCGCTGGTGGCTTCGGAATTTTGAGCCAGAACTGAATCCCTTCCCACACTCTTCACATTTATATGGCTTCTCTCCTGTGTGGATCCGCTGGTGGCTGCAGAATTGTGAGCCTGAACTGAAACTCTTCCCACATGTTTCACATTTATATGGCTTCTCTCCTTTGTGGACCCGCTGATGGCTTTGAAATCTGGAACTCGAACGGAAGCCCTTCCCACATTCATCGCATTTGTATGGTTTCTTCTCAGGGTGGACTCTCAGGTGTCTGTGGAGGTTCGAGCTATAATCGAAGCATTTGCCACAGTCTCCACACTTGTATGGCTTGCCTCCTGTGTGCGTTCTCTTGTGAATTTTGAGGTGTGCCCACTGCATGAAGCCTTTCCCACACTCCTCACATTCATAGGGCTTCTCTCCTGTGTGGACACTCAGGTGACTCTGGAGGCTCAAGGCTGAGGTGAAGTGCGTCCCACACACTTCACACCTGCATGGCTTTTCCCCAGCGTGAACTCTCTGGTGGGCTTTAAGAGTCGGTCTCCAACTGAAGGCCTCCCCACACACGCTGCAGCGAAATGGCTCCTGTCTTGTATGCTCTCGCTTGTGCCGTCGGAAGTGTGAGCCTGAACTGAAACCCTTCCCGCACTCTCCGCATTTGTATGGCTTCTTTCCGATGTGGACACGCTGATGGCTCCGGAGACTGGACTTTGAGGGGAAGCCATTCCCACACTCATTGCACTTGTATGGTTTCTTCTCAGGGTGGACTCTCTGGTGCTTATGAAGATTCGAGCTGTAATTGAAGCATTTTCCACAGTCTCCACACTTATATGGCTTCTCTCCTGTGTGAATTCTCTTGTGAATCTGGAGGTGTTCCCTCTGCCTGAAGCCCTTCCCACACACCTCACACTTGTAAGGCTTCTCTCCCGTGTGCACTCGGCAGTGGATGTTGAGATCTGAGCTGCTGCTGAAGCCTTTCCCACAGCTGTCACAACGGTAGGGCTTCTCTCCTGTGTGAATTCTCTTGTGGAATGGGAGGTGTGACCACTGTGTGAAGCCCTTCCCACACACCTCACACTTGTAAGGCTTCTCTCCGGTGTGCACTTGGCAGTGGATCCTGAGATCTGAGCTGTGGCTGAAGCCTTTCCCGCAGCTGTGGCACCGGTAGGGCTTCTCCCCCGTGTGCACTCTCTGGTGAATCTGCAGGTTTGCCCTCTTACTGAAATCCCTGCCACACTCTAGACACCAGTAGAGCTTTTTTCCCCGATGAGCACTTTGTTGATTGCAGGCACTGGAGCTACTCTTGGTGTCCTCATGTGTACTAGGTACAGGACACTTCTTTCCTAAGAGGACTTGCTCATAAAGTTCCAGACTGGGGCTATCAGTGAAGGCATCTTGGCCCTGGCTGCACTGGGAGGCCTTCCTTCCTGTGTAAACACAATGCTGGGTGAGGGGTGATGTGGGAAAGATGACTTCACCACAGTCACCGCTGCTGGGCTCTTTGTCTCTTTGATAGAGTATATTGTTATCTTGGTGGGGCATGCAACTCAGAATGTCAACACCTGGAGCCAACAGCGTTGGATTGTTTTTCACCAGAGTCTGTGGACAATGTTTTGGATGGTTCCGTTTCCTGCTAAGATGTGAACTCTGAGCTCTCCCAGACAGAAATTCCTGATTTTCAATAATGCTGGTATTGTCGAGACAGCCATCCTCCTCAGAAGCCTGGTTAAGCTCTTCTGCTCCCCTGGGGCAGGAGGAGTGGCACTGCTCCAGGAAGTGAGAACCCTTTTCCTGAGTGTTTATTTCAGCTTCTGGGGTTTTGGCCAGTCTGATGACATCATGGCTTGTCACTTGCCAGCATGGAGGCCGCCCCAGTGAAAGGCACCTTAATTCTGTTGGGAGGAGAGTCTCCATCTTGTTTGGACTCTGGCCTGAAGGAATAGAGAACAGAAAGTGATGTCAGCAAGGATGGAGACATCAAAGGTTGGAGTCCTCAGTTCTCTCTGGAAACATGAACTAGAGACCAGAGTCAAAGACGAACGTCTCAGAGCTCCAAGAAACAAAAATCTACAACAAAGAGTGTGCGCTCAAGAGCAAGCCACATGAGACATGGTGAGAACCCTGGTGTGAGCCCAGGAGCAAAGGCTAAATGTCACCTCGAGGCTCTGCTCAGGACCTGCCTCACTCTGCCCATGTGCGGCTGTGCAGATGGAGAACGGGAAGGAAGCACTTTTCAGCATCTGGGCAGTTTTATCTGAGGGATGGTGTGGACCAAAGTACACATGGGTCTCGAGAAAGCAGAGAAAATACTACAGGCCTGGTCCTAACCTGTCTGCAGGTGACATAAATACCGATCTGGTTCACTTGACTCGAAGCCAAGGTAAGAGAGTGTGATGGAAAGGCACAGTGAGCTTTGGAGGCTGAGGGAAAGCGAGGAGGCACCCAGGGATTGCGTGGAACAACAAAGGCCCAGAAGCTGATGTCCAGCTCAAGGACGTCACTGTGTTTGAGAGCACAGTCGTATGTACAAGGAGACTGGAATAACTTCAACACACAAGCTTGCTTGGAAAGTATGAGAAGAAGACAGTTAAAGTGTTGAAAGGGAAATTTTTTAATTAGCATTAAAGCAACCAGAACAGCAGAGCTCTCTAATTCATAAGTGCAGGTCGACAGGTATGCTAGCCCAAGGTCCCAGATGATAAGTCACAAAGAATGCGGAGCTAGGAGACAAAGGCCTACTGAGTGTTCCACGGACCGGCTGGCCATAAAAGATAGGGAGGATACACAAGGACAAATTCCTGAGAGAAGCAGGTACCGGATATGGTCGAGTGAGTAATGAGCCAAGACCCCTCATCCGATCTTATGGTGTCTGCTTAATCCCCCCTTGAGGCCCGCACACAATGTTCCAGGTTTGAGTTTAACCAGATGTGTCGTTAGCTCAGATAAACATCTACCCTCGGGTTCCAAGAAAGACAGGAACCAAGGACTGTACCCATGTGATTAAGTCTGAGTTTACCCCAGATCTGCCTATGCAATTTGCTGATGTTCAAATATTTAAAACAACCAATCGTGTGTGGCCGCGCCAAAACTTCCCACTCCCCCCGACCCTTGCCCATATAAACCCCAAACCCCTGCGCTTCTGGGTCGACACCTCTGTCTCCTGCGTGAGATACGTGTCGACCCGGAGCTCTGCCAATAAACTGCCTCATATGTTTACAGCAAGACGGTCGTTTGTGTGTCTTTGGGTGCGCGCCATCCCGAGGCTTGAGTGAGGGTCTCCCTTCGGGCGTCTTTCAGTGTTTTGTGGGAAAGACTATAAACTTTATCACAGGTGGAAGCAGTCTTGGTGGGCTTTACCCTTGGGCACCCCATGAATACCTTGTGACAGACTGAGTGGAGCTATCATGGGCCTAAAATTCAGGAAGCAAACCTGGGAACCCCACCTGGACTATTGTTTTTCTAATTGGCCCTCAATGGGAGAAGGAGACCGCCCTTTCCATGTGACTCAGGCAAGTAGGGAGGAGAGAACAACAGGTTAAGCCCGGGTTTGAGCGCGTGTGGAGCAGCGAACAGGCTGGACCATCACGCGGGCCAGAGAGACACCTCAGGACCCGTCCCGTGGAACAGATACCGGAAGGTTCACTCTTTTGTCCCTTTAACCTTTTTTCCTTCTTGTGTAAGCTAGTTGGGTTGTATAATAAAGTTTAATTGTTAAGAAACAGAGCCAACATCTGGCGCCCAACGTGGGGCCCGATGAGTTCCACAGTCCCTAATGGTATGAGGAAAGATTCAGTATTCAAAGGTACAGAAATGCTGTTTCAGGGTATCAACAAAGTCACAACTGCTGTTGCAAAACTCTTTCCTGCCTTATACTTAGAGGGAATTCTCTGTTTTTTCATTGTCCTTTTATTACAATCTTACATGCTTAAAAAGATTAAAAACAAAAAACAAAAAACCAATAACATCAAAAAGCCAAAAGGATCGATCCCAAAAGGACTGGACAAAAAACAGCTGGCTTTTCCAGCGCTTGGCCAATATATTATTTTTCTAGGGTACCCAAAATTTTTTTCTCCTAAACAACATAAAGTAATTTTGAGAACACGACGCCCCCATTACCAATAGGTGGGATGGGTGTTTTTGGTGGGTTACCAATGTTCATTTTTGCCTAAGGGGGTTAGTTACAATTAATAAAAGTTTCATTTGGGGATTTCTTTCTTCTATCTTTCTTTCTCTCTTACTTTCTATCCCTTCTAATATTAAAAAAGGGGGGAAGGAAGGGAGGATACAAGTTTACAAAATAAAAGGTAGATTATTGAATCTACTAGCTTCAAAAATCCTACATTGGCATTATAGATTGCTAAAAATTTAAGACTTTATTGATAAAAATTTAAGACTTCAACAGTGTTTTGATGGCAAGACTCAAAGCATGCCTGCTCATTAGGGGAAGGGCATCTCTGGGGGAAAAAAAAAGTTAGAATACATGGGCAGGATCAAGTAGCTTTCCTTCAAACAACTGCTTTCCGACCTAAGATCACCAGACCCTCAAAGGAGCAGGGGCAAGGGGTTGTAAAAACAAGGTAGATCTCACCTGAGAAGCAAAAGCAACCCTGAGGGATAAAAAAAGGCTGCACCACTGACAGGTGCCCCCAAGGAAACGAGAAAATGCCCTGAGTACAAAGTACCAGGATAAGAAAAGAAGAAGAAGAAGAAGAAGAAGAAGAAGAAGAAGGAGGAGGAGGAGGAGGAGGAGGAGGAGGAGGAGGAGGTGAAGTGAACAACTTCTGAAGCTGAAAACAAAAACAAATAAAGTACACAATGCAATAATCCTAAGTCACAGCTTGGTGGCTTGCATGAAACACTGGGAATGGTGAGTTTCATTGGTTAAAAAGAAGATGAGGAACTAGGTTGCAGGTTGAGAGGGGGATGCTCTTGTGAGGAACACGGAAGGCTTTCTGACGTTGGACGTTGCTGAAGCAAAAAGGGCATTGCCATACCCAAAGGGAAAGCTGAGCAGTACAACTAAGACACCGCACAAGAACTGCTGACGTCGCCAAGGGGCACAGGGCACCATCCTCACCCACTGACAGAAGGTTCCTGAAGGTCTCCAGCATCACGTCACGGTACAGCTTCCTCTGGGCAGCATCCAGCAGCCTCAGCTCCTCCTCACTGAAGACCACGGCCACGTCCATAAACGTCACCGCCTCCTGTGACAGCAAAGACGGTGCCACCTCAGTTTCATATGCAGTGTTACTGGCACCTGAGCAACTGTTTACAACAGTGCCTATATTCTTATGTAGAGTTGCTTTTGGTGGAAAGAAACTCCATGAACTAAAAGCAAGTTGGGGTGGTAAGGGCTTATTTGGTTTACACAGCCATATTCCTGTTCATTACTGAAGGAAGTCAGGACAGGAACTCAAGCAGGACTGGAACTTGAAGGCATGAGCTCATGCTGAGGCCATGGAGGAGTGCAGCTTACTAGCTTGCTCAGCCTTTTTTTTTTTTTTTAATACAACCGAGGACCATCAGCCCAGGGATAGCACCATCGATAGTGGCCCTCCCCCATTGATCACTAATTAAGAAAATGGCTTACAGCTGGACCTTATGGAGGATTTTTCTCATCTGAGGCAGCTTCTACTCTGATAACTCTAGCTTGTGTCAAGTTGACAACACAAGACAGAACACCTATTCATCCCATTTCATGGCTAAGGATGGAGTAGGGCAAATGAAAACACTGGTAAAAAAAAAAAAAACAAACAATTCGGTGCCTTTTCTGTAGCTGGGTCACTAGGTCCATCGCTGTGAAATGGGAAATCACGGACTGCAGACTGAGAGGGCGCCAGCCCATGTTGGGAGTAATGCCCTGACCTTGTGCTGGAGACAGCTAGCAATGCCCAGCTCCTCCTACACTCATGGTACCTGGCTCCTAACGGGCAGTACAGCTTGGGTGGGCCTTCATTCCCAAATCCAAAGTGCTCTGAAACCCATTTCCTGAGTGATGACATCATTTAAAATGTTTTGTGTTGTGGGACGCGATGGATTTCAGATTCAGGATACTTTATTAGTCAAGTCTAGGCAAACAGTCCCCAATCCAAAAATCCCCCAATTTGTGAAAAGCTTGTATTTCCAGAAGAATCAGGTAGACAACACTCAAGTCTAAATCACTCATTATGTCCTTAGCTCTGTCAATATAACAGGCTGTACTGGCTGGGGTTGAGTCAACTTGACACAAGCTAGAGTTACGTAAAAGAAGTAACCTTGGGCTGGAGAGATGGCTCAGAGGTTAAGAGCACTGGCTGCTCTTCCAGAGGTCCTGAGTTCAATTCCCAGCAACCACATGATGGCTCACAACCATCTGTAATAAGATCTGGTGCCCTGTTCTGGCCTGCAGGTGTATGTGCAGTCCTCACATAAAACAAATAAATCTTCAAAAAAAAAAAACTTAAAAAAAATAAAGAAGTAACCTCAATTAAGAAAATGTCTGCTACGGGCTGGAGAGATGGCTCAGAGGTTAATAAGCACTGGCTGTTCCTCCAAAGGTCCTGAGTTCAATTCCCAGCAACCACATGGTGGCTCACAGCCATCTGTAATGAGATCTGGTGCCCTCTTCTGGCTTGCGGGTAGAACATTGTATACATAATAAATAATTTTTTGTTTTTTGTTTTTCGAGACAGAGTCTCTCTGTGTTAGCCTTGGCTGTCCTGGACTCGCTTTGTAGACCAGGCTGGCCTCGAACTCACAGCGATCCACCTGCCTCTGCCTCCCGAGTGCTGGGATTAAAGGCATGCGCCACCACCGCCCGGCATAATAAATAAATCTTTTTTTAAAATATTTTTAAAAAAAGAAAATGTCTCCTAAATTGGGCAATGGTGTCCAAAGCCTTTAATCCCACCATTCAAGAAGCAGAGGCAGGCAGATTCTGTGAGTTTGAGGACAACCTGGTGTGTGGAAAAATGTTAATTCACAACGTGGCTGTTCTGGCAAGAGATGACATCCAAAGATCTAGGTCTATGTTTTCCGGGTGGAATACAAGCATGCCTTTAATCCAGGAGACAGTGACAAACAGAGCTGAGTTCAAGGCCAGCCTGGTATAGAGCAAGTTTCAAGTAAGGAAAAGCTTAGGGAAAGCCGTGGCGGTACACGCCTTTAATCCCAAATGAAGGTAAAGTTAGTTTGTAGAAGGAAGCACCCATGTTTGAAAATGATGCCTAACTGAGTTGCAGAAAAGGCGACAAAACAGAGATTTGACAGAATAGTATATTCCCAACACTCATGGGAAGAGAGAGGAAAAGGAAGCTACTTAAGAGGCACCTTTTCGCCGGGCGTGGTGGCGCACGCCTTTAATCCTAGCACTCACTCGGGAGGCAGAGGCAGGCAGATCGCTGTGAGTTCGGGGCCAGCCTGGTCTACAAAGTGAGTCCAGGACAGTCAAGGCTACACAGAGAAACCCTGTCTCGAAAAAAAAAAAAAAGAGAGGCAGCTTTTCAGAGAGAGGAGGCAGTTTTACCAACACAGTAATAAAGAGATGGGTTGTAAGAGAGAGAACTCAGGTAAAGACTAAACATGCCAGAAAATAAGTATCTCAAAAAGTAGAGCAGATTGCTGAGTTAGTTTAAGGCCATGCAGTGCAACTCCAGGCCAAGAGAGAAGCCAGATTAAATAAGTCAGCTGGGACAAGCGTTTGAGCCAGAACAGCTGAGTGGAACCAGCCAGCCCAGAGCTCAGAAAGAACAAGGAAGGGTGAGCTTATTAAGCAGTAAGTCTCAGAGGCTGAAAACATTCTAGGCCTGGGTTAGATTGTACGGAGGCTAGAAGCTTCCAGGACTAGGCCTAGGTTAGCAGATGGAGGCAGTAAGCCTCCCAGACAACAACTGAACCAGGAGAATAAAAGTTACTTTTACACTGGTATACCAAAGAGTTCTAAGTCATCCAGGGCTACACGGAGAGACCCTGTCACAAAAAGACGACAAAAGAAAAAAAAATGCCTCCATAAGATCCAGTTGTAGGATATTTTCTTAATTAGTGATTGATGAAGGAGGGCCCAGCCCAGGGTCCTGGGTTCTATGATAAAGCCAAATGAGCAAGCCATGGGGAGTGAGCCAGTAAGCAGCACCCCACATGCTCTCTGCATCAGCTCTTGCCTCCAGGCTTCTGCCCTGTTTGAGTTCCTGTCCAGATTTCCTTCAGGGATGAACAGAAACATGGAAGCGTAAGCCAACACACTCTTTCCTTCCCACCTTGTGTTTTGGTTATGGTATTTTGTTGAATCAATAGAGATCCTAACTATGGCAGACCATGGTGGTGCAGGGCTTTAGTCCCAGAGGCAGAGTCACCAAAAAAAAAAAAAAATCTCTGAGTTAGAGGGCAGACTGGTCTACAGAAGGAGCTCCAGGACATCCAGGGCTACACAGAGAAATGATGTCTTAGGGGTAGAGGTTAAGGCAAAGGCCTTCAGGAACCTTCTGGAACAGACATGAAGCTCATTCAGTGTTTGCAAGAACACGCCTCACCAAACAAACAGTAGTAGCGTTCAGGGTAATGTTTGATATGCATTAAGCAGCCAGTATATGTCCAACAACGCTATTAATATTGTTTGCAATGATGCCATTCATGGCCACATAGTGTTCCATTAAAGCGTCAGCGTGTGTGTGTGTGTGTGTGTGTGTGTGTGCACATTTGTATGTGTATATATATACTGTGTATATATAGTATATGTGTATATATACATATATATTAGTGTGTACGTTTATTTTTAAATGAACCATTCATATACACAATAAAATAAATGTACAACAAAAACTTGAAGTGAAAGTTTCAGAAACTGTGCTACTTTTAATCACTTAATAAAATACCTCAGATTTTTTTTTTTAAGTGTCCAGGTTAGGCCAGAATACAACAATCAGGAGTACTTACTGCCTACACATTTACTGGAAAAATCGCCACTTTGATTTAGCAAAATAAGCATTTATTCCTTGGAACTTATCGCATTGGGTAGCTGGAGAGCTTGGCTGACCAGCATGTCAGACAGACGCTTTATATCAGTGTTCATGTTAAATTTACTGACTCATGCCTCCTGAATGCTCAGTGTAACAAATATGATTTGATCCCAGCCTGTCTGTACATGTGTCTCTGTGTGTCTGTCTTTTCTTCATTCCTTCATCACCCGAGTTTGGTCAACCCCGGAAGCCGAGCAGATGGCGGCAGCCAGACCCTCCCTGGTTACTCAGGATATGAATGCTCAGGATGCCAAATGCAGGAAGTGAGGCTGACCAGTCTTCTGTGCATGTGTATACATATGTGTGCGTGCCTGTGAGTGTACTTATGCACATGAGGGTGCACATGCACGAAGAGACTGGAGGATATCCTCTGGTGTCCTTCCTCAGGTGCTGATCACATTTTATTGTTTTTGAGTCAGGGTCTCTCAGTGGCCTGGAACTTGCCCAAGAGGCTAAGATGGCTGCCAGTGAGAACCAGGGATCTGCCTGTCTCCACAGAGTCCTGGAAACAGGAGACCCTGATTCAGCAAGGTAGAAGAAAAAAGCCCGCCTCCCAAAAGTTGTCCACTGACGTGTACATACATGCCTTGGCAAGCTCACAACCAATAATAATAATCCAAATTCTTAAATTAAAAAATTCATAAACCACATGAGGAGAACTCAAATTTATTTGTAACCTTAAGATTAGGTAAAATGTGGAAAATGGTGTCACTTTTAAGATGTAAGTGAACATAAATCTCTTAGTAATGAATATGTATGCTATGTGTCTGTCTGTATACAAACATGTGTGCAGGTGCCCTAGGACGCCAGAAGAGGGCGCTGCATCCCTGGGAGTTGGGCTTACAGGCAACTGTAAGCTACCAGGTGTGGGTGCTCAGAGACAAGGTGAGTCCTCCACCTCACCTCTCTGCTTCACATTTACCTTTTTACATTTTCACGTGCGCAACATACCTTCAGCACACCTCTGGTGGTCTATTTTTAAAATCTATTTTTATTTTGGGTCCCTCAGATCTCTTTTATTCCTTCTTTACCCAAATCCCTTCCAGCACCCCAACACCAGGTAGGAGAGACAGAAGACCTCCCCCACTAACCTCTCTCCTCCCTCCTCCTACCAAACCTGACTTCTCACCAACACCCCCTCACACGGTCACGCAGGTCAGTGTGGCTCAGCTGCACAGCGCTTGCCCAGCATGCAGGCTCCTGTTTTCAGTCCCTAGCACTGGGGGGAGTGGGGGAAGCCACCGACTTACCTGTGACTTGGTCATTGCTCTCTTCTTCTCTTTGACACCAGGCAGGGCTCTGGGAAGCAAGCTGGGGGGAGGAAGGGCTTCATGAGAGCATCGCTAGGACAGTCAGTCCACATGGCTGCCTCAGCCTTCCCATCAGCCCCAAGCGCTGGCATTCCAAGTCTGTGCGCACAGACCTGGCTTTTCTACCCACTCCCTGTTAACCGGGGGTGTCAGCCTCCAGGTTACCAAGCCGTCCTTGCCTCAGCTCACTCACGGCAAAGGGTGACCATATTCTCTATTTCCAGAAACTTCAGGGGTGCCAGGCGCTCTAACCTTCACAAAGATGCCTGTGGTGACCGGTTTCTCAGAAAACAAGTCTTCAATAAGCCCTGAACTGAAGCCGGTGTGGTGGCACACGCCTTTAATTCCAGCTCTTGGGAGGCAGAGGCAGTTGGATGGCTGTGAGTTCGAGACCAGCCTGGTCCATAAATCTAGACCAGGACAGCCAGGGCTACACAGAGGAACCCTATTGGGGGTGCGGGGGGCCCTAACTCTCCAAAGAATCCTGTGTCAAGACTGGACACCACTCTCAAAAGGCTCTGTTAATTCTGACAGCTATCTTAAATATAACTGTTTCCATACGTAGGAGTGAAATTCCCCACCCCCACCCCGTCTCTCGCTCTGAAAGGTGTAAATACTAGTAAACTTTGCTCATCTACAGGCACCGCCACAAAAATCTTTTCCCACCTCCATGAAGATAATGACCAATAAAAACCTAAACCCTCTCTAAGGAAAGGGGAGTTTGGCCCTGCGAGACGGCTCAGCGGGTAAAGGTGACTGCTGCCCAGCCTGACCTCCTGAGTTCGAGTCTCTGGACACCACAGGATGGAAGGAGAGACCTGATTCCCACAAGTCGTCTTCTCACCTCCTCCTTGCACAAGCTGTGGCATGGCCCCCCCTAAGTAAATAAACACATGAAAAAAAAATCACATTTAAAAACCAGCGCTGCACACCACTTAAGGCTTCAGGGCACCGGCCTCCGTCCCCACAGCTCCTCCCCAGGCTCCGTGGGAAGCCAGACTCTCCCGGGGGCTCCACAAGCAGCTGAGATGGTCCAGGAATCCCGGGCAGCGCCGCCTCAGGCAGAGCCCAGCAGAGAGGACCCGGCCGCCGCCCCCGTCGCCCCGCTTCTCCCCGGGCCGCAGACTGGGTCCCCGAGGGGAGACACCGGGAGCGCGAGCGCACACCAAGGGCCTTGGGGCACTCCAGTTCTCATGTCACCGGAAGCACTACCGTGCAGCCTAGTTAGCCTCTTGAGGAAGCGGTCTTGGCCGGAACTACAATTCCCAGAATGCGTCAGAGGAAGCCCTGACCGCTGATGCTCTGCTGAAACTACCTTCCCCAGAATGTTAGCTATTCAGCAAGTTCCCAACTGTTTTAACTAGATTTAAGGTCAGGAAAAATATCTTTTCCTAGAGCTCTCTCTCCAAGGTTGCTTTTCTGTTCGTTCCCTTTGTTTTGAAATGCGATTAAAAATAACAATGGATACTTTGTTGTTGTTGTTGCTGCTGCTGCTGTTGCTGTTTTAGTTTTTCCAAGACAATTTTTCTGTGTATCCCAGGCTGTCCTGGAAATCTCTCTGTAGATCAGGCTGGCCTGGAACTCAGAGAGATCCACCTGCCTCTGCCTCTGGAGTGCTGGGTTTAAAGTCGTCCTGTGCCATTGTTGGACCCTAGCCCAAAATGTTGGACCCTGGGAGTCCAGTTCGGTAAGGGGGTCGGGAGTCGCCATGAGAAACCACTCAAGTCACACCAGCTGAGAGGTATAGGTAAAATTTATTACTGACACACCAGAAGTCCCAATTGTTGATGTGTCAAGGTCTCTTAGCACCCGGGAGGCAAAGGACCCCAGTAGCTGTTATAGACTGCATATAAAGACTAAAACCGCAAGCCAGGGGAGGACCTGACCTTTAAACTGATTGGTTGGGCTGCTGTATCTGAGGTATGTGAGCAGGATGATTGGCTCGGGCCAGGTTAACTGGGGGGCAGAGAGCAGGCCGTGGGGGGCTTTCCCCATGGGGTGTTTTCCTAAAGCTGCAGGTGGTGTTTTGTTTTGCTGGTTTCTTGGAACTAGGGCAGGGGTCAAACAGCCTGAGCTTGGCCTTGTTTTTCAGGCTTTTCACCATCACCTGTGGTTTGGTAATACTTTTCCAGTCTATACGTTGTGCTTTGAACTGGGTAATTTCTATCATGCTGTCTGCCAGTTAACATTCATTTTCTCTTCCGTTATCATGGTGTTCAGGGTTTTTTTTTTCTTTTGTTGTAATGTTTAGCTCTGTAATTTGCATCAAAAGATGCTTAGTTTCTACCACAGCTACAGAGAGCTATTCTGTTCCTAAAACTCAGACTTGAAATTACAACCTGTCTAATGCCAGTACAAATCAAGGGGAAAAAATTTATAATTTACATTTCATGCAGTTCTTCCATAGGCCAGAGGAGGGCATAAAACCCTGGAACTGGACCTAACAGGCAGTTGTGGGCAACTCTGTGTAGTCACTGATAACCCAACCTTGATTGTTTGCTAGAGCAGCAAGAACTCTGAACCACTGAGCCTTCTCTCCAGTCCCAAGAATTTTCTTTTCGAGAGGATGTTGGCATTGAAGTCAAGGCCTTTGAAATGTTAGACACATGCTCTGCTGCTGAGCTAAGCCCCCAGCCCATCCATCACTGGAGGAGTCTAAGCAAGGACTCTATCACAGAAGCCCTGTGCCCTGGTCAAGGATGCTTTCTTAAAGCAGTGAAATAAAAATGCCCTGTCTACATAGCAAGTTCTGGGACAGAAGGCTGCACAGTGAGACCCAATGTCAATATGCAAAACAATTCTTTTTTTGTTTTGTTTTGTTTTTCGAGACAGGGTCTCTCTGTGTAGCCTTGGCTATCCTGGACTCACTTTGTAGACCAGGCTGGCCTCGAACTTACAGCAATCCACCTGCCTCTGCCTCTGCCTCCCGAAAACAATTCTTTCTGCATACTAAGAGTCAGTAGTTGTGTTAAGAGATTCCAGAAAATCTAATACCACCAGAAGAGTGGCATGCAACTCTGAATTTTGAAACGAAGCATTTGGGCTTTGAATTACTTTATTTTTTTTCTGACTTGTAACCAGACATCCTCACCATATTTGTATCAGTATAAAATGTAAGAACTTCAGAAATTCATAACCTCTTTTTACTCTATGGGGGAGAATTGAAGTAGTTCTTTTTTTTTTTTTTTTTTTTTTTTGGTTTTTTGAGACAAGGTCTCTCTGTGTAGCCTTGGCTATCCTGGACTCACTCTGTAGACCAAGCTGGCCTCAAACTCACAGCGATCCGCCTGCCTCTGCCTCCCGAGTGCTGGGATTAAAGGCATGTGCGCCACCACCACGCCTGGCTACGAAGTAGTTCTTTATATAAACACGTCACTTGCTTTTAGTATATTTGTGGGTAATTTCCCCCACATTGTTGCTACAGACTCTTTTCCAATCTTCATTGATTACACATAATTACATAAACTCAGCATCAGTATGAGGCACTACTATTTCCGCTGGGTCTTTTCCTGACAATTGATAATTCTTCCCTTCATAGTTAATCAAAAACCTTTTCTAGATAAGTCTTTAATTTTATTTTTTTCTTACTTTGTTTGTATGCTAAAAAGATCCATTCTGAAATGCTATCTTCTCTTTACACAGTGAACCCAGTAGAAGGAGTTGAAGGCAAAAATAACCAAAATATAAACCCGTAAAGTCTTACAGAGCCTCTGGGTTTTGTGGACACTTTTAGCAATCAGCAGCTTGGAGCCCCACCTGACATCAGAACATGGATTCCCTGCAGTATAGACCCTCTGGTGGTAGATTAGATGTGACCTCAGAAGCCCTCACAGCAGACGCTGCAGACGTAGGGTCTCTGCCCAACATGGACCCTCTGGTGTGTGTAGAAAGATGAGGCACGACTGAAGGCCCACTCATGCTGCTGACACATGTACGGCTCCTTTTTAAAGATTTATTTATTTATTATGTGTCCTGCCTTCATGTGTGCTTGCACAACAGAAGAGGGCGCCATATCTCATGGTTGTGAGCCACCATGTGGTTGCTGGGAATTGAACTCAGGACCTTTGCAATCGCAGCCAGTGCTCTTAGCCTCTGAGCCATCTCTCCAGCCCCATGTAGGGTTTCTTGTGAAAGGAATCTCTTGTGTATTATATGGGTTCAACACCCATCAATTTAAAAAATTATGGCCCATGGCTAAGGCACTAAATAGGTGGGATTTCCGGCAGGCAGAAGGGATTCTGGGATAGAGACAGGCGCTCAAGAGTCAACAGGCAAGGTGTAAAGACGGCTGCATGGTGCCTTAGCTCAGGTAACTAATTACATGGCAGAATATACGTTACTAAAATGGGTTATTTTAAGTTAGAAGATAGTGAGAGAAGAGTCCAGTGATATGGACTCATAAATAATATGATATTATGATATTTATTCATAAATAATAACTAAGTTTCATGAGTCATTATTTCCAAAGAGCTTGAGGAAGGGAGGAAAAACCTCCTACAACAGTTTCTCTCCTGTGTGGACCCTCCGGTGAGCACTAAGCTCCGAGCTCCATCTGAATTCCTTCCCACACTCCTCACACTTGAACGGCTTCTCCCCGGTGTGAATTGCCTGATGGACCTGGACATAGGACCTCTGGCTGAAGGCTTTCCCACAGATGTCACACTTGTAGGGCTTCTCTCCAGTGTGAATTACCTGATGGACTTGGACATAGGACCTCTGGCTGAAGGCTTTCCCACAGATGTCACACTTGTAGGGCTTCTCCCCCGTGTGCACCCTCTGGTGGGCCTGGAGGTTCGAGGCCTGACTGAACCGCTTCTGACACACGCTGCATTGGAACGGCTTCTCGCCCGTGTGAACACTCTGATGAACCTGGAGACTCGAGGCATGACTGAAGCCTTTGCCACACTCCTGGCAAATATAGGATTTCTCTCCAGTGTGGACTCTCTGGTGGGTATAAAGGATCGAGGTGCTTCTGAAGTGTTTCCCACACACGTCACACCTGTAGGGCTTTTCCCCGGTGTGAATTCTCTGGTGGTCTTGGAAATACCAGCTCCGACTGAAGCCCTTCCCACACACATCGCAGCGAAATGGCTTCTCTCCCGTGTGGACCCGCTGGTGGCTTTGGAAGCTTGAGACCGAACTGAATCCCTTCCCGCACTCCTCACATTTATATGGCTTCTCCCCTGTGTGGACCCGCTGGTGGCTCTGGAGGTTAAAGTTTGAGCTGAAGCACTTGCCACACACATCACACTTGTACGGTTTCTCCTCAGTGTGGACCCTCTGGTGGGTGCAAAGGCTCGAGCTACAGCTGAAGCGTTTGCCACAGTCTTCACACTTATATGGCTTCTCTCCTGTGTGGATTCTCTTATGGAGCTGGAGGTGCGCCCACTGTGTGAAGCACTTCCCACACACATCACACTTGTAAGGCTTCTCTCCGGTGTGCACTCGGCAGTGGATGGTGAGATCTGAGCTGCGGCTGAAGCCTTTCCCACAGCTGTCGCACCTGTACGGCTTCTCCCCCGTGTGCACTCTCTGGTGAGTCTGGAGGCTTGAGCTCTGACTGAAACCCTTGCCACAGTCCTGACACCAGTAGCGCTTTTTCCCTGGATGAGCACTTTGTTGAATGGGGACACTGGAGCTATGCCCGGTGTCCTCATGTGTACTAGGCACAGGGGACTCCTTTCCTAAGCTGACCTGCTGATGGAGTTCCAGACTGGGGCTGTCAATGAAGGCTTCCTGGCCCTGGCTGCACTGGGAGGCCTTCCGTTCTGTGGAAACACGATGCTGGGTGAGGAGTGACACAGGATAGATGACTTTACCACAGTCACTGCTGCTGTGGGCTTTGTCTCTTTCATGTGCTATATTGTTATCATTGTGGGAAGTGCAACTCAGAATGTCAACACCCAAATCCAACAGCTGTGGCTTCTTTTTCACCAGAGTCTGTGGACAGTGTTGCTGATGGCTCCCCCTCTCACTAAGGTGTGTTTTACTCCAAGAACTCTGAGCTCTCCCAGAGAGAAGTTCCCGACTTTCAGTATTGCTGGAAAGGTCTCCTGTGAGTCTCTCAGGACAGCCATCACCCTCAGAGGCCTGGGCAGTCTCTTCTGCTCCTGTGTGGCAGGAGGCGCGGCACTGCTCCAGGAAGTGAGGACCCTTTCCTTGAGTGTTTATTTCAGCTTCTGGAGTTCTGGCCAGCTTGATGACGTCATGGCTTGTCACTTGCCAGCATGGAGGCCGCACCAGTGAAAGGCACCTTAACCCTGCTGTGTGAAAGGTCTCCATCTTGTTTGGACTCTGGCCTCCTGAAGGGATAGAGAACAGAAGGTGATATGAGGAAGGATGGGGACATGGAAGGTCCAAGTCCTCAGTTCTCTCTAGAAATACTACCCAGAGATCAGAGTCGAATAAGAACCTCTTGGAGCTCTAAGGACCAAACATGTACAAAAAAGAGAGCTCGCACTCAAGAAAAAAGCTATATTTGACCATGGTGAGAAATCTGGGGCGAGCCAAAAGGAAACCTCAAGGTCACCTCCAGCCTCTGCTGAGTGCCTGCCTGTCTTGCTGTGCTCGCGCAGCTGTGCAGATGGATAACGGGAAGGAAGCACCTCTCAGCGTCTGGCCATTTTCACTTGAGGGATGGTGTGAGCTGAGGTACACATGGGTGCGACTCCTCCCTGAGACTGGAGGGAGCAGAGGAGAGAGCAGAGGTGTGTATGAGGCGAAGAATGAAATGACTCCAACATACAAACCCGCCTAGAGACTCTAAGAAGAGAGCTATGCATTTAGACAGCAAGATTCAAAACACACCTGCTGATTGTGGAAGGGCAGAACGCAAGGGCAGCAGCCAGTGGGTTCCCTTCGAATGCCTGCTTAAAAAATAAGTCCCCCAGGCTCACAAGGCAGCAAGGGGAAGGGACTCAAAAAAAAAAAAAACAAAAAAAAAAAAACCAAAAAACAAACAAATAAACAAGGTAGATCTCTGCTGCCAACCTAAGGCAGCAGCTGACAGAATAACAAAGGTTGCAACATTATCTGACAGGTCCCCCAAGAAACATGACCAGAGAACAAATGATCAGGACCAGAAACAATAAAGGTGACCCAAACAACTTATGAAGCAGAAAATGGACACGGGCCAAGTAGAAGATCCAGTGATGCTGGGGCACGGCCCGGTGGTATGTTGCACGACCCATCGGACCAGTTAACGTCCATGGGAGATAGAGGTAGGGGACAGAGGATGGAGGCAGAGGTCGCGGGAGGGAGAGGAATGCCATTGTGAGGAACACAAAAAGCATGCTGGGGATGGACGTTACTGCAGCTGTACAAGGACCATGGGCTTCACGGGCCATTGTTCACAGTGCGCAAACACTTGGGATTTTGGGTGTCTGTAAAACTAACTCCATGGTAACACATCTCAAGGTGCTCGGACAACAGCAGAGGCAAGCGCAGAATGTAAAGCTGTGTCTCAGAGCGGGGGTCCTGTGTGGACTCCTGGGAAGATGAACAGAGAGGAGATGAGGGGACACAGAGCTCCAGCAGGAAAGAGCATTCAGGCCTGAGAGAAGAAAGCAACAACAGCTGAGACGCAAAGAATGAAGTAGGAAAAATAATAGAGATCAGCAAAGCTGGAGGGTGAGGCCCTACAAAGACAGGGTTCCAGTCAGGCACAGTGGATGAAGTCTGTCACCCGAGCGCTCGGGAAGCTGAGGAAAGAATATTTCTGGGCAAGCCTGGGCTACATAGCAAGACCTTGCCACACACACACACAAAAAAAAAAACCACACACACACACACAAAACAAACATCTAAGAACAACTTGATTTTACTCAGTGAAATGGGAGGCTAATAGTCTTGAGGCAGAGAGAGGCACAAAGGTACTCTGGTTGTTGGGAGGGTGAAGGAAACACTGCACACATGAAGAAAAGAAGTTTTGCAGCTTCTGTTGGATGCACTTACCTGTCTGGGTCAAGGACACACACAAAAGAAGAGCTTGTACAAACTCCCCGCAGCTAAGGAAAGCCGCTGAGGCCAGGAGGGGGGAGGGGGGGTGTCCCTGCATGTAGGACCAGTGAGGCCACCGTGTGAAGCTGTAAAAGAGAAGCCAGCATTGCTTTGGAGACCTCAACGTGAGAGAGGTGCCAAAGCCATTGCGTAAGTGGCCAGAAACGCTGCTAACAGAGAGTGGAACCAGCGGAGGAGAGAGAAGTGTGCTACAGTCAACAAAGCTGAAAGGAGTTGGAGATCTAGAGTGTTGGAGAAGGCAGGCCATATGGCCAATGTTCGGCCATCTTGTCAGAGCCCAAACCTTTAGGATCCTATTTCTCCAACAGTCTGTCATTTACCAGAAACCAGCTGACCCTGTTGTGGTTCAGCAGTTAGACATCTGTTGTGGTTTATTGTGGGGGACAGTCATTCTAAGACCCCCGCGCTCGTAGAAAGAGCTACTCCTTTCTGGCTATAAACTAGCTTTTCCGGGAAGACTACAGGTAAAAATCAGATTAAAGGCCAGCTGCCTGGGAGCAGCAGTTCCGGGAACTTTTTCCTGACTAACCAGATCTTTTACAACTTCCCTTTCTCTCTGGAATTTCTCCCTCTTCTGTGATTATAGCAGCTGTAAAGGTAGACACCTGCTGGAGCATTCCAGAGTTAGGTATCCATAGCAACCCTCGCTTATGCGAATACCCATGCCTCTGTGTCTATGAAAACTCTGTGAAATTTTTCAATAAAGGGGGCTTGATCAGAATCCAGACTTGCCCTCATTTCTTTGTGCGTCCTGTCCCCCTACTTGTTTGCCCCCTCCACAGGTACCCGTTGAAGACCCCGCAGGCTGGGTCACTAGAGCACTTTGACCTCAGACATGGAGAGGCAGAGTTTGGATTTTCCTTCCTGGTTTTCGTTCTTGTTTTGGTGCATTATTTCCTCACAGTGCTCTGCGTCCTCCCGTTTAGAATGGTAGAGTCTTTGCCACTGTGTGTTGGCTTCTGTGACCTGCTCCTTGATTTTGACTTTACAGGGATTGCAGTTAAGAGACGTCATGATTAATCCAGCACTCTGGGAGGCAGAGGCAGGCAGATCGCAGTGAGTTCGAGGCCAGCCTGGTCTATAAGGCAAGGCGAGGGCAGCCAAGTCTACACAGAGAAGCTCTTCCAGGAGAAAAGATTTAAAAGAGAGAGAGATTGGGCTAAAGAGATGGCTCAGCGGTCGAGACCACTGTCTGGTCTTCCAAAGGTCCTGAGTTCAATTCCCAGCAACCAAATGTTGGCTCACAACCATCTTTAGTGAGATCTGGTGCCCTCTTCTGGGCATTGTATACATAATAAATAAATAACGTTTAAAAAGAGAGAGAGGAAGAGAGATTGAATGAGTCTCAGAAGCCACTTTGAACTTTTAAAGAGGGTTGAGACTGTGATAGACTGTGGGGACGTCTGTGGTTGGACTGAATTGAATGTACTTTGCATTCCGACCTGGCTACGAGCCTGTGGGGGCCAGGAAGTGGAGTGCAGTAGTTTTAGTAGTTTGAATGCAAGTGGCCCCCATATTATAGGCATGATTGTTGTGTGCTTCAGAGGCTGATTTCTGTAACCCCTGCCCCTCCACCCCCCCATACCATATCTGGTTGCAATCCTTGTTCTGAGAATCTCCTGTCTCAATGTTGTATAAACGCTGCTCCCCAATTGTCCCCTGATACGCCAATAAAGCAGCTTACAGCCAATCATTGAGCAAGAGAGAGCACAGCTGGGTTAAGACAGAAACTGAGCAGTTGTTACTCTGTTCTTAACCTTCTAAAGTAAATTGGCTTCCTTCCAGCTTACATCTCAGAGATACTAGCGGTTTGTAGCTTTTCCTATTCTGTCTCTCTCTCTCTCTCTCTCTCTCTCTCTCTCTCTCTCTCTCTCTCTCTCTCTTTCCTCGTGTCTCCTGGACCTTCCCTGTGGCTGGATCTCCTACTCCCTCCACTCTCTCCTCCCTCCCTGGCTGGCAGGAAGTCCAGCCCTATTCTCAGAAACAGAGAAACAAACACAATTTTGTCAAACTAACAGACATACATGCAGGCAAAACACTCAAATATACATAAAATGTAAATTAATAAGCCTAAAAGGAAAGCAGTGGAGTGTAACCAAGACACCGCATGTGAACTTCCGACATCGCCAAGGGGCCCAGGGCGCCATCCTCACCCACTGACAGAAGGTTCCTGAAGGTCTCCAGCATCACATCATGGTACAGCTTCCTCTGGGCAGCGTCCAGCAGCCCCAGCTCCTCCTCGCTGAAGACCACGGCCACGTCCCTGAACGTCACTGCCTCCTGTGACAGCAAACACAGGCCACCTCAGTTTCATACCCAATGTCACTAGGACCTGAGCAACTCTTTACACAGTGCCCATTGTATTAGGGATTTTATTGCTGGGACAAAACACCATGGCCAAAAGGCAAGTTGGGGAGAAAAGGGTCTATTTGCCTTACACTCCATGTTCCTATTTATTATTGAAGGAAGTCAGGACAGGAACTCAAGGAGGCTGCACCCTGCAGGCAGGAGGTGTTGTGGAGGCCATGGAAGGGTGCTACTTAACCCAGGACCATCAGCCCAGGGAAAGTGCTACCCACTTCGATCACTTATTAAGAAAATGCCTTACAGCTGGATCTTATGGAGGCATTTATTCAACTGGGGCTCCTTCCTCTCTGGGGACTCTAGCTTGTGTGTCACATGGACACACAGCACCAGCCAGTATGCCTATTGACTCCTTTCCATGGCTACAGAGAGGGTAGGGAGCAAAAAGAAAAGGAAAGAAAGAAAGAAAGAAAGAAAGAAAGAAAGAAGAAAGAAAGGAAGGAAGGAAATACTGGGGAGTAGTGTGCTGACTTGGTCCTGGAAACAGCTGCCAATGCCTGGCTCCTTCTACACCCATGATGCTCTACTCTGACTGGGCATTACAGCTCGGATGCACCTTCATGCTCAGACCCCAAATGCTCTGAAACCCATTTCAGGAGAGTTGATACCATTTAAAGTGTTTTACATTGTGGAACGTTACGGATTTCAGATTCAGAATACTTCATTAGTAAAGTCTGTAGGGGACGGGCTACATGGCCAATGTTCAGCCATCTTGTCAGAGCCTAGGTTCCTATTTCTCCAGCAGTCTGTCATTCACCAGAAACCAGCTGACCTTGTCGTAGGTCGGCAGTTAGACACCTGTTGTGGTATATTGTGAGGGCTGGTCATTCCAGACTCCCGAGCTACTCTTTTTCTGGTACTCTTAATCTGATAAGATCAGATTAAAGGCCAGCTGCCTGCGAGCAGCAGTTCCGGGAGCTTTTTCCTGACTAACCAGATCCTTCACAACTTCCCTGGAATTTCTCTCTTCTGCAATTATAGCAGCTGTAAAGGAAGACACCTGTTGGAGAATTCCAGAGTTAGGTATCCATAGCAACCCTTGCTTACGCAAATACCCATGCCTCTGTGCCTATATAAACTCTGTGAAATTTTTCAATAAACGAGGTTTGATCAGAATGCAGACTTGCCCCCTTCTTCGTGTCTTCTGTTCTGTCCCTATACAGGAAAATTCTCCTCCCGAGCGTTAGTGGAACCCCGGCGGGCCGGGTCAAAAGTCTATGCAAATGTTCCCAAATCCAAAAAAATCCCCCAAGTTGTTATATGCTTGTGTGTCCAGAAGTGGTTGGAGGATAGCACTCAAGTCTGAGTCACCTCTTACGTTCTTAATCCCGTCAGTCTACTAGGATGTACTGCCTGGCTTTGTGTCAACTCAAAGTCAGAGTTATATAAAAGGAGGGAACCTCAATTAAGAAAATGCCTCATAAACTGGGCCAGGAGGAACAGGAAGGAAGATCTCCGAATTCAAGGCTACCCTGCTCTGCAGAGTGAGTTCCAGGACACCTAGGGCTACCCATGGAAACTCTGTGCCCAGGGTGGATATGGAGAAAGAAAAAGAAACCCTAACTAAAGATACAGACCTTGGGAACCTTCTGGAACAGACACGCTGCGCATTCCGTGTTCTCAGGAACACACCTTTGTTGGGATAATCTGATGTATTTTGATGCTAATTACTGCTTGCTGTCTGACCCACTTTTTGATTAATAAAAAGCCATCCCACCTGGGCAGGGCAGGAGATAGGTGGGGCTTGGAGAGAGAGGAATTCTGGGAAGAAGAAAGGACAGCCATGAGGAGAATGGAGAGAGACCTGAAGGGAAGAGAGGAAGGCCGCCATGGCTTAGCTGGAGGAAAAGCACATGGCCGGCGGCGTGGATGGAGAATCCAGCCCAGGTGAAGAACATTAGCAAGTATTTGGGATTATGGATGGGAAGTAGCTTGCTAGAAGTTATTGGAAGCAGATGGCATGGGATTGAGGCAGGGATCCCATGCCTGCCACACTATGGAAAGTAGTTTAGAGGATTGATATCTGCCCTGCACCAGGTTAACCAAGGCTATTTTTTTTTTAATATTTTTTTAGTATTATGTATACAGTGCTCTGCCTGCACATACACCTGCTGGCCAGAAGAGGGCACTAGATCTCATTACAGATGGTTGTGAGCCACCATGTGGTTGCTGGGAATTGAACTCAGCATCTCTAGAAGAGCAACCAGTGTTCTTAACCGCTAAGCCATCTCTCCAGCGCCAACCAAGGCTATTTTAAAATATACCAAGTGTCTGTGCCTTGATTGATTGCTAACCGGGCCTACAGGTAATACAGATAAAATTTAAAAACCATACACCTCGGTCAACAGCATTGACGTTCGGGGTCACAGGGGTGTGAGCACAGGCTCTGCACACCTGAAGGACCTCAGTTCACACTTCAAGGCTCTAGCCTGCTGAGCTTTGGCAACTAACTTCTCGCGCCCTAAGTTTTGCCTTCTGTTCAATATTACCTACGTCACAATGTCCCTGAATGGGTTATAAATGAGACCACAGAAAGGACCCAGGACACTGTATGATATATATGCACTAAGCAGCCAATATTTGTCCAATATCACTTACTGTTATGTCATTCATGGCCACACAGTGTTCCATAAAGGATGCCTTACATTCATATACTCTAATATGCACCGTCTACATACACACACAATAAAATGTGAAACAAAAATTTAATTAAGTAGGTGGAAGTTTCAGGAAAACTGCTTTTTTTTTTTTCAAGACAGGGTCTTTCTGTGTAGCCTTGGCTGTCCTGGACTCACTCTGTAGACCAGGCTGGCCTTGAACTCACAGGGATCCGCCTGCCTCTGCCTCCCGAGTGCTGGGATTAAAGGCGTGCGCCCGGCTTTTTTTTTTTTTTTGGTTTTTCAAGAGAGGGTTTCTCTGTGTAGCCTTGGCTGTCCTGGACTCACTCTGTAGACCAAGCTGGCCTCGAACTCACAGCGATCCGCCTGCCTCTGCCTCCCGAGTGCTGGGATTAAAGGCGTGCGCCACCACGCCCGGCCAAAAACTGCTATTTTTAATCACTTACTAAAGTGCCCAAGATTTTTTTAAAAAGTGTTCAGTTTAGGCCAGAATACAGAGAATCCGGGACACTTAACCATAACTAGGGGGAAATCACCACTGTTGTTAGCAAAACAAGCATTTATTTCCTGAAACTGATTGTACTAGGTAGCTGGAGAGCTTGGCTGAACGCCATGGACCCATTGAATCAGGTATTCATGTTAAACTTACTGACCCGTGCCTCCCGTGCGCTCGGTGGAGTATAATTAATATGCTGAGTCTCCAGGTCGCTGGTGCGTCTCCATCGGAGCACACGGCTCATTCCATATCAGCCTGTCTGTACATGTGTCTATGTGTCTGTCCTTTCTTCATTCCTTCATTACCGGAGTTTGGTCAACCCCGGAAGCCGAGCAGATGGCGACAGTCAGACCCTCTCCCTGGTAACTCAGGAGATGAATGCCCAGGATGCCAAATGCAGGGAGTGAGGCTGACCAGTCTTTTGTGCGCGTGTGTACACGTGTGTGTATGCATGTGAGCGTTCTTATGCCCATGAAGGTCCACATGCCTGTAGAGGCTAGAGGACACCCTCTGGTGTCCTCCCTCGAGTACTGGCCATGTCTGTTTTGTTTTTGAGTCAGGGTCTCTCAGTGGCCTGGGACTTGCCCAGGAGGCTAGGATGGCTGCCAGTGAGGACCAAGGATCTGCCTGTCTCCACAGAGTCCTGGAAACAGACCTTTTCTCTCCAGCCCACCTCTCTATTTCATAATATATTTACCCCTTTACACTTTCACATGTGCAATGTACTTTGAGCACATGTCCCCCACTGTCCTCTCTCCTCCCTCCTCCTTCCAAACCGTTCTTTTCAGCAACACCCCCTCACACTGTCACACAGGTCAGTGTGGCTCAGCTGCACAGCGCTTGCCCAGCATGCAGGGGTCCTGCTTTCAGTCCCTAGCACTGGGGGCAGTGGGGGAAGCCACCGACTTACCTGTAACTTGGTCATTGCTCTCTTCTTCTCTTTGACACAAGGCAGGGTTCTGGGAAGCAAGCTGGGGGGAGGAAGGGTTTCATGAGAGCGTCGCTAGGACAGTCAGTCCACATGGCTGCCTCAGCCTTCCCATCAGCCCCAAGCGCTGGCATTCCAAGTCTGTGCGCACAGACCTGGCTTTTCTACCCACTTCCTGTTAACCGGGAGCGTCAGCCTCCAGGTTACCAAGCCGTCCTTGCCTCAGCTCACTCACGGCAGAGGGTTAGGAAAGCCCACACTCTCTATTTCTGGCAGCTTCAGGGGTACAGGGTGCTCGTCCCTGCCTGTTGTAGGGGGCTTCCCAGAAAAACAAATCTCTAAGAACCACAGAACTCTCTGATGAACACTGCGTCATGACTGACCACCACCCTCAGAACGGCCTGTTAATTGTGAAGGCTACCTTACATAAAATTGTTTCCATTCATAGGAATGAAATTCCTCTCCTTTGTCTCTCACTTTTAAAGGTGTAAATACTAGTAAACTTTGTGTATCTGCAAGAGCTTCCTCCACAGTCTCTTTTCCCACCTCCATGATAATAATGTCCAATAAAAACCTAAACCCTCCAAAGGAAAGGGGAGTTTGGCCCTGGAAGACGGCTCAGCGGGTAAAGGTGACTGCTGCCCAGCCTGACCGCCTGAGTTCCAGTCTCTGGACACCACGGGATGGAAGAAGAGACCAGACTCCCACAAGTTTTCTTCTGACTGCCTCCATATGCATGTCCTCCTCTCTTAGTAAATAAATGCAAAAAAAAAAATCATATTTAAAAACCAGAGCTACACACCACGTAAGTCTTCAGGGCAGTGGCCTCCGTCCCCACAGCTCCTCCCCAGGCTCCGTGGGAAGCTAGACTCTCCCGGGGGCTCCACAAGCAGCTGAGATGGTCCAGGAATCCCGGGCAGCGCCGCCTCAGGCAGAGCCCAGCAGAGAGGACCCGGCCGCCGCCCCGCTTCTCCCCGGGCCGCAGACTCGACCCCGAGGGGGAGACACCGGGAGCACAAGCGCACAAGAAGGGAAGGGCCTTGGGACGCCCCAAGGTATCACCTCATCGGAACCACTGACAGGCCACCTTGCTTAGCAAGAGCGGAAGCGACCTCGGCCGCCCCTTGCCAGGACTACAGTTCCCAGAATGCCTCAGCGGAAGTACTTTGCTCCTGTGGCCCCTGGGACTCCGAGAAGAGAAACACTAATGCCTTGTTATCTTAGGTGGAAGATAACCCTCGCTTTTGGGGGATGTCGCTCTCCAGAGTTGCTTCTCAGTTTGTTCATTTCCGAAATTCCACGAAAGACAATTGTGAATACTTGTTATTGTTGTGGTTGTTGTTGTTGTTGTTGTTTTTCCTAAGACAGTTTCTGTGTAGCCCTGGCTGCACAGGGTAGCCTAGAACCTATAGAACGGGCTGGCTCTGCCTCCTGAGTGCTAGAGGCTGACCGTGTTTACTCTTTAAAAAAGACTAAGTCCCGTATTATATTGCATGGTAATATGCTCAGCTATAGGAGCTTAATGCAGCACCAAAGTTAAGAGTCCCTACATAGAATGCTCCAGCGAGCGGCTGGGGTAGTGACCATTGGTAGAACACAGGCCATCTGAGTCAATGTCCTATTGCTGTGAAAGAACGCCATGACCAAGGCAGCCCCTAAACTAGAGAGCATTTATTTGGGGGGGCTTGTTTACAGTTTCAGAGGCTGAGTCCATTAACATCATGACAGAAAGCAGGGCAGCATGCTATGACCAAGCATTCAAATATATGAGCCTGTGGGGGACATTCTCAATCAAACCACCACACTCTACTCCCCCGGGGGCCCCCATAGGGTTGTAGCCAGATCAAGAATGCAAAATGCACCCAGTCCAACTTCAAAAGTCCCCATAGTCTATCAACAGTCTCAACACTGTTTAAAAATCCGAAGTTCCAAGTCTCTTCTGAGACTCATGACAAATCTCTTAACTGCAAATCCCCTGTAAAATAAAAATAGAAACGCAGATCAGATACTTTGAACGGTACAATGGCACAGAATATACGTTCCATTCCAAAGGGGAGGAAATGACGTAGAGTGAGGCGTAGTGGACATGAGCATTGTCTTTGTTTTGATCCCAAGTGTGGGATGGAGAAGAGACTTGTGAGAGAGCAGATGATGTTTATCCACTAGAAGATGAACCGCCTCCTGCAGGGGCTTGGTTGTTGCCAGCTGAAACACATCCTTGTGCAGACTCTGAGAGGGGATATATATATATATGTGTGTGTGTGTGTGTGTGTGTGTGTGTGTGTGTGTGTGTGTGTGTGTGCCCAAAACAGAATACTGGGGCTTTTGGGTCTTGGTATTGTAAAACCGAGATTTCCCAGATCGTGAGATGTTGGGGATGGGCTATATGGCCAATCTTCAGCCATCTTGTCAAAGCCTAGGTTCCTATTTCTCCAGCAGTCTGTCTTTTACCAGAAACCAGCTGACCCTGTCATGGTTCAGCAGTTAGACTAAAGATAAGATTTAGACGGAGCCACCCTGTTGTAGTTTAACAGTTAGATTAGATAAAGATAGCAAAATATTCAGTGTGGCAGAACATTGTGACCTGTTTGGAATTCCTCGCATCTTGAGATAGCCTGCCACTGGGTTGCCTTAGCAATATGCTTCCCTGCCCTCTGCCTTATAAGAACTCTGTGAAATTTTTCAATAGACAGGGCTTGATCAGAATCCAGACTTGCCCTCATTTCTTTGTGTCTCCTGCCCCCTCACTTGCCTGCCCCCTCCACAGGTACCCATTGAAGACCCCTCCGGCCGGGACAGTGAGACACCCCTCCCCCCCCACTCCCAAAATGACCACCAGGACTCAATACTGATGCAACATACACAGGGTCCTGTATTACCAGCTCAGAGCTCGGGTCACAATCCTTCCTAACACAGCAGGATAGGATAGTGACCCAGAGCTTCAAGGGCAACCGGTTTATAAAGGGAAAAACCATAGGAGCACGGGGGGGAGGGGTGGTCACAGGAATGTCAACGTTTAGGCAGGTTGAGTGGAGACTTAGTCTGGAGGGGAAGAGGTTTGTTTGTTTTAATCTCAGAGGAACATTGAAAGCTAACTGTATGTAATCGCTCCAGTGGAGTTTCTGGAGACTTCTGGCAGGTGTCATTCCAGACTGCTGGCAAGGAGAAGGGTCACCTGGAGGACAAGTTCTCATACAGAAAGAACGTGGCATTAATTTTGCCCTTACTGTATCGTTTGGCTGTTCATCACTCCACAGAGAGAGAGAGAGAGAGAGAGAGAGAGAGAGAGAGAGAGAGAGAGAGGCATGCTCCTAGAGAGAATCGCTCCAGAGAACACTTCTGGGATCCGGGTCCCAGCTGCTGTTCCAGGTTCCAGCAGCAACTTTGGTTGAATGGCTGGTCTGCTGAAATCCTGCTAACCGCTCTAAGGGAACCGCTCCCATGAACTGAGTCCAAAAAGGTCTATTTCTCCCGTTCCTATTATAACCTTTCTCTCCTATCCAGGGTAGGTGGTTTGGAAGGGAGGTATAAGCATTAGAAAAAAACCTCAAATAAAGTAGGTTTGGAATAGGTTGAAGCCTACAGTGAGGAGACACTGGACCAACGCCAGACTGAAAACCAGAAGGCAAACTCCAAGCCCTGCATCTCCATGTATGATGTCAAAGCACTCTTCTGATCTCCAGTTACTTTTCAGCTCTGTTGACTGCAGACACACGTCTCTCTCTTGGGCTGGTTTCACACCCTGTCTGCACCTCTCCTTGCCATGTATCCCTTGGCTCTGGCATCTCCAACATCTTGGGGGTCTCCAACATAATTCAGGCTCCAACTTCAAAGATGCATGCAATGGCCCACATCTGGCTTCGGCAGCTTTCATTAGTCAAGGAGGGAGAGTCCATAACCAGTTTTTCCTATCCTTGACTTTAAAGCCAGGACCTTGTATAGGAAAGATTAAGCTTTGTTTCAGGTGGAAGCAGTCTTGACGGGCTTTATCCTTGGGACACACCATGAATACCTTGTGAGAGACTGTTTGGAGCCTTCCTGGGCTTGGAATTCAGAAAGCCTACCTAGGAACCCCACCGTGGCTATTGTTTTCCTAATTGACCCTCGAAGGGAGAAGGGACCGCCCTTTGCATATGACTGGGAAGGTGGGGGAGAAAAAAAAACAAGAGGTAGGGAGGAAGAAGAAGAAGGCGCGGAGAGAGAGGAAAGGACCGGACCAGCTCGTGGGACTGAGACACCTAAGGACCCGTCCTGCCGAACGGATTCCAGGAGGTTTTAATCTTCTGTCCCTTTAACCTTTTTTTCCTTCTTGTATATGCTAGTTGGGTTGTATAATAAAGTTTAATTGTTAATAAACTGAGCCAACATCTGGCGCCCGATGTGGGGCCCGATGGGTTCCACAATCCCTAATAATAATAAACTGAGCCAACAACCTTGTGGCACGAGCTGCCAGGCTCTGTTCTTTGTTGGGTCTCGGCCAATTACATTCACATCATCTTTCTGTACCTGGCCGTTTCCTTCACTGCTTAAATTCTTAATTCCTTTTGACAAGTTGGAAGCTTATCTGGTTAGGGTCTTGCCCTGAGGTCACCACTCCCTTTATTACATTTAGTACCAGGCTTTTCTTTAAACTTTGTAATCTACACTGGACTTAGCTCCTGTTACACTACACGGTGCCCCTTTTCTCCTCCAACTGGACATTTTGTGTTTGTCTTTGTCCACCTTGTTCCACTTCATTATAAATCACCCCAAGAGTGGCCACTAATCACCGCATGACTGTGAAGACAATGTAATCTTGCCTTAGTCTGGGCCCAAGATGAAAACAGTCTTGGAATGCTTGACCCCACTGAGACTTTGTCTCTACAAACTGATAAGCATCTGAGATAGACTCAGAGGAGCCACATCAGCCCGAGACAAAAGACAGGGACCAGCGACTCTGGCTGGGCTATTGTATTGCAAAATGACCATCAAAGGGAGGAGGGAACCAGAAAGAGAGAAGGGAGATTGCTGACTGATGTTGAGGAGGTTGGAGGATTGGAGACTGCAGCAGGTACCGAGGTCTTGGGGATACCTCCAAGTTCAGTGCTCGGATGGTGCGGCTTCTTCTGTCAGATAGATGATCCCCAAGACTCCTGAGAATTACGTCAGGGGAATTGTCCCCACGGAACTGATACCCAGAAGGCTTTCATTCTTGTTCTCCTTAATCTCCTTTCCCTCCTATTTAGGGTAGGCGGGCTGTAAGAGAGGCACCTGCCTTTGATAAATTCCTAATAAAGTAGAATCATTAAGGAATTGGAGCCAACACATGACAGAGTCGATACTAGGCTGTCTTGCAATCTCCTCTCTTGCACCTTTAATTCAAAACTCTTTAGTTTAGCTTCAGGCAGATTTTTCTGGACAAGGGCAAAAATCAGCCTTTTTTTTTTTTTTTTTGGCAAAAACATCACAAGAACGGTCTCTAGGCCACATATTAATAATATTCTTCCCCTCTGAAACTTCTTGAGCTGGGCCCCCACTGTTCAAGCTGCTCTCACCACTTTCATTCATCCTCCTACTAGGATGACCCATTAAGCTCTAATTAAAGCATCTAATCAAAGCCGGGCGTAGTGGCGCATGCCTTTAATCCCAGCACTCGGGAGGCAGAGGCAGGCGGATCGCTGTGAGTTCGAGGCCAGCCTGCTCTACAAAGTGAGTCCAGGACAGGGAAGGCTACACAGAGAAACCCTGTCTCAAAAACCAAAAAAACAAAACAAAACAAAACAAAAAACGAGCAAAAAAAAAAAAAAAAACCCAGAAAACAAAAACCAAAAACAAAGCATCTAATCACTTTTCTAGTACAATGTCCCCACATTTTCCACTTTCCTTTCAACAGACAACATGCTCAGGCTTGTCACAGAAACTCTCCAGTCCCTGGCACCAACTTCTGTCTTAGTCACTGTTCTATGTCTGTGAAGGGACACCATGACGAAGGCAACTCTTATACAAGGAAGCATTTCATTGGGGGCTTGCCTACAGTTTCAGGGGTTTAGCCTATTATTATGGCAGGAGCACGGCAGCAGGCAGGCATGGTGCTGAAGAAGTGGCTGAGAGTTGCATCCTGATCCAAAGCCAGAGGGGCAGACACTGGGCTTGGCATATGCTTTTAAAATTTCAAAGCCCATCCCCAGTAATAATAGGCCATATCTTGAAGAAGGCCACACCTCATCCTTCCAGTCTTTTCAAAGAGCTCTACTCTTTGGTGACTAAGCATTCAAATATATGAGCCTATTTAACCACCACATGTTCCCCCAAACCATCCAGTGAGGGGTTGGGGGTGCGGCTCACTCATATAGACTTGCCTAGAGTCCCCCAGTGAGGGGCTGGGGGCGTGGCTCAGTGGTAGAGCCCCTGCCTAGAATCCCCCAGTGTGGGGCTGGGGGCGTGGCTCAGTGGTAGAGCCCCTGTCTAGAATCCCCCAGTGAGGGTCTGGGAGTGTGGCTCAGTGGTAGAGCCCCTGTCTAGAATCCCCCAGTGTGGGGCTGGGGGCGTGGCTCAGTGGTAGAGCCCCTGCCTAGAATCCCCCAGTGTGGGGCTGGGGGCGTGGCTCAGTGGTAGAGCCCCTGCCTAGAATCCCCCAGTGTGAGGCTGGGGGCGTGGCTCAGTGGTAGAGCCCCTGCCTAGAATCCCCCAGTGAGGGGCTGGGGGGTGTGGCTCAATGATATAGCCCCTGCTTAGAATCCCCCAGTGAGGGGCTGAGGATGGTTCTCAATGGTAGTACTTAGACCTGAATGATGGAGAAAAGAGGATGGGCCTAAAATAGCTTCAACAAATGTGTGCACCACTTATCAGGCAGGTTTTCTCCTAAGACAAGGTTTCTCTGTGTAGACCAGGCTGACCTCAAACTCATAGAGTTCCACCTGACTCTGGGATTAAAGATGCATGGAAAGTAAATCTTTTAAAAAAAAAAAAAGTCTTCCTTGATTTCTACTGACTTTAGGCTCTGCATAGAATCCTACAGTGAGGGGCTGGAAGGGGGGCACGGGAACGTGCGAGGGTGGGGGAGGGGGAGTTGTGTGGCATGACGGCACACGAGGACCTGGTGAAACACCATGACCAATTTTTGTCGCTTTCTAACTTACTTAATATTTTTGCATTTAGTTTCTTCTAACCTCTTCCCATACTTACATGGCTTATTTTTTTCAATTTATTTGTCTTGAAGGATTTTATTTCATCAAACTCAAAAGATTTACATCTGTCTCTGGAGATTTTTTTTAGTTCATTTCTCCCCTTAATTTTTTATTTTATTGTTTTTGTTTTTTTGCTTTTCGAGACAGGATTTCTTTGTATAGCCTTGGCTGTCCTGGACTCACTTTGTAGACGTGTACCACCATACCCAGCTAAAGTTTAACTTTTACAATGCAATATAATACGGGACTTCAGTGTTTTAAAGAGTAAACACAGGCCTGGTGCCACAAGCCTTTCATCCCAGAATGCAGGAGGCAGAGTCAGGAGGTTCTATGAGTTCCAGGCCAGATTGGTCTACAGAGGGATTTCCAGGACAGCCAGGGCTACAAGAGAAACTGCCTGAGGAAAAAGAAGGTGGGGGGGGGGGGGAAGAAAATAAAAAACAGTAACAAAAAGTATACACAGTTGTCTTTCCTGGCATTTCAGAAAGGCACAACCCGAGAAGCAACCTAGGAGAGCGATCCCCCAAAAGTGACTTACACAAAAGTCCTCTCTCTAGTTAAAAATCTAGAAATAAACCAAGGCTTTAGTGTTCAACTGCATGGAGCCACAGACGGCAACAAAGCAAAGCGCTTCTGCTGAGGCATTCTGGGAATTGTAGTTCCGGCTAGAACGGCGGCCGCGGTCGCTTCCGCTCTGGCTGGGAGGACTTCCTGTGGTTCTCCTGAAAAGAGGCTGGAACATCGTCCCGCGGCCCTTGGTGTGGGCTCGTGCTCCCGGTGTCTCCCCTCCGGGACCGAGTCTGCGGCCCGGGGAGAAGCGAGGCGGCGGGGGCGGCGGCCGGGTCCTCTCTGCTGGGCTCTGCCTGAGGCGGCGCTGCCCGGGATTCCTGGACCATCTCAGCTGCTTGTGGAGCCCCCGGGAGAGTCTAGCTTCCCACGGAGCCTGGGGAGGAGCTGTGGGGACGGAGGCCGGTGCCCTGAAGCCTTAAGTGGTATGCAGCTCTGGCGTTTAAATGTGATAAATTCTTTGGGCATTTATTATTTACTTATAGAGTAGGGTTGCCACAGCTTATGTAAGGAGGAAGTGAGAAGACGACTTGTGGGCAGTGGGTCTCGCCTTCCACAGCGTGGTGTCCAGAGAATCGAACTCAGGCCTTCAGGCTTGCCAACAGTGACCTTTACCCGCGGAAACTTCTCAAAATTCCCTTTAAAAAAAAAAAAAAAGATTTATTTTCTGTAATTATGTATATACAGTGCTCTGCCTGCAGGTACACCTGCGAGCCAGAAGAGGGCATCAGATCACATTATAGATGGTTGTGAGCCACCATGTGGTTGCTGGGAATTGAGCTCAGGACCTCCGGAGGAGCAGTCAGTCAGTGCCCTTAACCTCAGAGACATCTCTCCAACCCCAAAACTCCCTTTTCTTTAGAGAGGGTTTAGGTTTTTATTAGTCATTATTGGTGGGAAAAGAGACTTTATGGAGAAGGCTCTTGTATTTAAACCTTTAAGAGTGGGGCGGGGGTGGTTGGGTGAAAGGGAGGGGTTGTGAATTTTACTAATGTGTACAAAAGCAATCAAGTGTAAGACAGCCTTCACAATTAACAAGCCCATCTGAGGGTGGTAGTTAGTTATGACGCAGCGTTCATCGGAGAGTTCAGAGCTGCTTTTTGTTTGTTTGTTTTCGAGACAGGGTTTCTCTATGTAGCCTTGGCTATACTGGACTCGATTTGTAGAACAGGCCGGCCTCGAACTGAAATCAATCCGCCTGCCTCAGCCTCCCGAGTGCTGGGATTAAAGGCGTGCGCCACCACTCCATGCTGAGTTCAGAGCTTCTTAAAGCTTTGTTTTTCTGTGAAGCCTATCACCTCCGGCAGCTTTGTGAAGATAAGAACTTCTCACACCCCAGAAGTTGCAGGAAATAGTGAATGTGAGCTTTCCTAATCCTCTGCTGTGAGTGAGCTGAGGCAAGGACGGCTTGGTAACCTGCAGGCTGACGCTCCCGGTTAACAGGAAGTGGGTAGAAAAGCCAGGTCTGTGTGCACAGACTTGGAATGCCAGCGCTTGGGGCTGATGGGAAGGCTGAGGCAGCCATGTGGACTGACTGTCCTAGCAACGCTCTCATGAAACCCTTCCTCCCCCAGCTTGCTTCCCAGAGCCCTGCCTTGTGTCAAAGAGAAGAAGAGAGCAATGACCAAGTCACAGGTAAGTCGGTGGCTTCCCCCACTCCCCCCAGTGCTAGGGACTGAAAACAGGACCCCTGCATGCTGGGCAAGAAAGGTTTGGTGGGAGGACGGATAAGAGAGGCTAGTGGAGGGACATGTGTTGAAAGTACATTGCAATTATGAAAATGTAAAACAACATATATTTTGTAATAGAGAAAATATCCTGGAGAGATGGATCAGTAGTTAAAAACACTGGCTGTGTTTGAGTGTCAGCACCCGCACCTGATAGCTTACAATTGCCTGTTGCTGTTTTAAATGAAAATGCTAGATTGTTCTATTTTACCAATAAAGACTCAGGAGCCAGGTGTTGTGGTGGAAAAAAAACAAAAACAAAAACAAAACTGCTGGCTCAGAGAGGCAGAGAAAGCACCCAATTGAACTTCATACTCAGCTCAGGCCCCAGTGGAGAAGGCCCCAAAGGCTCACTAGGTCAGCTGACAGCCCAGGAGGAAAAGGCCAAAACAACAAAAAAAACAAAACAAAAAAAACCACAGAAGGCCTAAGGCCAAGGAGCTGAGGAGCTAGAGAGCTAAGAGCCAAAGAGCTAAAAATTCCCAAGAGCTAAAAGCGCCAAAGACCTCTTCTTCTACACAGTTTTAAATATCCCTCAACTCAAAGTCCCTCCTACCCTTTAATTCCTGTCTGCTGGTTTCTTGCTCCCAAGATTAACTTTACTAAATCCTGTCTACAGAGAGCACTTGGATTAAAGGTGTAAGGCTTGCTGAACCACACCTTAATCACCTGTTGACAAGAAACAGTAAGTTCTTGGGTTAAAGGTGTGTTTGGGCTCAACCACAAGACACAGGGATTTACAGTTCAATCTCAGGGATCAAAGGAAGGTTTTTATAGCTCACAATCTCGTGGATCACCTTGAGATCAAACGTCCTACAACATTTCCCTCTTTTTGTCTATATAAAAGATGTTTAATACCAATAAAAGAAGTACTATCTTTTTTTTTTTTAAAGTGCACTCATAATTTCTAGTTCATTAGTATTTGACAACCTTAAAGAAAGTATCCTACAGTGTATCCTATCTTGGTGAGTCCAAAGTTCTATACCTAAATCATTTTGTTTAACAGCTCACATTACCAATGAAAAACCATTTTTAGACTTAAAAGATCTTAAATCCTAAACGACTAAGTTTAATTGTAAGACTATATCTATTTAGTCTTCGAGCCTATCAGAGACCTTGGAAAGATAAATATTATCTGCATAAACTACAAATGCAGAGCAAGCAGCTTGCAAAACTATTGACATAACAGATACTACGGGTCACCTGGAGTGTCACTCAAGATATCCCTGTAACATTGGAGCATCATCTGCAGCTTTCTAGCTCAGAGTATCTGACACACTTTACTGTGAAGCAGGTATTATGAAGGGCTTGCATACCTTGTCCTTGCAAAGCTGGGCAGTCAACTTTCCTGCATCCAGTTTGTTCAGTATTAAATCTACAATAGAAGCAAGGCCAATTCTTTCCCAGTGGCTGCCTTGCCACAATGAGGCCATCCCCTAAAGGAGAATGTTTTGATGCTCCTCATCTTCGAAGGTCAAAGGGCGGTGCTGCCAGGAGTTAGCATGTCTCATTGTCAAAAAATTCTCAAATTAATAAAACCTCTTTAAATGCCATATTCTAAAGATCTCTGAGGTTTTTGAAGACTGTCTGCCTCTGCTATATCTGAATTACTGCCTGATTAACTTAGAAAACTAGTATCCAACAAAACCAAAAGTTTCATTAACTTTTAGTTTGCATTTCTTAGTTATCCTAAACAGTTTGTGGTAGTAGCTTTTTTTTTTCTTTTTTTACAGTTGCATGTTTATTTAAGCATTCACAACAGCAATCACCGTAGGATAAGGAAGAGTGGCTCATGGCAAATTTTACATTACAAAAGCTGGTCAGTTGTTTTAAATGGGTGCAAGCAATTGCATTCATCCCGTTCGGTCAGTATGCAACTACGTCTCATTTCCATAGATGGTCGATAAAGAGCAGAAAGTGACTCGAGGTCAAAACCACATTTGAACAATCCATTAATAAACCCACAACTCTCCCGGGCCAAACTAGGTGCTGTTCTGTTCACTAGATTGTTTTAACCACACTTTATCACTCCAGACTTACCCAGCTCTAGTTCAATCCCTATGTTAAATGCAATAGGATTAAATCCCTGCAACTATTACACACAATCTGTCCTAAGAAGTCATAAAAACCAGTGGCCTTATTGACACTTGGGAGGCAGGCAGATGAGCTCAGACAGCCAAGGATGCGGAGACCCTGCCCTAGCATCCAGTACTGTATATTCTTTGTTTTTCTGGATGTTTACCACATCTAATTCTCACACGCCAGAAAAGCCATGTGCTCCCTGGTATAGGATCTTCACAGGCTGCGTGAATTTCAACGGACTGGCATGCACTGCTTTTAGGAGAGTCACGTTTTAAGCAAGTTACTCTCTGCTGTGCATTTTCTCTGATGGCTTCTCTTCTTCATCGACATCTCTTTTGCAACTGCTGCGACGATGCAGGGAATGATGGCGCCATTGTCCCTACAGACAAAGAGAACCCCTGAGGTTCCCGACGGAAAAGAGCCAATAGTAACTTTCAAAAGGACAAGACCTTCATATTCCATTTTTAAGAATTACATAGGTACAATACCTTAAAAAGAGTTAATACATAGTATCCTGTAACCAAAAGATAACCTTAATTTTCTATCAATATACAAAGGACCTATACGAATGTAACCAATTATAACCTTAATTTTGAATCAATATACAAATATCTATAAGAGTAGATTCAAAAATCTACCCTTTTTTGCTATTGTCCTATATATTTTTATATGCCCCCTTTTGTCTAAATAAAAAGGAACAATTTTAACTCCAATACAGTAAAATCATTTGCAATAATGAAGCAGTTTTTCCCAAGCTTTACCCTGTTCTGTTTATTAAGCATATATTTTAAAGTGTGATTAGATTTTTCTATAACTTCGTGTCCTGCAGGATTGTGTGGTATACCTGTAATATGCTTTATGTTGTAATATGCAAAGAACTGTTGCATTTTACTAGACATATGCTGGAGCAGTGTCAGTCTGGAGCAGTGTCAGTCTTTATTTGTACAAGTATGCCCATAATAGCCATAACTTCTAATAAATATTTAATTGCAGAATCGGCCTTTTCAGACCAGTTGCCCATTGAAATCCTTAATATGTATCTATAGTATGCACACTTTAATTTTTCCAAACTCTGCAAAATGAAACAAATCCATTTGCAAAATTTCATTTCTTTGGGAACCTTTTGGGTTACTTCCTGCAGGTAACAGAGTGTAATTATATATAAAGAACAAGGAGAATATGGCCTTATATTTTCCTTAGCTTGTTGCCAAGTGATAGAAAATTCCTTCCTTAAACCTTTTCTATTAACATGGCGACTTTTATGAAACGCTGAAGCCTCTAACATACTTCCTATCAATAGATGATCAATTTCATTATTACCTTGTGCTAGAGGACCTGGTAGAACCGTATGAGATCTTATATGTGTTATATAAAATGGATGATTTCTATTTCTGATTACTTGTTGTAATTGAGTAAATAGTGAGGTTAAGTCAGAATTATCTTCAATTAGATCAGCAGTTTCTATATGGAACGCCACTCTTTCATCACACTGAGAGCCAGTTACTATATTAAGAGATTCTAGAGAATTGCACATAATTCTGGAATTTGAACTGAATGATAAGGACTCTAAGCCACGTTACTTATATTTTCTGATGTATCACTTGCCCTTTCTGATTCATTGGCATCAGTGTAAAATGAAACTGGAATTCTTTTTGCTATACAAGGGAGATTAATTAATTAATTCTTTTTAAAAATTAAAGTCACTGGCCTTTTGGGTGTCTGTTGATTTCTCCTCCACCTCCCCTAAAAACCACAGCAAGCTCTCTGCCAGTGTTCCGTGAGCTGCATGTTTGTTGCAAGAGGTTCCTGAAGGCCTATGTCTTATGAAACAACAGGGTTTCTCTGTGTAGCCCTAGAAGTCCTGGAATTCATTTGTAGACCAGGCTGGCCTTGAACTCAGAGATCCTCCTGCCTCTGCCTCCTGAGTGCTGGGATCAAAGCAATGCACCACCACAGACTGCCTCCGGATTTCTATGGATGCAGCAAAGCACCATGACCAGAAAGCAAGGTGGGGAGGAAAGAGTTTCTTTCATTTGCACTTCTGTATTGCTGTTCATCACTGAAGGAAGTCAGAACAGGAAATGAAATAGAGCAGGAACCAGGAGGCAGGAGCGGATGCAGAGGCCATGGAAGGATGCTGCTTACTGGCTTGCTCAGCCCGCTCTTTTATAAAACCAAGAACCATCAGCCAACACAATAGGCTGAGCCTTCCCCATCAACCCCTAATTAAAAAGATGCCTTATATCTGGATCTAATGGAAACATTTTCTTCTTCTTCTTCTTTTTTTTTTTTTTTTGTAATTATTATATATACAGTGTTCTGCCTGCATGTACACCAGAAGAGGGCATCAGATCCCAGTATAGATGGTTGTGAGCCACCATGTGGTTGCTGGGAATTGAACTCAGGTCCTCTGGAAGAACAAACAGTGCCCTTAATCGCTGAGCCATCTCTCCAGCCGAGGAAACATTTTCTTCTTTCGTTGGTTTTTCAAGACGAGGTTTCTCCACATAGCCCTGGCTGTCCTGAAACTCTGTGTAGACCAAGCTAGCCCTGAATCCACAGAAATCCATCTACCTATGCCTCCTGAGTGCTGGGATTAAAGGCTTGTGGCACCATAGTCCAATTTAGGAGATATTCTCTTTTCTTTTTTTGTGGGGGACGGTGGGTTCAACACAGGATTAGCTATCTTGGAACTCACTCTGTAGACCAGGCTGACCTTGAACTCACATAGACTCGCCTGCCTCCCCAGTGCTGGGATTAGAGGCATGCACCACCAATGCCTGTCTAGGAGGCATTTTCTTAATGGAGGTTTCTCTGTTTAGATAACTCTAGCTTGTGTCAAATGGACACAACACCAGCCACTACAGCCTGTGAGAGGGACAGGAGTAAGAACATAGTGAGTGATCCAGACTTGACTGTCATTTGCTAGATACTTACGGACACACAAGAGTTTCACAAATTGGAGAAAATTTTACAATTTGAATATTTGCATAGACTTTACTAATAAAGAATTCTGACTCTGAAATCCATAACACTCCTCAAGGGAAAAAACGTTGTAAATGACGTCATCGCTCATGAAGTGGGTTTCAGAGCATTAGGGATTTCAGGATGAATGTGCACCTGATCTGTACTGCCCAGGAAGAGCCAGGCATTGTCAGTTGTTTCCTGTTATGATCTATACAGATGATGTGGCTGGATGGCACCATGCCAGGCCTATGCCAGGGTGTACCCGCCTATGGAATTGTGCCTTGCACCAGATCTGGTGTAAAAAGACGTTTATTGTGGGAAGGAAGGAGGACAGAAGGGATAGGGACAGTGAGTGAGCCACAAGGGTTGTGTGGGGAACAGAGAGGCAGAGAAAGAAACAGTGGGAACAGAGAGCAAAGCTGGAACATGGAGGGAGGGAGAGAGAGACAGAGACAGACCGACCTGGGGGTGGAGGGCAGTCCTTTTATTGCCCATATGCACCTGACGCACCCGTTGGTGGCAGCAGGTGACGAGGTGAGATATAAGACATTGCGAGGTCCTGGAGGGTGACCAGCAGAATCAGCTGCGAGCTAACACTCCCGCCATGAGCTGGCGCTCTCTAACAGACTTCCATTGAACAGCAACGAACCTAGCGATGCAGCTGTGGTAAAGCGCCAAGTTGCTTCTACCAGTGTTTTCTTTTTTTACTTGTCCACCCTCCCTCCCCGCCTGCCCCCCGTAAGCCTCTGGAGCCATGAAAAGGGGTAAATAAGTGTTCTTGGCTGGTGTCGTATGGCAGCTTGACACAGCCTAAGAGTCATGAGAGAGGTAGGAGCCTCAGTTGATAGAATTCCTCCATACGATCCGACTGCAAGGCATTTTTTCACTAGAGGGATCACTAAAGTGGGGCCATCCCTGGCTGGTGGTTCAGGGTTCTATAAGAAAGCAGAATGAGCCAGGCACAGTGAGCAGCACCCTCCATGGCCTCTGCATCAGCTCCCGCCCCCAGGATGCAGCCCTCTTGAGTTCCTGTCCTGACTTCCTTCAGTGATGAACAGTGATATGGAAGTGTACGCCAAGTAAACCCTTTCCTGCCAACTCTCCCTTTGGTCATGGTGTTTTGTCCCAGCAATTGAAACCCTAATTAAAGCAATAGGCGCTGTGTAGACAGTTGCACAGGTCTTAGTGACATTGGGTATGAAACTGAGGTGGCCTGTGTTTCCTGTCACAGGAGGCAGTGACGTTCAGGGATGTGGCCGTGGTCTTCAGTGACGAAGAGCTGGGGCTGCTGAATGCTGCCCAGAGGAAGCTGTACCATGATGTGATGCTGGAGACCTTCAGGAACCTTCTGTCAGTGGGTGAGGATGGCGGCCTGAGTGCCTTGGCAATGTCAGAGGTTCACATGCAGTGTCGTGATTGCATTCCATTGCTTTCCTTTCAGGTTTATTAATTTATATTTTATGTATATTTGAGTGTTTTTGTCTGCATGTATGTCTGTGCACCACATTCATTCATGGTGCCCACAGAGAGCAGAAGAGGGCATCAGATCCCCTAGAACTGAACTAACAGATGGTTGTGAGGCACAATTCAGGTACAGCAAACCCAGCCTGGGACATCAGAAAGAGGAGCCACTCCTCTGAATCTCTGAGGCATCTCTCCAGCACACACTTTATCTTTTCAGACTTCATTTTATATGTGTGTGTGTGTGTGTGTGTGTGTGTGTCTTTAGTTAGCGCCATGACCATGGCAACATTTATAAAGGAAAACATTTAATTGGGGCTTGTTTACTGTGTCTGAGGTTTAGTCCATTATCATCATGGTGGGGAGCATGGCAGCATTCTGGGAGACATAGTCACAGAGAGTTCCACATCCAGATCCGCAGGCAGCAGGAAGAGAGAGACGCTGGGCCTGTCACGAGTATTGGAAGCTCCAAAGCCCACGCCAGTTGACACCTTTCCTCCAACAAGGCCACGCCTCCTGATTCCCGACACTCCCTGTGGACCAAGGATTCTAACTCTGGGGTCCATTCTTAGTCAACCCACCATATTCCACCCCCTGACACCCACAGTCTTGTAGCTAGATCAGAATGTAAGTGCGTTTAAGTCCAACCACAGGCGTCCCTACAGTCTGTCACAGCCTCAGCCTTCTCTAACAATTCAGAACCTCTTCCAAGACTTACGCAGTCTCTTAGCTGTAACCCTTGTAAAATCAAAGTCACAAAGCAGGTCACATAATCCAGCGCACAGTGGCACAGAATATACCATTCTAACAGGGAGGAAGAGGAGCAGAGTGAGGAAACACTGAACCAATACAAGAACAAAACCAGGAAGACAAACTCCAGACTCCGCCTCTCCACGTCTGAGGTCAAAGCGCTCTAGATCGCCACCTGCTCTCAGCTGTGCTGGTTCCACTCCCTGTTAGCAGCTTTTCCTCCCAAGTACCCCAGGCCTCTCTAACCTGTTTGGGTCACCTAGGCAACCAGGGTTCACCTTCACAGATTCACACAACGGCTTCTCTGGGTCTGCATGATGGGGCAGGCCTGCCCGTAGAGCTTTCCTTAGCTCTGGGGAGTTTCCGTAACCCCTTTCTTGTGGCCTGGACCCAGACAGGTAAGTGCAGCTATGAGATCCCAAAGCACAGCTTGTGCTCTTATGAAGGGTGCTTCCTCTCCACGCAACTAACGAGTCCTGTTGTGCTGTTCCCTGCCTCGGACCATTGGCTGTTGTTTTAAAAGAAAATCCCAATCTTTCTATTTTACCAATAAAGACTCAGGAGCCACATGCTGGGGTGAAAACCTGCTAATTCAGAGACACATAAAAGGCACCCAGCTGACATTCCTGCTCAGCTCACATCACAATGGAAAGTCTCATTAGCCCAGGAGGAAAGGGCCTTACTGGATGCATCTTCGTAGGACCTCACACTCCAGATGGGTCACTTTCTACCTTTTTCCTACAGCTATCTGATGGTCTCAGCTGTTGTCATTTACTTCTCTCTGGCCACAATGCTCTTCCCTGCGTGCGCTCTCTCTCTCTCTCTCTCTCTCTCTCTCTCTCTCTCTCTCTCTCTCTCTCGCTCTCTCGCTCTCTCGCTCTTTCCCTCTCTCGTACTCTTGCTCACGTTCTCTCTCTTGCTCTCTCACTTTCTCTCGTGCTCACTCTCACACTCTCTTGCACTCTCTTTCTCTTGCGCTCTCTTTTTCTCGCGCTCACTCTCTTGCTCTTTCCCACTCTCTCCCATGTGCTCTCCCTCACGCGACTTCTCACGCTCTTGCGCTCTGTCGCTCTCTTGTGTGTGTGTGTGTCTGTCTGTCTGTCTGTCTCTCTGCTGCCACTGGTGTCTGAACACGGACACACTCTGATTTCTGGTGACACACCCTAGAATGGGTGTCCGCACACTGAGCAGGGGCTCCATGAAGCCCGTGGTCCTTGTTGTACAGCTGCAGGAATGTTCATCCCAGAAAGTCTTCCATGTTCCTCACAAGCGCATCCCTCTACCTCTTTGTCCCACTGACACTAACTGTATGCGATGCATTCATGGAAGCTTCCAGGCTGTGTCCCAGCATCACTGCATCTCCTACTTCCATTTCCAACTTCACAAGTTGTTCAGTCCACCTTCATGGTTTCCCATCCTTATAGTTTGTTCCTGTGGCATTTCGCGGTGTCCTTGGGGGAACCTGTCAGCATGCTAACCTTCGCTATTCCTTCAGGGCGTCTGCTGCTATAGGATGGCAGCTGAGATCTATCTTGGACTTTGAGCCCCTTCCCCTGCTCCGCTGTGAGCCTGGTGAGCTTAGGTTGGAGAGCAGGTGCCTGAAGGAAACCCACTCGCTGCTGCCCTTGCATGGTGATGTCTTCCCAGAGAAGCCCTTCCCTAGTCGGCAGGCGTGTTGAAGGTCTGGCTATCTAAGCGCATTAGCTCTTCTGTAGTGTCCAAGCGAGCTTGACTGCCGAAGGTATTCCAATCTCCTCCTACATGTGTGTGATCTCAAACACAGAGACTGAGAGGAGCTTTCTTCCCATTATCCATCTGCACAGCTGCACACAGGGGCAGCGTGAGGCAGCTACTCAGCAGAGGCTGAAGGTGACTTTGATTTCCCACCATATCAAAAGTGGCCTTCTGTTGCATGTGTGTTCTCTCTGTTGTGGATCTCTTGGGCGTTCATCTTTGATGCTGGTCTCTAGTTCATGTTTCCAGAGAGAAATGAGGACTCGGACCTTCCATGTCCCCATCCTTGCTGACACCATCTTCTATTCTCTATTCTTACAGAAGCGCAGAGTCTAAACAAGATGGAGACTCTTCATGCAGAAGGATTAAGGTGCTTTTTACCAGGGCAGTTTCCATACTGGCAAAAGACAAGCCTTGATTTCAATAAACTGGCCAGAACTCCAGAGGCTGAAATAAACAGTCAAGGAAAGGGTCCTCACTTCCTGGAGCAGTGTCACTCCTCCTGCCACACGGGAGCAGAAGAGACTGCCCGGGCCTCTGAGGGTGATGGTTGTCCTGAGAGTCTCACAAGGGACCTTTCCAGCATTACTAAAATCCATGAATTTCTGTTCTGGATAGCCCAGAGTTCTTGGAATAAAACACATCTTACCCAGAGACAAAACCATCAGAAACAGTGTCTCCAGACTCCAGTGCAAAAGCAGCCACAGCTGTTGGATTTGGGTGTTGACATTCTGAGCTGCACTTCCCACCACAATAACAATATCCTGCATAAAATAGACAAAGCCCACAGCAGCAGTGACCTTGGTAAAGTCATCTTTCCTGTGTCACCTGTCACCCAGCATCATATTTACACAGAACAGAAGGCCTCCCAGTGTAGCCAGGGCCAGGAAGCCTTCATTGACAGCCCCAGTCTGGAACTCCATCAGCAGGTCAGCTTAGGAAAGGAGTCCCCTGTGCCTAGTACACATGAGGACACCGGACATAGCTCCAGTGTCCCCATTCAACAAAGTGCTCATCCAGGACAACAGCGCTACTGGTGTCAGGACTGTGGCAAGGGTTTCAGTCAGAGCTCAGACCTCCAGACCCACCAGAGAGTGCACACGGGGGAGAAGCCCTACATGTGCGACAGCTGTGGGAAAGGCTTCAGCCGCAGCTCAGATCTAACCATCCACTGCCAGGTGCACAGCGGAGAGAAGCCTTACAAGTGTGAGGTGTGTGGGAAGGGCTTCACTGAGAGGGCACAGCTCCAGGTCCACGAGAAGATCCACACAGAGAAGGCATATAAGTGCGGAGACTGTGGCAAGTGCTTCAGATGTAGCTCGAACCTCAAGAGCCACCAGCGGGTCCACACGAGAGAGAAGCCATATAAGTGTGAAGAGTGCGGCAAGGGTTTCAATTCTGTCTCAAGCTTCCAGAACCACCAGGGGGTCCACACAGGAGAGAAGCCATTTTGCTGCGACGTGTGTGGGAAGGGCTTCAGTCGGAGCTCCTATTTTCAAGCCCACCAGAGAGTTCACACTGGCGTAAAGCCATACAGGTGTGATGTGTGTGGGAAAGGCTTCAGCTGGAGTGTGAACCTTCATAATCATGAGAGGGTGCACACCGGGGAAAAGCCTTACAAGTGTGGAGTGTGTGGGAAGAGCTTCACTCAGAGGCCACATCTCCAGGTCCACGAGAGGATCCACACAGGAGAGAAGCCGTATAAGTGTGGAGACTGTGGCAAAAGCTTCAGCTGTAGCTCGAACTTTCACACTCACCTGAGGGTCCACACAGAGGAGAAGCCTTATAAATGTGAGGAGTGTGGCAAAGGCTTCAGTCACACCTCCAATCTGCAGGCCCATCAGAGCGTCCACACTGGCGAGAAGCCCTTCAAATGCAGCGTGTGCCAGAAGCGGTTCATTCAGATCTCGCACCTCCAGACCCACCAGAGGGTGCACACGGGGGAGAAGCCCTACAAGTGCGACACGTGTGGGAAAGCCTTCAGCCAGAGGTCCAATCTCCAGGCCCATCAGATTATTCACACCGGGGAGAAGCCGTTCAAGTGTGAGGAGTGCGGCAAGGGCTTCAGCTGGAGCCAGGCCCTTACTGCTCACCGGAGGGTCCACACGGGAGAGAAGCCATACACCTGCCCTCAGTGCGGGAAGGGCTTTAGTCAGGTCTCAACCTTCCACACTCACCAGAGGGTCCACACCAGGGAGCGGCCGTACAGATGTGACGTGTGTGGGAAAGGCTTCAGCTGGAGCTTGAACCTCTATAGTCATCAGAGAGTGCACACGGGGGAGAAGGCTTACAAGTGTGAAGTGTGTGGGAAGGCCTTCACACAGAGGGCACATCTTCAAGCCCATGAGAGAACGCACACAGAAGAGAAACCGTATAAGTGTGGAGACTGTGGCAAACGCTTCAGCTGTAGCTCGAACCTTCACGCCCACCTGAGGGTCCACACTGAGGAGAAACCGTATAAGTGCAGGGAGTGCGGGAAAGGCTTCAGTCACGCCTCAAGTCTGCAGGCTCATCAGAGCGTCCATATCGGTGAGAAGCCGTTCGAATGCAACGTGTGCAAGAAGCAGTTCACTCACCTGTCACACCTCCAGGCCCACAAGATGGCGCACACCGGGGAGAAGCCGTACAAATGTGACACGTGTGGGAAAGGCTTCACACAGAGATCCAATCTCCAAGCCCATAAGATTATTCACACTGGGAAGAAGCCGTTCAAGTGTGAGGAGTGTGGGAAGGAGTTCAGCTGGAAAACGGGGCTTACTGCTCACCAGAGGGTCCACACGGGAGAGAAGCCCTACACGTGCCCTCAGTGCGGGAAGAGCTTCAGCCAAGCCTCATCCTTCTACACTCACCAGAGGGTCCACACCGGGGAGCGGCCCTTCATCTGCAGCATCTGCTGTAAGGGCTTCAGTCAGAAATCCCATCTTGTCTACCATCAGAGGGTCCACACTGCAGGGAACCTCTAGGTTTGTTCTGTCAGGCGGGCTCCATCCTGCTGATTGTTAAGAAGTTCCCCCAAACCCAGAGGACTTGAGAGACATCACAGTGGAGACACTTGTGTTCTCTCCCTCTTCCCCTCTTTCCTCCCTCCCCTCTCTCCCCCCTCCCCTCGTTTCCCTCTCCCCTCTCTCATTTAACCAAAGAGGGTGATTGGCAGAACTGGTGTTGAATGGAGCATCACTTCCTCTTAGGGAAAGCTGCCCCGCCCCCCTGTATCTGCTGTGCAGAGCTGCATGTGGCTCAGGACCCAGCCATTCCTGATGCACGTGGAGAAGTGGAGGGAGATGTGTTATGTTACTAGCCACTGGGTGAGGATTATCCTTAGGTTATCAAGTGCCGATCTCACTGCCCCCATGTCTGGTTGCCATCCTTATGCTGAGAACCCAACGTCTCACTGCTGTGTGGACGCTCGCCAGCTGTTCCCTGACACAGCAATAAAGAGCCGAAGCGCCAGTGACTGAGGAGGAGAGAGAACAGGGCTGATGGTCCTGTTAGCCAGGGGAGGGGGAGATGGAGAGAGGAGGCAGGGCATCCAGCCACAGAGAGAGGCTCAGGACACAGCGTGAGGAACTGCTGGAGCAGAGAAAGCCGTAAAATGCGAGCATCTTGCGGATTTTGACTGGGAGCTAGCCAGAAGATTAGAGCAGAGGAACAGCTGCACGGTATTATGCTTTAATCCTTGTGAAATAAGTTGCACAGTCCATTCTCAATTATTTGGGAACTAACATGGTTAAGAGAAAACTGCAACAGCCTTGTAAATTTGCACTAAAAGTTTGATGCTCATCACAAGGCAAGAATTGAAATAGAATCCAAGTGGATACAAACAATTATCCCCAAGTACAGAGCAGTTTCTTTGTTCTCTTTCTTAAAGAAAAAAGAAAAACCCAGTTACTTAGCAACTGTAGTTCTTTTTGTTTTGTTGGTTGGGTTTGGTTTTTAGAGACAGAGTTTCTCTGTGTAGCTCTGGCTGTCCTGGTGTTCACTTTATAGACCAGGCCGGCCTTGAACTCACAAAGATCCGCCTGCCTCTGGAGCGCTGGGATTAGAGGCACTGGGCCACCAAGCCCAGCTTTGAAGGGGATCTTTTAAGAGACACCTCAAGACTGGCTCTCCAACACAGGCAAGCTTCCCAATGCTTCCTAGCCAGACAGGAGACTAACTTCCTTTGAGAAGACTTGGTTGTAGAAAATATGAAATAAATAGCTAATAAAATTTATTATTAAAGCCTGTAATTGTTGTGGCAGTATTATTTAACTATTATAGTTAATAACAGACCTGTTGTATTTAAATAAGCCTTACTTCACGTTGGACAGGACAGAATTAACCTCCTAAACCACCCTTTTTTTTTTTTATCTCCCAGTCCCATTTCCTATGCCAATTGCTCTTTCTGGGCAACTTCCCATCCACAATCCATAAATACTTCCACACCCTTCTCATCTGGGCTGCTTTCCTCCATCCACGCTGACCTGGCCATGTGCTTCTCTCCGCACTAACCCACGATGGCTCTGCTCCCTTCTTTCTCCTCCCCTATGTTACGGAAGTTTTGATTTATGATGTACAAATGTGTTTTTGTTTTAATCCCAGATACGGTGTCTGCTCATAAAAGACAGCAAGCCGACCTCAGGGGGCAAAATGGTTAACAATCAAATACAAAGCACCAGACCATGCTGTTACAGACTTGTGCAGGCCAGAGGAACAAGCACATGTAAGCCCAACAACTTCCCAGCCAGGGGAAGAGGAGCCAGTGAGGCAGCTCCCAGTTAGAGCCTGAGAGGCAGAAAAGCCTCCCTGTAAATAAATAGTCACGCAAGGGCGACTCAGAGTCTGGGAAAGCAGAAGCCAACTGCAGACAACAGAACTTCCTAACAGGTAAAAAAAAAAAAATATTTGAGGTTAGGTTTAAAGCTATAATGGTGCCAGGCGTGGTGGTGCACGCCTTTAATCCCAGCACTAGGGAGGCAGAGGCAGGTGGATCACTGTGAGTTCGAGGCCAGCCTGGTCTACAAAGTGAGTCCAGGACAGCCAAGGCTACACAGAGAGACCCTGTCTCAAAAAACCAAAAAAAAAAAAAAAAAAAAAAAAGAAAAGGAAAAAAAAAAGAAAGACTTATCGAGATTAATATATATAATATATTAAAAGGTATAAGACACTGTAAAAGAGGGCATTTGGATCCAATATAAATTTGTTTTTAAGAAAGATCCAACTGAAACAAACTTGGAAAAAAAGAGACAGAGAAATTAGATACTAGATTAGACAGAAGATAAGTTGATGGATTCTTTGAATCACAATATGGAACCTTCAGAGGAATCCAATCTGAAACTTAGAACAACACCAAAAGAGGTAGTTCCAGATGAGAAAAATGCACAAAGACCCTAGAAATTAAAATGGCAACCGACAGAGGTACAAGGTAGTGAGTTAAAAATCCAGGTTGTACTTCGTATGCTACCTTAAAACAATGTCATACAATAGAGTATATGTTTAATTGTGCAGAATTTGAAAAATTAAGATGTGTATACATATTAATGTATCGTACTATCGATGCATATTCAGAATTCCAATGGAGCCTCTAGGCCTTGAATTCTAAAAAGGATAATTCTAAGATGATGGATTTGTTAGAGGTGGTGACTGTCTTGGAGTTGCCCTACAGATTGGGGCAGATTGGTGCTTCAACATGTATATACATTGGAATACAACAGTTTTTTTAGACATGGCATAAAACCTGTTACAGCTACAGCTTACATTCCTACAGGTCAAGCCATTAGGGGGCAGCCTGACAGAAATTTAATGGAAACACTCACAGAACAGAAGGGGGAATAAAGATTATCCCAGAGATAGAGTAAATGATGCTTTGGTGGCATTAAATTCTTAAAACATGGCTGGAGAGATGGCTCAGAGGCTAAGAGCACTAGCTGCTCTTCCAGAGGTCCTGAGTTCAATTCCCAGCAAACACATGGTGGCTCACAACCATCTATAATGAGATCTGGCGCCCTCTTCTGGCCTGCAGGTGTACATGCAGGCAGAACACTGTATACATAATAAGTAATTCTTAAAACGTCAATGAGACAAGTAGCACAACTGTTAAAAAAAGCACTGGATTTTAGGAAGGACTGCTGAATTAGATAAGTCCATAGAAGTTCTAACTCCAAAGTGGAAGAAAGGTATGTTGCATTGGGAAGGAGGTTCTACATTTGTCCCGACAGGAAAAGAAAAGGTATGTCTTCCATCCAAACTGATAAAAATCTTATTTGACAGAGGGAGACCTCCTGAATATCCTGGCTGCAGACAGGAAGAAGGGAATCAAAAGATGAAAACAGATAATGTGTGGGTTGCTCCCTTTATATGGGAGTAGCTCTGAGACTTGAGTGTCTTTGTACAGCCAATGAATCTTGTTGGCTACAAAGACCTGAGGATGTGTCATGTCATTCTTCTAAATGGCATAGAGTAAAAATTTAGGGGGGGGGGACTGAAAAAAATTATATTGCCGCCTAGTTGCAGTCCAAACTAAATTATAAGAAAGACAGATGTCTTTACAAAGAGCAGAAAATCGTCTTGAACTGGCCTATAAGCACTGCACATTCCATACCTGTGCAATTGCAGAGCTGTATATTACTTGTGAGAGTTTATATGTTTATGGAGCAAATGAACCAAAAACCAGCGAGGTTTGAGCACATCTGACATATTCATCCAGAAGGATGCTGAGACACCAATATGCTTGTCCCAGCATCCTGCTTGATCCAACCTCAGACTGTCTCAATTGCTCTTTCATTGCAACTTGCTTCCAAGACAGCTTCAAAGAAAGCTGTTGACACCGTTCATCCCAGCATCCAGAAGGCAGAGCCAGGCGGTTCTATGAGTTCGAGGCCAGTTTAGTCTACAGAGGGATTTCCAGGACAGCCAGGGCTACAAAGAGAAACTGCCTCAGGAAAAAAAACAAAACAAAAAAACACACACAAAAAAAAACCAAAAAATGAGACAATAACAAAAAGTATACACAATTGCCTTTCATGGCATTTCGAGAATGAACAAACCGAGAAGCAACCCAGGAGAACGACCCCAAAAGAGCGAATTACACCAAGGACCTCTCTCTGGAGAGATTGAAACATACCAACGCTTTTGTGTTCAACTGCACGGTGCCCCCGTGGGGCACCAGAGCAAGGCACTTCCGCTGATGCATTCTGGGAATTGTAGTTCCCGCTAGAGCGGCGGCCGAGGTCTTTTCCGTTCTGGCTGGTAAGGCCGCCTGTCAGTGACTCTCCTGAAGTAAGAACCTGGGTCCTTCGTGAGCGCTCGTGCTCTCAGTGTCTCCCCTCGGGGACCGAGTCTGCGGCCCGGGGAGAAGCGGGGGCGGCGGGGGCGGCGGCCGGGTCCTCTCTGCTGGGCTCTGCCTGAGGCGGCGCTGCCCGGGATTCCTGGACCATCTCAGCTGCTTGTGGAGCCCCCGGGAGAGTCTGGCTTCCCACGGAGCCTGGGGAGGAGCTGTGGGGACGGAGGCCGGTGCCCTGAAGCCTTAAGTGGTATGAAGTCCTGGTTTTAAATGTGATTGGGGGGGGGGGCATGTGTTTATTTACCTAGAGAAGGGGGCGTGCCACAGCTTGTGTAAGGAGGAGATCAGAAGACAACTGTGGGAATCGGGTTTCTCCTTCCATCCCGTGGTGTGCAGAGACTCGAACTCAGGCGGTCAGGCTGGGCAGCAGTCACCTTTACCCGCTGAGCCATCTCTCAGGGCCAAACTCCCCTTTCCTTAGAGAGGATTTAGGTTTTTATTGGTCATTATCTTCATGGAGGTGGGAGAAGTGACTTTGTGGAGGAGGCTCCAGCAGATGAGCAAGATTTACTAGGATTTAAACCTTTGTGTGTGTGTGTGGGAGGGTTGTGAATTTCACTCCTGTGTACCGAAGCAATCATGTGTAAGACAGCCTTGACAATTAACAAGCCCATCTGAGGGTGGTAGTCAGTTATGACGCAGCGTTCATCGGAGAGTTCAGAGCTTCTTAAAGCTTTGTTTTTCTGTGAAGCCCATCATTCCAGAAGCTGCAGGAAATAGAGAATGTGGGCTTTCCTAACCCTCTGCTGTGAGTGAGCTGAAACAAGGACAGCTTGGTAACCTGCAGGCTGACACTCCCGGTTAACAGGAAGTGGGTAGAAAAGCCAGGTCTGTGCGCACAGACTTGGAATGCCAGCGCTTGGGGCTGATGGGAAGGCTGAGGCAGCCATGTGGACTGACTGTCCTAGCGATGCTCTCATGAAACCCTTCCTCCCCCAGCTTGCTTCCCAGAACCCTGCCTTGTGTCAAAGAGAAGAAGAGAGCAATGACCAAGTCACAGGTAAGTCGGTGGCTTCCCCCACTCCCCCCAGTGCTAGGGACTGAAAACAGGACCCTGCATGCTGGGCAAGCGCTGTGCAGCTGAGCCACACTGACCTGCGTGACAGTGTGCGGGGGTGTTGGTGAGAAAAAGATTTGGTAGGAAGAGGGATATCAGAGGATAGCGAGGGACGTGTGTTGAAAGTACATTGCACACGTCAAAGTGTAAACAATAAATATATTTTGAAATAGAGAAAGTGACCTGGAGAGATGGATCAGTAGTTAAAAACACTGGCTCTGTTTGGTTCTCAGCACCCACACCTAATAGTCTACAAACGCCTCTTGTTGTTTTAATTGAAAATCCCAGACTGTTCTATTTTTACCAATAAAAACTCAGGAGCCAGGTATTGTGGTGAAAAAACAACAACGACAAAAAAAAAAAAAAAAACCCTGCTAGCTCAGAGTCAGAGAAAGCTGACTTCATACTCAATTTACATTCCAATGGAGAAGGCCCAAAAGGCTCACTAGATTAGCTGACAGCCCAGGAGGAAATGGCAAAACAAAACAAAACAAACAAACAAAGAAAAAACTCAAGGCCAAGGGCTTGCTAGCTCAAGGCCCAAATGGCCAAAGGCCAAGGAGCTGAGGAGCTCAAGAGCTGGAGATCTAAGAGCCAAAGAGCCAAAGTCCCAGAGCTAAAAGCGCCAAAGACACCTATACTTCTACAAGCTGTCTTAAATATTCCCTCAACTCAAAGCCCCTCCTGCTCTTTAATCCCTGTCAGCAAAATAAACAAAATACAATCTAGCTTTGGATCCAAGCGATCCACATGTTGTTTTTGTTTTTCAAGACAGGGTCTCTCTGTGTTAGCCCTGGCTGTCCTGGGCTCACTTTGTGGACCAGGCTGGCCTCGAACTCACATCCATCCTCCTGCCTCTGCCTCCCGAGTGCTGGGATGATAGGCATGCGCCACCACGCCCGGCCAATCGATCCACGTGTGCATCCTGTAATTTCTCTTCTACCAGAGCCAATTCTCTCTCAGCCTCAGCTGATGGTTTTCTTGGACTATTTAAGTCCTTATCACCTTGTAAGGTTTGAAATAAATTACTCAGCTCTTGAGTAGTTAATCCAATTATGGACCGTAGCCAGTTAATATCTCCCAGAAAAAAAAAATTGAAAACCATTAAGAGTTCATAGTTGGTTTCTTCTGATTTGTAATTTTTTTGTGGTCTGATTTTCGATAGACCTATTTTGTATCCTAGATAATTAGTAGAATCTCTTCTTTGTATTTTTTTGGAGGGGGGGAGCAATCTATAATTCCAAATAAGGCAAAGTTCTATCTATTTTATATATAAAAAATCTTTTCTAATGTATTCATATCTGAATCAGGCAATACGATATCCATATAATGGTAAATTATGGATTGAGGAAATTTCTTACAAATTATCTCTAATGGCTGTTGCACAAGATATTGGCACATAGTAGGACTGTTTAACATTCATGTTTAACAACTGTTAAACATAATAGGACTGTAAAACTTTCTAATGATATCACTTGTTTGGCAGCCTCTACTAAAGGCAGGTACTGAGAATTTAAGCCTCTCCCTATCGTTTTCATGGAAAGGAATTGTGAAGAAGAAATCCTTCAAATCAATCACTACTACAAGCCGTTCTTTACATAACAAGAAAAGCAATGGGATTCCAGATTGTAAAGATCCCACTAGCTGAATATTAATAGCTTTGGGATCTGTTAACATCCTCCATTTGCCATTGTCTGTTTGATGAAAAACGCAGGAGAATTCAATGGGCTGGTGCTCCTGTACCAGCTGTTCTAATACCTGTAATTTTTCTTTCTTCAATAGGCCATTGATCCACCCATACAGGCTTGTCAGTTAGCCATTTTAAAGGTTGGGTGGTTGGTACCTTTGAAAGACCAACGCATGTCGTGTCCTACTTACGGACAACCTGGAAAATCTGTGACTGTTCTTGATAATACCTTTTAATATTTTTTCACAGAGCATTTTTTTTTAATTTTATAGGTTGTTTCTGAGATTGGAGAAATATTAATCTATATTTTCCATTGCTATAACAAATCACGTCCCCATAAATTCATAGCTATGTTAGCTACATATGGCTTTAATTTTCCTATTTGTCATTCTGGCCCTATACACTCAACCCATCTTGCACGTTGTTTTATCTGAGACGATGTTATAATCCCTAAAAGCTGAACATTTACCTCCCAAAGAGGCCGATCTGGATGACAAGATTTTTGTGAAATTGTTGTTAAATCCGCTCTTATGTCTACTAAATTTTCCATTCCAATGCCATTCAATTTTATTTTTAGATTAAGTCTGTGATCATTTATAGCAGTTTGACAATACATTTGTTTTGTAGTCTTTCTTGAATTTGCTGTTTTATCTGTTGAAACTGTTCTGTCCTTGATTACATCCAGAGCAGTGTTGTTTTTAACAACGGGCGCTAAATCCTTTAATTGCTCTGTGGATGAATCTCTCCTGTGCTGACAGGGAATGATTGAATCAAATTTTATGTGGGGACCTGTGGGAGGCCCCTTTGGGCATTTCCTCGAAGGCAACAGGTTACTTTGCCTATCTCATGTTGGTCTTCACTCATTAGTCCAATGTTTGCCCTTCCATACCTTCTGCATACTCCAGAAGGCTGGGGCTTTCTTTTTTGGATTATCTCTAGAAATATCATTGTTTCTATGAAAGCATTGCTTACAGTCTTTTTTCAAATGGCATCACTTACCAGAATTTAAGCATCTGCCATTTTGATTTTTCCTAAGTGTTTTAGAAATTACCTCTCCTATAGGTTGGCATCATAAGCATGAGATCCAATATCAGCCATATGTCTAGTCCATTTCTCTACTGGTGCTGATCTTGCCTTTAAAGGTCTAATTACTCTTTTGCATTCTGAATTACCATGTTCAAAGGCCAAAGTTTCAATTAATATTTTTCTGACTTCTGAATCTGATACTATTCTATTTATAGCTGAAGTCAATCTTTGCCCCCCCCCAAAAAAAATCAGTAAAGGCTTCTTTTGAGCCTTGCGTAATTTTAGTAAATGACTCAGACCTCTTACCTGATTCTCCAACCTTATCCTAAGCACTTAAAGCTGCTTGACAACATAGTGCCAATATGTGATCGTCAAATTCCAACTGCCTTTGTAAATCAGCATATTGATCTTCACCTAGCAACTAATTCTGGGAAATATCAATATCTTTGGCCTAATTTTGTTGTTCTTTGGCTTTTGCTTCCTCTTTCCACCATGATTGCCATTGTAACTGAAGACCAGGTTCCAATATGGCTGTTGTCAACTCTTTCCAGTCTTGGGGAATAATCTTCTTCTGAGCTGGCCATGAATTTTACATCTGCTTAACCATAAGATGAATGCATACCATTGGAGATAATTGCTTCCTTAAATCTCCTCAAATCTACTATGTCTATAAAATGCCATTCAAAAATTTTATAACCTTGGGGCTGCCTATCATCTCCTGGTATAGTTGTATAGTAATTGGATATACAAAGACTGGTTTTCTAATGACTTTAGACTGCTCTCTTCCCTTTTCATTATCTTGTGCCATGGTAGGCTCTTGTCTAAATTACTCTGTCTGTAGCTGACTATTTTTCTTGGGTCTCTCTAAGGTTTGTCTAAACTCCTCTATCTGTGTCCGAGTATTTTTATTCTCATTTGTAAGTCTCTCTAATTTTCTTTCTAAGGCTTATATCCACTTTTCGTAATTTTTTTCCTGTTCTTTTTCTTAGAGCAGGTATAGAAAGCCATTATGACTATTAAGAATAAAGTATAAAATAACAAAGTGGTAATAGTCATCATAGTTGGTCTTGAACCAACTTCATTTAAGTTATTTAGCTTTTCATTTATTGCTTCTATTTTTTAGGCCATCTGGAGTAGCACTAAAACAGGGTTCTAAAGTCTTCTATTAAATTCCAGCCATTTCCTTGAGGATTTCCCAGATAATTTACCAAATCTGACAGCTTCTCAGTTTGTCCTCAGCTGGAGTGATCTGCTTGTGGGGTCATACCTCTCCTTGGAGTGCCAAAAGGTGGTTTTAATGGAAAATTCCAGTTCATTCTATTTTACCGATAAAGACTCAGGAGCCAGGTAGTGTGGTGAAAAAAAACTGGTAGCTCAGAGAGGCAAAGAAAGCACCCAGATGACCTTCCTACTCTGTTAACATCCTAATGGAGAAAGCCTAACAGGTTCACTAGCTCAGCTGACAGCCTAGGAGGAAACAGCAGAACAAAACAAAACAAAACAAACAAACAAACAAACCCAAGGCCAAAGGCTTGCTAGCTCAAGGCCCAAAAGGCCAAAAGCCAAGGAACTGAGGAGCTCCAGAGCTAAAGAGCTAAGAGCCAGAGCCAAAATCCCAAGTGTAAATCAAGCCCAAGAGCTAAAAGCACCAAAGACCCCTTATACTTCTACAAGCTGTTTTAAATACCCTGTGGAGGAATTCTGAATGAACCTATCAATCGTCCATAAAGCGCTGTTTAGCCAATCAGCTGAGCAGAAGAACAGGAAGTGAAAGGCGGGACTTCCTGGAGGGGAGGAGAAAGTTTGACAGTTGGGAGAGGGCAAGAGGGTTGACAGAGGAGGTGGACAAAGGGGAGTTAATGGCCTGTTGATCATTATAGTGATAAGTGCTTGGGGTATAAGTATTATATATCAGTTTAGAGTAGTTTGATTACCATAGTTTAGGAATAGATTTGTATTAGTATAGTTTCTGCCCAGAGCGTTGTGCTGACAGCTTTAAAGTACGCTTCAGACTCTATGTCTTTATTTAGCATCTTAGGCTGAACTGACACATTTTAACATAACAATACCCCTCAACTCAAAGTCTCTCCTAGTCTTTAATCCCTAATTGCTGGGTTTTTGCCCTACCTCTTAACCTAGGGTTATTAAATCCTGTGTATACCCAGCTCTTGGATTAAAGGTGTGTATAAGGCTGGCAAAACCACACCTTAATAAAATATTTACAATAAACAGAAAGTTCTGGATTAAAGTTGTGATAGGGCTCAACCCCCCCCCCCAAAAAAAAAAAACACCAGGGATTTACAGTTTAATTTTAGAGATCACAGTGGGTTCAACAGATTTGTATAGTTTATAATCTCAGGGATCACAATGGGATCAAAGACTAGAATTTACAGTTCACAATCTCATGTATCACATCGACATCAAATATTCTGCAGCAGCCTGTAATTCCAATTCCAGGGGATCCAGTGCCCTCTTCTGGTTTCCAGGGCACCGGCACATGTATATACATGTACACATAGACACATAGCATACACGTTCCTTAAAAGAAATGTTGTAGCTCACTTACACTTTAAAAATGTCATCCTTTTCTACAGTTTTCTAGTTTTATTTTACAAATAAATATGAGTTCTTCATACTTACATGGTTTGTGCTTTTTTATTTTAAAATTTATGTTGTTATTATTATTATGGGTTGGTTGGTTATGGCATAACAAGTCATGCATGTAGGTGTCAGAGGACAGGTTTTGGGAGTCGGGCTTTCTCCTTCCACCTTCCCGAATCAGGGTCTCCTGTTTCCAGGACTCTGTGGAGACAGACAGATCCCTGGTGCTCAGTGGCAGCCATCGTAGCCTACTGGGCAAGTTCCATGCCACTGAGAGACCCTGACTCAAAAACAAGAAAATGTGGCCAGCACCTGAGGAAGGACACCAGAGGATGTCCTCTAGCCTCTGAGTACATGTGCACCCTCAGGTGCATAAGTACACTCACATGCATGCACACATGTGTACACACGTGCACAGAAGACTGGTCAGCCTCACTCCCTGCATTTGGCATCCTGAGTAACCAGGGACAGTCTGGCTGTCGCCATCTGCACGGCTTCTGGGGATGACCCAATGTGGGTGATGAAGGAATGAAGAAAGGACAGACACACAGACACAGGTACAGACAAGCTGGAATGAAATGAGCCATGTGCTCTAGTAGAGTCACACCAGCAGCCTGGAAGCTCAGTGTATTTATTATAGTCCACTGAGCACCCAGGAGGCATGACTCAGTAAATTTAACATGAATACTGATCCAAAAGGGCACATCTGACGTGATGGTCAGCCAGGCTCTCCAGCTACCCAATACAGTCAGTTCCAGGAGTAAATTCTTGGTTTGCTAATAACAGTGACGATTTCCCCAGTGCATTTGTAGGCAGTACAAATTAATTTCACTTGCACTTTTATATTGCTGTTCATCACTGAAGGAAGTCAGAACAGGAAATGAAACAGAGCAAGAACCAGGAGGCAGGAGCGGATGCAGTGGCCATGGAAGGGTGCTGCTTACTGGCTTGCTCAGCCCGCTTTTTTATAAAACCAAGAACCATCAGCCAACACAAAAGGCTGGGCCTTCCCCATCAATCCCTAATTAAGAAAATGCCTTATAGCTGGATCTTATGGAGACATTTTCTTCTTTTGTTGGTTTTTTTCATCAACAGAGTTTCTCCTGTCCTGAAACTCTCTCTGTAAACCAGGCTGGCCTTGAACCAAAGAGATCCATCTGCCTCTGCCTCCTGAGTACTGGGATTAAAGGCGTGTGCCACCATAGCCCAACTTAGAAGGCTCTTCTAGGGGGGGGATGTGGTAGCAGAGCGGGTTCAAAACAGTTTTTTCTATTTTAGTATTAACTATCTTGGAACTCACTCTGTAGACCAGGCTGACCTTGAACTCACATAGATCAGCCTGCCTCTGTCTCCTGAGTGCTGGGATTAAAGGCGTGCGTCACCACGCCCGGCTACTAGGCATTTTCTTAATGGAGGGTTCCTCCTTTTAGATAACTCTAGCTTGTGTGAAATTGACACAACACCAGCCACTACAGCCTGTGAGAGCGACAGGACTAAGAACTTAGTGAGTGATTCAGACTTGACTGTCACCTGCTAGATACTTACGGACACACAAGAGTTTTCACAATTGGAGAGTTTTTACAAATTGAATACTTGCATAGACTTTACTAATAAAGTATTCTGACTCTGGAATCCATAACACTCCTCAAGGGAAAAAACATTGTAAATGACATCATCACCCATGAGGTGGGTTTCAGAGCATTAGGGATTTCAGGATGAAGGCGCACCTGATCTGTACTGCCCAGGAAGAGCCAGGCATTGTCAGTTGTCTCCTGTTATGATCTATACAGATGATGTGGCTGGATGGCACCATGTTATGCCCATGCCAGGGTGTACCCGCCTGTGGAATTGTGCCTTGCACCAGATCTGGTGTAAAATAGGTTTATTGTGGAAAGTGAGGAGTGAGGGCCCGGGAAGGGATAGGGACAGCCATGGAGGTAGTGTGGGGGACAGAGAGGGAGAGAAACAGTAGGAAGAGAGACAGGGAGGCTGGAACAGAGAGAGAGAGAAAATCTGGAACATGGAAAGAGACAGACAGACAGACAGACCTGGGGGTGGAGGGCAGTCTTTTTATTGTCCAAATACAACTGATGCACCCGTTGGTGGCAGCAGGTGACGAGGTGAGATATAAGACATTGTGAGGTCCTGGAGGGTGACCAGCAGAATCAGCTACGAGCTAACACTCCCGCCATGAGCTGGCGCTCTCTAACAGACTTCCATTGAACAGCAACGAACCTAGGGATGCAGCTGTGGTAAAGCGCCGAGTTGCTTTTACCAGTGTTTACTTCTTTTCTTTTTTTTCTCCCCCCATACCCCTCTGGAGCCATGAAAAGGGGTAAATAAGTGTTCTTGGCTGGTGTTGTGTGACACAGCCTAGAGTCATGAGAGATGTAGGCACCTCAGATGATAGAATTCCTCCATACAATCCGACTGCAAGGCATTTTTTCTCTAGAGGGATCACTAAGGTGGGGCCATCCCTGGCTGGTGGTTCAGGGTTCTATAAGAAAGCAGAATGAGCCAGGCACAGTGAGCAGCACCCTCCATGGCTTCTGCGTCAGCTCTCACCTCCAGGATGCAGCCCTCTTGAGTTCCTGTCCTGACTTCCTTCAATAATGATCAGTAAAATGGAAGTGTTCGCCAAATAAACCCTTTCCTGCCAACTCGCCCTTTTGGTCATGGTGTTTCATCCCAGCAATTGAAACCCTAACTAAAGCAATAGGCGCTGTGTAAACAGTTGCTCAGGTCTCTGTGACATTGGGTATGAAACTGAGGTGGCCTGTGTTTCCTGTCACAGGAGGCAGTGACGTTCAGGGACGTGGCCGTGGTCTTCAGTGAGGAGGAGCTGGGGCTGCTGGATGCTGCCCAGAGGAAGCTGTACCATGATGTGATGCTGGAGACCTTCAGGAACCTTCTGTCAGTGGGTGAGCATGGCGGCCTGAGTCCCTTGGCAATGTCAGAAGTTCACATCCTGTGTTTTGGTTACACTTCACTGTTCTCCTTTTAGGTTTATTAATTTATATTTATATATATTTGAGTGTTTTTGTCTGCATGTATGTCTGTGCACCACGTTCATTCATGGTGCACACAGAGAGCAGAAGAGGGCATCAGATCCCGTAGAATTGAACTAAAAGATGGTTGTGAGCTGTGATGCAGGTACAACAAACTCAGCCTGGGACATCAGAAAGAACAGCCTGTTGTGGTTAATTTACCAATATGGTCTAATAATAAACATTATTATTACGGTAGTGTTTTGTGGTGTCCTTGGGGGATCCTGTCAGATAGTATTGCTAACCTTTGTTATTCCTTCAGGGCGTCTGCTGCCGTAGGTTGGCAGCTGAGATCTACCTTGGACTTTGAGTCCTTCCCCTGCTCCCGCTGTGAGCCTGGTGAGCTTAGGTTAGAGAGCATGTGCCTGAAGGAAACCCACTCGCTGCTGCCCTTGTATTCTGCCATTTTCCCAGAGACGCCCTTCCCTCGTCAGCAGGCGCACTTTGAGTCTTGCCATCGAAATGCTTTAGGTGTCTTCTCAAATTTTCCAAGTGAGCTTGTCCACTGGAGTTATTCCAGTCCTCTCCTACCCGCCTGTGCTCCCCAAAACAGTAACGCCCTTGAGCCTCTGGGCCTTCGCTGTTGCGAGTAATCTCTGTAACCTCGTGTCTTTCCCCCAGCCTCTGAAGCTCCCTGCACTTCCCGTTACTCACTCACCTTGGTTCCGAGTCGGGTGAACCAGATGAGTCTTCACGTCACCCCCCTGACGGGTTAGGACAGGGCACATCTGGTTTTCTCTGCTCCCTCCAGTCTCAGGGAGGAGTCACATCCATGTGTACCTCACCTCACACCATCCCTCGAGTGAAAATGCCCAGATGCTGAGAGGTGCCTCCTTCCCGTTATCAGTCTGCACAGCTGCACACAGGGGCAGCGTGAGGCAGCTGCTCAGCAGAGGCTGAAGGTGACTTTGATTTCCCGCCACATCAGAAGTGGCCTCCTGTTGAGTGTGTGTTCTCTGCTCCTCAGAGCACTTAGATGTTCATCTTTAATGGTGGTATCAGAACTGAGGACTCAGACCTTCCATGTCCCCATCCTTGCTGCTGTCACCTTCTGTTCTCTGTTCTTTCAGAAGTGCAGAGTCTAAACAAGATGGAGACTCTTCATGAAACGGGATCTAGGTCGGTTTCCCTGGGGCGGCCTCCATGCTGGCAAATGACAAGCCATGACGTCATCAAACTGGCCAGAACTCCAGAAGCTCAAATAAACACTCACGGAAAGGGTCCTCACTTCCTGGAGCAGTGTCACTCCTCCTGCCACACTGGAGCAGAAGAGACTCCCCGGGCCTCTGAGAGTGATGGCTGTCCTGAGAGTCTCACAAGGGACCTTTCCAGCATTACTAAAATCCATGAATTTCTGTTCTGGATAGCCCAGAGTTCTTGGAATAAAACACATCTTACCCAGAGACAAAACCATCAGAAACAGTGTCTGCAGACTCCAGTGAAAAAGCAGCCACAGCTGTTGGATTTGAGGGTTGACATTCTGAGTTTCACTTCCCACCATAATAATAACAACATCCTGCATAAAACAGACAAAGCCCACAGCAGCAGTGACCTTGGTAAAGTCATCTTTCCTGTGTCACCTGTCACCCAGCATCATGTTTACACAGAACAGAAGACTTCCCAGTGCAGCCAGGGCCAAGATGCCTTCATTGACAGCCCCAGTCTGGAACTCCAACAGCAGGTGCTCCTGGGAAAGGAGTCCCCTGTACCTAGTACACATGAAGACAGTGGGCATAGCTCCCCTGTCCCCATTCAACAAAGTGCTCACCTAGGAAAAAAGCGCTACTGGTGTCACAACTGTGGCAAAGGTTTCAGCCAGAGCTCAAACCTTCAGACTCACCAGAGAGTGCACACGGGGGAGAAGCCCTATACCTGCCCCGAGTGCGGGAAGAGCTTTAACCAGAGCTCACACCTGTATGCTCACCTGCCCATCCACACGGGGGAGAAGCCGTACAGGTGCGACAGCTGCGGGAAAGGCTTCAGCCGCAGCACAGACCTCAGTATCCACTGCCGAGTGCACACGGGAGAGAAGCCTTACAAATGTGGGGTGTGTGGGAAGGGCTTCACACAGAGGTCACATCTCCAGGCCCACGAGAGAACTCACACAGGAGAGAAGCCATATAAGTGCGGAGACTGCGGCAAAGGCTTCAGCTGTAGCTCGAACCTTCACACCCACCAGAGGGTCCACACTGAGGAGAAACCGTACAGGTGCGACAAGTGCGGGAAGACCTTCAGCTTGAGTTTCAACCTTCACAGCCACCAGCGGGTCCACACGGGCGAGAAGCCATATCAATGTGAGGAGTGCGGGAAGGGTTTCAGTTCGGCCTCAAGCTTCCAAAGCCACCAGCGGGTCCACACGGGAGAGAAGCCATTTCGCTGCGACGTGTGTGGGAAGGGCTTCAGTCAGAGCTCGTATTTTCAAGCCCACCAGAGAGTTCACACTGGGGAGAAGCCATACAGGTGTGACGTGTGTGGGAAGCGTTTTAACTGGAGCTTGAACCTTCACAATCACCAGAGAGTCCACACTGGGGAGAAACCCTATAAATGTGAGGAGTGTGGCAAAGGCTTCAGTCAGGCCTCCAATCTTCAGGCCCATCAGAGCGTCCACACTGGGGAGAAGCCGTTCAAATGCAGCGTGTGCCAGAAGCGGTTCAGTCAGGCCTCGCACCTCCAGGCCCACCAGAGGGTGCACACGGGGGAGAAGCCCTACAGGTGCGACACGTGCGGGAAAGCCTTCAGCCAGAGGTCCAATCTCCAGGTCCATCAGATAATTCACACCGGGGAGAAGCCGTTCAAGTGTGAGGAGTGCGGGAAGGAGTTCAGCTGGAGCGCTGGGCTCAGTGCTCACCAGAGGGTCCACACGGGAGAGAAACCGTACACGTGTCAGCAGTGTGGAAAGAGCTTTAGTCAGGCCTCACACTTCCATACACACCAGAGGGTCCACACCGGGGAGCGGCCCTACATCTGCAGCATCTGCTGTAAGGGCTTCAGTCAGAAATCACATCTTGTCTACCATCAGAGGGTCCACACCGCAAGGAACCTCTAGGTTTGTTCTGCCGTCAGGTGGGCTCCCTGCTGCTGATTGATAAAAGCCCCCCCCCAAAACCTCAGAGGCTTTGAGAGGCTTCACAGGGAGGTGTGCTTCTGTTAGGGAGATCAGTGGGGTTTGTTTTGTTTTGTTTGTTTGTATTTCGAGACAGGGTTTCTCTGTTTAGGCAAGGCCAGCCTCGAACTCACAGAGATCTACTGTCTCTGCCTGGAAAAGTGCTGGGATTAAAGGTGTACCAACACTCTCGGGATCTGAGGTCATTTCTTTACAAATGTCAGAAATCACAGATGAGAGGAAATTCGCTCTCTAAGTGTATGGTCACCAAGTCGAGGAGTTGCATTGCCTTCGGGATAACACACAGCAGAAGAATCTCACCATCCACCCAGGTCTATACAGAGAGGCTGCTGGAAGGGCCTTGACCAAAGGTGATGATTGGCAGAAGTGATGTTGCCTGAAGCATCACTTCCTCACAGGAAGCATCCCTCTGAATCTGCTGTGCAGAGCTGCTGGAGCCTCGGGGACCAGGCATTCCTGGAGAAATTGGGGGAAGAGCCCTGTAAATAACGCTCATATTTAAAAATGCTCGCCAGTCCCCAACCCTGAGTTCATGTTGCTTCGTGTTCCTCAGTAATCCTGTATGGGGCCTTCAGTCAGCTTCCTGGAGGTGCAGGGCTTTGACTCATGTCTGTAGTGTGTGGCCTGACCCACTAGCCTGGTACTTTGCACAGCATAACATCTCTGTACTGAATGATTTGTAGTATTTGTACTCAATAAACTAAAACAATGCTTTAAAAAAAATCCTGTGTTTGTCGGTCTAATAAGGTCAACTGAAACATATAGGATTGGAATCTAGGACCTTGATTTCACTGGGGTCAGGGTTTTTTATTGTAACCGGTACTACAAATGTGTGTGTTTTTTTTTTTTTACAAAGTCTTTACTGGTGATAAAATGGTTCTGAGTAAACTTGAATTGTTAGGTAGTTGCTTCTCTTCTTTTCCCTCTAGTCTGTGGTCAGAGTGTCCTCCCTGACCCAGGCGCTTCTGCCATGTACATTAGACTGATTCGCGCTGCTCCCAGAGACTCTCCAAGGCTGGATCTCAGATAAAGAACAGAGTTATTTCTTACAGCTCCAGGCCAAGGGTCAAGCAGGGTCTTACTGTGTCACCTGACAGCAGAGAGTGTGCAGGAATGGTGTATGGGAGGCTGGAGGTCTCGGCACCCACATGGTGGCTCATGACTTCTCCAACAAGCATTCCAGGGGACCTGATGCCCTCTTCTGACCTCTGAGGGCAACACACACACACACACACACATACACACACACACACATACACACACACATATACACACACACATACACACACACATACACACACACACATACACACACACATATACACACACACACATACACACACACATACACATACACACACGTACATACACACACGTACATACACACACACACACTGACACACACAGACGCACACACAGACACACACACAGACACATATACACACACATACACACACACACACAAACATACACACACGTACATACACACACACACATACATACACACATACACACACTGACACACACAGACACACACACATACACACATACACACACACATACACACACATACACACACATACACACACACACATACACACACACATACACACACACACAAACATACACATACACACACACATACACACACACATACACACATACACACACATACACACACACATACACACACACATACACACACACACATGCACACACACACACATACACACACATACACACACATACACACACACACAAACATACACACACATACACACACACACATACACACACGCACACACACACACACACAAATAAATATAAGGAAACCTTAAAGATGCAGGGAGAATTCAGGGCCTCCCACGGTAAGAGCCTGTGCTCCCTCATGAGGCGGTGCCCTCCTGACACTGGCTGCTCCATGTACTGCCTCAGTGCTGACCTAATTTGCTTCCTTTTGTGGTGACAAACACCATCTCTACACAGCACCTTGACTCTTCAATCTCACAGTCCATCTCTAAAAGAAGTCACGTTAGGAGCCTGGAGGCAGGGTCTCAAGTGGAGGCTGTGCAAGGGTGCTCTCTTACTCACCGTGTCTTGCTTAGCTTTCTTTCTAATAGAGCTCAGGACCACTGCCCAGGGCTGGCACCAACCACAGTGATCTAGGCCTTCACACGTCAACCTTTATGAAGTAAATGTCCCACCGACTTGCATACAGGTTGATCTGATGGAGGCATTTTCTACTGAGGCTTCCTCTCCCCACATGACTGTAGTTTGCATTGGCAAACTAATTAGTACATGAGTTGTGAAATGGAAATGCATCAAGTGGGTGCCATGGCAGGCCCATGCCAAGGGGTGCCCCCTGAGGAATTATACCATGCAACAGATCTGTTATAAAGGGGGCTGGTTGTGGGAATGAAGAGGAGTGAGGACCTGAGAAAGAGTAGAGGCAGCAGGAGAGCTGTGAGGGCAGAAAAGAAGGGGGTGCTGAGGACAGAAGAGAGAGAAAGAAAAGGCCAGGAATGACACACACACACACACACACACACACACACACACACACACACACACACACGAGAGAGAGAGAGAGAGAGAGAGAGAGAGAGAGAGAGAAGGTTGCTGGGATCATGGCGGGGGGGGGGGGGTCCTTTTATTGGCCTGCACACACCTGTTGCACCTGGTGGTGTTAGGTGATGGTATAAGCAATTGCTAGGCCCCTAAGGGCAGGCCAGGAGAACAGCCTGCAGGATAACAACACATACACATTCAAGCCACGGCAAGCCAACTGCACGAACCTTAGCTTTTTGTTTCCTAACCTCTTTGCAATGGAATCACATTGAACACCCAGACACCAACCCACACACCTACAGACACTTAGTTTTTGACAAAGAAGGCAAAACCAAACAATAGGGGGAAAAAAAGCATTTATCAACAAATGGTGCTGGTTTAACTGGATGTCTACATGTAGAAAAATGCAAATAGATCCATATTCATCACCATGCAAAAAACGCACGTCCAAGTGGATCAAACACTTTAACTTAAAACCAGAAACACTAAATCTATTAGAAGAGAAAGTGGGAACCAACCTTGAACTCTGGTACAGGAGACAACTTCCTGAACAGAGCAGCAACAGCTAAAACTCTAAGATCAACAATTAATAAATGCAACCTCATGACACTGAAAAGCTTCTGTAAGGCAAAGGACACAGTCAGCAGAACATAACAGCAACCTACAGAGTGGGAAAAGATCTTCACAAACCTCATATCTGACAAAAGGCTAATATCCAAAATATATAAAGAACTCGAGTTATTAAACATCAACAAACAAATAATACAATTAAAATATGAGGTACAGAGCTAAGTAAAAACTTCTCAACAGAGGAATCTCAGTTGATCAAGAAACATTTAAATTCATTAGTCATCAGGGAAATGCAAATCAAAATGGCTGAGATTCCATCTAACATCAATCAGAATGACTAGGTTCAAAAAACTCAAGTGACAGCACATGCTGGCAAAGTTGTGGAGAAAAGGGAACACTCCTCCATTGCTGATGAGAGTGAAAACTTATATAACCACTTTGGAAATCAATCTGGTGCTTTTTCAGAAAATTGGGAATAGCTCTACCTCAAGACCCAGCTATACCACTGCTGGGCATATACCCAAGAGATGCTCCAGCATACAAAGAAATTTGCTCTACTATATTCATAGAAGCTTTATTCATAATAGCCAGAAATTGGAAATGACCCAGATGTCCCTCAACAGAAGAATGGATAAACTGTGGTACATTTACACAATGGAATACTACCCAATTGTAAAATAAAATAAAATAAAATAAAATTGTCCCGTCCAGCAGGACCAGTAATTACGGGGTCGCGAGGGGAGCCATACCTGAAAAGATGGGACGAGAAAGAAGGAGACCGAGACCAAGTAGAACTCCTATCAAGGTCTTCTTTATTGAATCAAAAGCAAAAGCTTATATGGGGTGGAAGCAGGAGCCAAGCAGTAGGGGGTCTGAGAATGTCTCCAGGTGATCTCAGCAGGGGAACATCCTGTGATTCATCTTGAAACAATTCCTATCTTACTTTAGCTAACTATCTCTTGGAAAGTCCCGGCTAAACAACATCTGCAGAGGTCGAAAGGAGGAGGTTATGCAGAGGTCGAAAGGAGGGGGTTATGCAGAGGCTGAAATGAGGAAGTTATGCAGAGGCTGAAATAAGGAAGTTATGCAGAGGCTGAAATAAGGAAGTTTAGCTTTGGAATGGGGCTTCAGAATTTTGCCTCAGCCAGTAGATTCTTTTAGCCTTGAATGACCCTGGGCTGGCTCCGGACATCTGCCCCTTCTTTATTAAATAGAAGCAGAGAGAGAGAGAGAGAGAGGGGAGTAGAGGCCTGACCCTCCTGAAGATGGGCGTTGCGTTAAGAGGTCACTGCATGGCCATTTTTTCAGGTCACACATGTCCCCAACCTCCCAGACGCGTTTGCGGAGGACAGGAAAAGGATAGTAACATCCTTTATGCGCGTCAGCCTATATGCAGTCAGGCGTGCTCCTCAGGAACCTACCGAGGTGTCTGGCATGGTTCCCTGCAGTGCTTAGCCTCGCACCCTCTCAAGTGAACAATCGACTCAAGCCCTTAGGTCTCAGCTTGTTGAAGTCGAGGCCACTTTTAGCCGCATTATCAAGGACGGCACAGTCTTCTGCCTCGGGGTCAGGTGGTTCGAGCCTGTGGTAATGAACTTCCACATGGGTGGGTCCCTGTATGGCAGAGTCTATTTGGCGTTTGACAAAGTCAGTAATCTTTCTGAAAGCCCATGGTCCAAAAGATATTAGTAACAAGAACCCTATAAGAGGTCCCAGCAACGAAGGGAGGAGGGAAGTCAGAAGAGGGGAAGCAGAAAACCAGTTTTTATACCAGGATTCAGCTCTATCTCGCTCCCGCTTGCGATTTTCTAGACTTTCTCTGACCTTCCTCATGCTATCTTCTACGATCCCAGTTTTATCGGTATAGAAACAGCATTCTTCTTTGAGTGCTGCGCATAATCCCCCTTGTTGTAAAAACAGCAAATCTAGCCCTCTCCTATTCTGCAGTACCACTTCTGCAAGGGAGGAAAGCGAATCCTTTAAAGCTGCCATAGCAACCTGTATTTCAGCAATATCCTTATCTATGGCTGCACTAAGCTGGTGATAGTTTTGATTGGAGATCACTAAAGATGAAATGCCCGTCCCGGCTCCGACAGCCCCGAGCCCCAGTAGAACCGCGATGGTTGCGGCTGTAATGGGCTCGCGTTTGACTCTGGATGGTGTACCCGGAGGAGTCCAGAAGTTGAGAAATTCATCTGTAGAATAAACTGTTAATCGAGGAAGTAGCTGAACAAGCACACAGTAATCATATTGTTGTAGGAAAGGCTGTACCACGATAAACGGGGTTAGGCCAGTGGAACATGCCAAATGTGTATCATTTGGGGCTACCAGGTAGGTGGAGCCACCACTGACCTCAAGGGTCTGATTACACAGAGGAGAAATAACGGAGGGTAAACGCATCCTGGGTCCCCTGATGCAGAACCCCAGGCCTGAGACTTGGGCCAGGGTCATGCCTTCCCTGGCCTCTGGGTTCCAGTGAACCAGGGAGGAGTCGTTAGTAGCAGTAAGATTGTCAAGGATAGCAACACCCTCATAAAAGGGTGGGGAAGCATGATAACATAACCAACAATCATCTGCAAGGTCGGGACGAACAGCGTGCAGGGCAGACCAGGATTCATTAACCATGGTCAGGATAATATTAACAGAAGGTGAGGGGCCGGGAGGTACGGTGGGTTGAAACAGGGTGGTATGGGGTGTACCAGTGGCTGTTGGGTGGCGTGGATCAGACCGCAGGTTCTGTAGGACCTGATTTGGGCCAATGGCCACCGGTTTTGAATTGGGAATGGTCTTGAGTAGTTTAATTTTAAAAGTAAGGCCAGGATCATATCCAACTGTATATAACCTAAGTCCCCACTCTAGGCCTCGATTCTCCCATGTGGCTTTCTTTCCTTTGTCAGTGAAGGTAATCACAAGGGGGTTGCACCAATTACTACAGTCACGTGTGCCAGAGGGGTCAACTGTCTCTGGGAGATCCTTTCTTTTAACAGTTATATAATCCCAAGAAGATGAAGGTTTCCAATAGGTATCTCCCGTAGTCTCACATCCCCAAGCGGCACAGTAAAAGTCACTAGAGAAGCCGCATTTGTGACCAAGGGAGCGATCTCTGTGTCCCCCGGGACACACATAAATGGGTTTTTTTCCCAAAAAGTACCTGGGCACTTGTCCATCACATCCTGCTTGGACACCCTCAGGCCGAATATCCAGTGGCTTATCTTGGGGCATATAATAGGAGGGGGTTCCCCAGGCCTCGCTGGCTCCCAAGGCCAGCATACATAAGTCCACTTCCTAAGTAAGCCAGGGTGTTTGATGAGTGATAGAGGAAGGAGTTAACTATGTCCCTTTCCCCAAATAAGAATAGGGTCAGGACCCTGCCACCGGGAGGTGAATAGATCTTTCCATAAGGCTTGAGCATAAGTCTGAGAGGTTGTACCATGCCATAAGTGATCCGCTGCTGATCTGTGATTTTTGTCTAGGGTAAGGAAATTTAAGACAAAAAGTGCATGGCACAGAAGGGTTTTGTTATTGCCCAATGTGGGGAAGAGTGTTCCCCCTGTACCTTGTAATTTCAGCAGCATATTTTTAAGCGTTTGGTGAGCTCGCTCGACAATTCCCTGTCCCTGCGGGTTGTAGGGAATGCCAGTAATATGTTTGATGTTTAATTGGGCACAAAATTGTTTAAAAGTGGCGCTGGTATATCCAGGTCCATTGTCTGTTTTGATAGTTCTAGGCTGTCCCATGACAGAGAGGCAGGTCAGTACATGGTTGATGACATTTTTAGTGGCCTCTCCTGTTTGAAGGGAGGCGTAAAGAAAGCCACTATACGTATCAATGGTAACATGGACATATTTTTGTTTTCCAAAAGAGGCAACATGGGTAACGTCCATTTGCCACAATTCGCCTGGGACCAGTCCTTGAGGGTTGACCCCGAAGTGGGCTTCGGGGAGAAAAGTCAAACAACTCTTACAATTACGAACTATCTGTCTAGCCTGTTCTCTGGTAATTTTGAACCGCAACCTAAGGGTGTGGGCATTAAGATGGTGGAGCTCGTGGGCCTGTTGGGCTTGGGAAATTAGATCAGAGGGATAATCTTGAACCTGAATAGACCCGACCATCTGGGTGGCGGCATTGACTAACCGGTTTCCCTCGGCAAGAGGTCCAGGGAGTCCAGAATGAGCCCTAATATGTCCAACAAAAAAGGGTTTGGTGCGCCGATGGATAAGGCTTTGTAATGCCGCAAATAATGGGGCAGCATTAGTGGTAGGTTTTATGTGAGGCACTGTTTCTAGCAAGGGGACCGAACAGGCAATGTAGGCGGCTGTCGGTATATAGGTTAAAGGAATGGTCTGGGAGGGCTGTAAATACCTGTATTATAGCATATAACTCAACTAGCTGTGCCGAAAGAAAAGGGGAAGACACACGAGTGGTTACTCCATCAATGGAATAAGCTGCTATACCATTAGAAGATCCATCCGAAAAAACTACGCTAGCCTGGGAGATAGGGGACAATTTCGTCCTTTTAGGGAAAATAATAGGCATTTTGTAAAGGAATTGAAGCAACCTATCGGGGGGATAATGGTTATCGATTTTGCCTTGAAAATCTATGCAATTAAATGGCCCAGATATCAGAATTGATAAATAGCCAATTAATCTGAGCTGGGGTATAGGGGAGGATCAAAATGTCAGGGTCTTTTCCAAAGGTAAGCGGCCATCCTTTATGAGCTAGGCCACCAGAGATGGGTAGGTGGCAAGAACCTTAGACGATTCCGAAGGGAGGTGTACCCAATAAAGGGGGGCGCCCTGCCAAAACACCCCCGTGGGCGTAAAAGGGGTGGGAAGGACAATGAATTGTAAGGGTTTAGTAGGGTCAAAAAAGGAGATGGTTTGGTTGTTAATGGCAGACTCAACGCGAGCTAGGGCAGCCTGTAATTTAGGGGGTGTCAGAGGCCACTGGTCTACCCAGACAGGGGCATCACTTCTCCAAGAGATCTTATCTGCCTGGGGTGCAGGGGATACAGTGAAAAAACAATCCTTAAGTCTAATATAAGTTTAAAAACTTACATCTTTGTAAGAAACTTAGCTTATCAGCAGATCACACTCTGTGGAGATCAGGTTGAAATTTAAGAGTTCTGTCTCTGTTAATCTCCAAGTGTTAGGATTAAAGGTGTGCACCACCATGCCCTGTCACAGAGATCTGCTTGTCTCTGTCTCCTGAGTGCTGGGATTAAAGGCATGTGCCACCATGACTTGCTTAATTGTTTTATTCTAATTTTAGTAAAAAAATTTTAAACATCTGAAATAAAAATTAATCAGGAAAACAAGAGAATTTTAAGTCCTAGGTAGTTAACTAACATTCCCTAGCCTAGTTTAGAAATCTATCAGCCTCCTAGTTCCGCCTCTCTAACTAGCCACGTGTCTGTAGCCATCTCTGTTCTGTAGGAGTCAAGCCCACAGATAACTAGGAGCAGTGTCTGTAAAATTATCTGGCCCAAGGAAATATTAGCCCTGGACTTGTTTAGTTAGTTGGATCTAAGCTGGAAACTCTCAGCTGTAAATGTTTGTTTCCAAGGACAAAACTAGTTTATATCTCTTATTTGAGAATCTAAAAATTTTTAGAAATATTTCAAGTAAACATTAAGCAAATAAACAAGAAAATTATAAACACCTTGTAGCTAAGGAATTTGGAATTAACTCTATTTGCTAGACCAATTTGAAAAACTGTTAGTCACTTACAAGCAAAAAAATTAAGCAAGAAAATTCTAAGTTTTAGGCAATAAACTCTATTTCTTAGACCGTGCTTTTTCAACTTGTCACATGTTTGCAGCCATGCCTGTTCTGTAAGAGGCAAGCCCCACAGGCAGCCACTGTGTCTGGGTCCAGGCCCTGGAAAGGGCAGGCCTGTTCCTGCCTCAGAGGCAATACTCTTACTGCCCCATAGGCTGTGTGTGCCATGTTGTGCTGCACTGTTTTAGAAAATTGGCCAGCGAGTAAAGCTTAGCCCTCCTTCAAGACATAGTAAAATGAAACAGTATTTAAAAAATTAAACAAATTTACAGACATAGACATAAAATTTGACATGACGATTATAAAGCAATACCCGAGTTCCCTGTGTCCTGAGGACTGTTTGAATCTCTGTAAGAAAAGCTAATGCTTACAAGGGCTTTTTAAACTCTAACTCCTCTTTCCCTGAGAAAAATTTTAAGGTGGCGAATAAATTACGCCTCCTTTGAGAGAATTTAACCCATCTTATTGACAGAGATGAACACTTACCTAAGTGCGGAGAGGTCCTGTGAGTGGCAGGCCCGCACCTGAGACGATCGGAGGTACTTTTGACCTCGGCGAGAGACTTGACCGCGGCGTTTCTAAACTATTTCCCAGGAAGGGTCTCTGTCGTGGTAGAGGGCTTGTACCTCGTGGCCACGTTGGGCGCCACGTGTCCCGTCCAGCAGGACCAGTAATTACGGGGTCGCGAGGGGAGCCATACCTGAAAAGATGGGACGAGAAAGAAGGAGACCGAGACCAAGTAGAACTCCTATCAAGGTCTTCTTTATTGAATCAAAAGCAAAAGCTTATATGGGGTGGAAGCAGGAGCCAAGCAGTAGGGGGTCTGAGAATGTCTCCAGGTGATCTCAGCAGGGGAACATCCTGTGATTCATCTTGAAACAATTCCTATCTTACTTTAGCTAACTATCTCTTGGAAAGTCCCGGCTAAACAACATCTGCAGAGGTCGAAAGGAGGAGGTTATGCAGAGGTCGAAAGGAGGGGGTTATGCAGAGGCTGAAATGAGGAAGTTATGCAGAGGCTGAAATAAGGAAGTTATGCAGAGGCTGAAATAAGGAAGTTATGCAGAGGCTGAAATAAGGAAGTTTAGCTTTGGAATGGGGCTTCAGAATTTTGCCTCAGCCAGTAGATTCTTTTAGCCTTGAATGACCCTGGGCTGGCTCCGGACATAAAATAAAATAAAATAAAATAAAATAAAATAAAATAAAATAGGACAAGGAAATCATGAAATTTGCAGGCAAATTGATGGAACTGTAAAAGATCATCCTGAGTGAGGTAACCCAGACCCAGAAAGACACAAATGGTATATACTCACTTCTAAGAGGCTATTAGCCATAAAATACAGGATGACCATGTGTTACAATCCACACCTGCGAGCTAACTAGCTCAAAACTTCAAATAACCAATTTATGCCGGTCTGAATTCTGCCATGTGACTGGTTACCTCTGCTCAGAAACCATGTGTCTGTTCTCACATCTTCCTGACAAATCCCCAGCACAAGGCTCTATCCCAGAATCTTTTCTGCCTGACAGATGTCCTATCTTCTGTGGTATCCTTCCCATAGGGCATATGTAGGAAAGATTAAGCTTTGTCTCAGGTGGAAGCAGTCTTGACGGGCTTTATCCTTGGGGCACACCATGAATACCTTGTGAGAGACTGTTTGGAGCCTTCCTGGGCTTGGAATTCAGGAAGCCTACCTAGGAACCCCACCGTGGCTATTGTTTTCCTAATTGACCCTCGAAGGGAGAAGGGACCGCCCTTTGCATATGACTGGGAAGGTGGGGGAGAGAGAAAAAAAGAGGTAGAGAGGAAGAAGAAGAAGGCACGGAGAGAGAGGAAAGGACCGGACCAGCTCGTGGGACTGAGACACCTAAGGACCCGTCCTGCCGAACGGATTCCAGGAGGTTTTAATCTTCTGTCCCTTTAACCTTTTTTTCCTTCTTGTATATGCTAGTTGGGTTGTATAATAAAGTTTAATTGTTAATAAACTGAGCCAACATCTGGCGCCCAACGTGGGGCCCGATGGGTTCCACAATCCCTAATGATATGAGGGAAGATTCAGTATTCCACGGGATAGAAATGTTGTTTCAGGGTATTGGCAAAATTGCAACTGCTGTTACAAAACTCTTTCCTGCATTATACTTAGAGGGAATTCTTTGTTTTCTCATTGTCCTTTTATTACAATATTTCATGCTTAGAAGGATTAGAAGACAGGCTAATGGCATAGAAAAGCCGGAAGGGTCAGTAAGTTCTATCCTTTTGGAAAAGATTGCAGATTTGACTGGACAGATAGAAAGGCTGAGGTATGAAAATGAAGGGATGGGAAAACGGATAGAATTTTTGGCATTTGGTAGTGATGAAGGACAAAAAATAGAGAGACCGGAAAGCCAGAAAAATCAGGAAGAGTCAATAAGCTCTATCCTTTTGGAAAGAATTACTGACTTGACTGAACAAATAGGCAAAATACAGAGAAAAGTGGAAGGGCTGGAAAAGCAGAAGGCACCTTTGGTTAAAAAGGGTGGAGAAGGTCAGAAACCAGAGGCAAAGGAAGCCAGACCGACCAAAAGGTCTTTGGAAGTAAATGTACCAGTGGAGGATACTTCCACAGTCACCCAGGCACCTTCAGCTTTTCCAGTCACTGTAAGACATGTAATCGAGCCAAATGGTGCTGAGGGTCATGACGAAATAGCCTGGTGTCCTGTAGACATGATGGATTTAAAACATTTTAAGGAATCCATCATCAGATATGGTATGCATTCTAACTTCATTAAACAAATGTTAAACAGCTGGGCCTATCAGAATAGACTTGTTCCCCAAGATTGGAAAAATTTAGTTTCAGCGGTATTGGAAGCAGCACAACAGTTACAGTGGTTATCATGGTGGCGAACAGAGGCTATAAAAATAGAACAAGAAAATATCGCACAGGGAATAAATATTAATAGAGATCAGTTACTTGGTGATGGACCATATACTAACATGAGAGAGCAAATTCAAGCTGACGATACAGTGATTGAACAATGTCGTAAGGCAGCCTTGAGAGCTTGGGAGCTGGTAGAGGAACCTGGGAAAACAACTATTTCTTTTACTAAGGTGTTCCAAGGACCTCTGGAGCCCTTTACAGAATTTTTGCAGAGATTAGGATCTGCTATGGATAAGGCGATGCCAGATTCTGATAACAAAAAGGCATTAAAACTTATCATGGCTTATGAAAATGCAAATGCTGAATGTAAGAAGGTGCTTAGACCGTTAAAGGAAAGAGGCGCTCCATTAGATGACTGGGTAAAGGAGACAGTTAATATCAACTCTCAGGAATATCAGAATAATATTGTGGGACAAGCTTTAGTCAGAGAGCCCAGATATCATAATACTCGGTGCTTTAATTGCGGTCAAATCGGTCATGTGCAAAGAAACTGTAGAAATAGAAGGCGCACTAACCCAGGAGAAAACATAACTCATAGAAGAGAACAGGGGGGTTCTGGTTATGATGGTAATGAGGTACCAAGACTCCCAGGGTACTGTAGTCGCTGTGGAAAAGGGAAACACTGGGCTCGGGATTGTCAATCTAAGCGAGATGTGCAAGGCAATATCTTGCCGACGGGAAACGGCAGGAGGGGGCCATCGGCTCGGGCCCCCGTAAACAATGCCAGCCGAATTCCTTTGGCCAGTCAGGAAGTGACAAACCCGCAGGAAAACGGGAACTGAGTGTTAGCGATCTAATGCATGCTACTGAAGGCAGTGCAGCCTTGGATCTGGCTTCAAATATGTCTCTTACCCTAACTCCTCAGGTTGAATGTTACAAATTAAATACTGGTGTTTTTGGACCTTTGCCTTCAGGCACAGTAGGATTGGTTCTGGGAAGAAGCGGGCTGACTTCTCAAGGTTTTATTGTGCATCCTGGTATTATAAATGGAGATTCTAAAGGGGAAATAAAAATCTTGGTATGTGTGAAAAAGGAGATGAAAATTGATGCCGGGGATAGGATTGCTCAACTCCTACTGTTTCCTTACATTAAGGGCAAAGCCGCTCCAGTGGAAAGGACTGGTGCGTTCGGGAGCACAGGGACCCGTGTGTTCTGGCAAACAGTAATTAATGATCAGAGACCTAAGTTAATTATACAATTGAATGGTATTAAAATAGAAGGCTTGGTAGACAGTGGAGCTGACGTCTCCATCATTTGCCAGAAGTCTTGGAACCAAACTTGGCCACTTAAGAAGGTTTATACAGAAATTGTAGGAATTGGCAAGTTATCTCAAATAAAACAAAGTGTACAGTGGCTTGAGTGTGTGGGACCAGATGGGCAGATAGGGAGGCTGAAACCCTATGTGGCTGACATTCCTATAAATCTATGGGGAAGAGACCTTTTACAGCAATGGGGTACTCAGATTACTATTCCTGCAAATACTGAGATAAAGAAGGTTGAAACAATGGGTGAATTGGTATGCGCTTCTAGGGAAGAGATTAATGTAAGTGATCAGAGGCGACCACGAGCTATGCCCATTGTCCAACCTCAGAATTCTTCAGATTTAGAGTGTCAAAATTTATAAGAGGGGCCACTGCTGAGATACCAACCGCCTTGCCCCTAAAATGGATTTCAAACAGACCTGTATGGCAGGAGCAGTGGCCCTTAACAAAAGAAAAGTTACAGGCGCTTCACGGTTTAGTGCAAGAGCAGCTGGAGGCTCAACACATCGAAGAATCTTCCAGCCCCTGGAATTCCCCTGTGTTTGTGGTAAGAAAGAAATCAGGTGGTTGGAGAATGATAACAGATTTGAGGGCCATAAACAAGGTGATTCAACCCATGGGTTCGCTTCAACCTGGAATTCCTTTGCCTTCCTTATTACCTCGGTCTTGGCATATAATTACAATTGATTTAAAAGATTGTTTTTTTACCATACCTCTACACGAGAAAGACAGGGAAAGGTTTGCTTTCTCAGTACCTACTCTGAACAGTAATTCTCCAATGAAGAGATATCATTGGAAGGTACTTCCACAGGGAATGTTAAATAGCCCAACTTTATGCCAGTATTTTGTACAACAAACGTTAAAAATACTTCGTAAGCTGTTTCCTCAATCTATCATATACCATTACATGGATGATATTCTGCTAGCTGATTCTGATCCTAGTATTGTAGAAAAAATGTTTCAAGAAGCACAAAGAATTCTGCCATGCTGGGGATTACAGATTGCAGTGAAAAAAATACAAAGAGGAGATTCAATTACCTATTTAGGCTATAAAATAACTAAACAAAAAATTCGACCACAAAAGGTACAGATCCGTAGAGATCAATTACAAACTCTTAATGACTTTCAGAGATTATTGGGCGATATTACCTGGTTAAGGCCTACAATCGGGTTAGCTACCTATGAGTTAAGTAACTTGTTTCAGATTTTACAAGGGGATTCGGATTTAAACAGTCCTAGGTGTTTAACTGCTGAAGCAGAAAAGGAGTTAATTCTGGTGGAACAAAAACTTCAAAAGGCATATGTGGATAGAATTGATCCTGAACTTGGTTGCATTTTGGTTATTTTGCCTTCAAAACATTCTCCTACTGGGCTTCTCATACAAAGGGAAGACCGGATTATAGAATGGATATTCCTGCCAAATAAACAAAGCAAAAAATTAAAAACATATATAGAGAAAATTTCTGAATTGATTACAAAGGGAAGAATAAGGTTGCGTCAACTGTCAGGGATGGACCCGGCGGAAATTGTAGTGCCTCTTACTGATTCTGAGATTATGTCACTATGGGTAATTAATGAAGATTGGCAAAAAGCTTGTAGTAATTATTTGGGAGACATTAACAATAGATACCCAAAAAGCAAACGTATACAGTTTATAAAAAGAACTAATTGGATCCTTCCAAGTATTGTAAAGAGGTCACCAATCTCAGGGGCACCCACCTTTTTCACTGATGCAAATAAATCAGGTATGGCTGGTTATAAGTCTGAGAAAATGACCAAGGTGATTAAAAGCCCATTTACATCAGTTCAAAAATCAGAATTATATGCTATCCTTATGGTTTTGTTAGATTTTCCTGAACCTCTTAATATAATTACTGACTCTCAATATGCTAAAAAGGTTGTTTTGCATATAGAAACTGCTGAATTTACTCCTGATAACACAGAATTGACTACTTTATTTATAGAGCTGCAACAGGTCATCAGAAGCAGAAATTATCCCTTGTATATTACTCATATTCGATCCCATACAGGTTTACCAGGTCCATTGGCACAAGGAAATGAAGAGATCGACAAATTATTGATAGGTAATGTATTCGAAGCCTCCAAATTTCACGAAAAACATCATGTCAATGGTAAGGGGTTGAAAAAAAGATTTTCTATCACTTGACAACAAGCTAGAGAAATAATTAATAAATGTCCTACATGTTCCTTATATAGTCAACTACCATTACCTGCTGAAATTAACCCTAGAGGTAACAAAAGGAATGAAATTTGGCAGATGGACGTGTTTCATTTTGCAGAATTTGGAAAAATGAGATATGTGCATCATACCATTAATACCTATTCAGGTTTTCAATGGACAACTGCCTTAAGTTCTGAAAGGGCTGACTGTGTGATTACTCATTTAATAGAAATAATGACATTTATGGGAATACCTGCACAAATTAAGACTGACAATGCTCCTACATATGTGTCCCTTAAGATGAAAAACTTCTTTATGTATTATAATATAAAACATGTTACTGGTATACCTCACAATCCCACAGGACAAGCAGTTGTGGAAAGAGCTAATCGTACCTTAAAAGAAATGCTTATTAAACAAAAGGGAAGGGTAAAGACACCCAGGGATCGATTAAATAATGCTTTGTTGACTCTAAATTTTCTTAATGTGAATGATGAAGAGACGTCAGCTGCGGAGAGACATTGGATAATAGAAAAAACTGAGGAATTGGGGCAACCAATATTCTTCAAGGACTTAAAAAGTATGAAATGGAAACCTGCAGTAGTTTTGAGATGGGGTCGTGGGTATGCGTATGTTTCCACAGGGAGTGAAAATATATGGCTACCAACTAAACTTATAAAGATTAGATCTAACCATATAACAAGTGAATCTTAAGAGCTACCTGGTTCTTAACAGCTTGACATTGTTCCTTACAGCTTGGAGAACTAATGCCCTCTTCTGTCCTATTGGTGTATATGCAGGTAGAGCCCTGTATTTACAAAAAGCAGGACAATGCTGAAGACAGCAGGCAACATGGGTGATTTAACCCCAAAAACATGCCTCTGGCACCTCGAGCAAAATGCCTCAAATGATGTTCCCTTGAAAATTATATATGTACTAACATACCTGTACTAATGATTTATAAAGTCTGCTTACTTTCAGAGCAAAAAACAGGACAATTATGAAGATCGAACTTCTGCCTCTGGCACTACTACTTCTTCCAGAAATTGCATGCATATTAACAATAAATCGGCTAGCCAAAGGATCGATCCCAAAAGGACTGGACAAAAAACAGCTAGCTTTTCCAGCGCTTGGCCAATATATTATTTTTCTTGGGTACCCGAAAAATATTTTTCTCTTAAACAGCATCAAGTAATTTTGAAAACACGACGCCCCCATTCCCAGTAGGTGGGATGTGTGTTTTTGGTGGGTTACCAATGCTCATCTTTGCCTAACGGGGTTATTTACAATTAATAAAAGTTCATTTGGGGATTTCTTTCTTCTATCTTTCTTTCTCTCTTACTTTCTATCCCTTTTAATATTAAGAAAAAGGGGGGAAGGAAGGGAGGATACAGGATTGTAGAATAAAAGGTAGATTATTGAATCTACTAACTTAAAAAATTCTACATTGGTATTGTAGATTGATGGAAATTTAAGACTTTTAATTGACGGAAATTTAAGACTTCAACTTTTGCTTCACATTGATATGAACTTAAATTGTATATTCCATTCATTTTTGCCTTATGTATTGTATGTTATATGTTGACAAAATATTGTATATTGTATGTTAGAAATTTACGTTCTTTTTGTTCAATGTTTATTTGATGTATTATTTGTACCACTAATGTCTTATAAAAAACTGTTTGGAATCATCGGGGATAAAAGTTGGTATTTAGTTACGTAGAAATCCTATTAGATACTCACTTTGTTATAGAGCAGGTTTGTTTAATAGCTTGTCTATGTCTTCAAAGGAATAGATTGATAACTGTAAGAATAGATAGATTTGCTCTTCAAACTCTTCAGAGATCCACAGAATATGGCATTTAATGATGAGGGCTTTCCTGACAGAGAGAGACATCCGCTCCTGGCCGCCTCTCCATTTGCATCATTGAAGATGGGGGCTTCAAGAGACGCTGGTGACAGAATGGTCACTAGACGGAAAAACTGCTCTGCTACTGCTCTTATCTCTACGGCTGATGACAGGCTGACTGTCTGCAACAATCAACAATGATGCTGGAAAGATGACTGTCCAGCTTCAAAGAGAATAGATGGACCAGACCGTCGGATTTCCTGCTTCAAAAAGCAGTTCGTTGGATGTTTTGGGCCGAAAGGCTGAAGACTGATTGCCCCAATGAAGGAGAGAATTCGGTGACTATCCAGGCAGTCTGCTCTCTCTGTACTCTGCAACTTGGAAGTTGCCTGCCAACAAAAGCAGTTCGTTGGATGTTTTGGGCCGAAAGGCTGAAGACTGATTGCCCCAATGAAGGAGAGAATTCGGTGACTATCCAGGCAGTCTGCTCTCTCTGTACTCTGCAACTTGGAAGTTGCCTGCCAGCACTTCCTTTATTAGATAGATTTTCCTTCTTGGGTCTCTGATGGGATTGAAGACTAGATAGCCACAGTATTACTAGAAGCTTTAGTAGATTAATAATTACAATTTCTCATGAAAGAAAAGGACTCTCTTTGATAGGATAGTGGTATACTTTCCCTTAGGTTAACAAGTATAAAAGGACTTTGTTATGTTCTTAATTCCTGATGAGTATGTATATATGTATATATGTATATATGTGTATATAGTTCTTAATTTTTTAGAGAGAAGGGTGAGGTGTAGGAAAGATTAAGCTTTGTCTCAGGTGGAAGCAGTCTTGACGGGCTTTATCCTTGGGGCACACCATGAATACCTTGTGAGAGACTGTTTGGAGCCTTCCTGGGCTTGGAATTCAGGAAGCCTACCTAGGAACCCCACCGTGGCTATTGTTTTCCTAATTGACCCTCGAAGGGAGAAGGGACCGCCCTTTGCATATGACTGGGAAGGTGGGGGAGAGAGAAAAAAAAGAGGTAGAGAGGAAGAAGAAAAAGGCGCGGAGAGAGAGGAAAGGACCGGACCAGCTCGTGGGACTGAGACACCTAAGGACCCGTCCTGCCGAACGGATTCCAGGAGGTTTTAATCTTCTGTCCCTTTAACCTTTTTTTTCCTTCTTGTATATGCTAGTTGGGTTGTATAATAAAGTTTAATTGTTAATAAACTGAGCCAACAGGCATATGCTTTTTAATCGACAAGCAATACATCCATACAATATACAAGATATTCTCTACGGTCTTTGGGGGAGGGAGGAATGCATGTATTTGAAGCTTTGGTTTCTTTACAAACTCATTAATGTTTATACAAATATTTTTGTTTTTGTTTTTGTTTTAAAATTTATTTATTTTATGTATATGAGTGAGGTACACTGTCTTCATGCATACCAGAAGAGGGCACCAGATCACGTTACAGGTGGTCGTGAGCCACCATGTGGTTGCTGGGAATTGAACTCAGGACCTCAGGAAGAGCAGCAAGCGCTCTTAACCGCTGAGCCATCTCTCCAGCCCCCCAAATATTTTTGTTTTAATCCCAAGTGTGGGATGTTGGGCTGCTTAAGTTTGTCCACAGTGCAGGGCATGGTCCATGCTATCAGTTAACAGCCTTGTGTGGGTCAGAGAGGGACAGGGTTTTTGCCAGCTGGAGTTAGTGGAATTCTCTGGACTCTGGGAGAAAATAAATAGCAGAACCCAAATAGAGGAAGAGGTTTTAATGAGACTGATGGAGAAAAAAGAAGAATACTGGTTCTGGGAGACAGCTTGGTATTTTCCCAAAGAACCTGACAACTACCCTGCTGGAAATAAGTCTAAAGAGGTCTATGCCCAGTCTCTCCATTTACCGTCTTTCTCTCTTACCTAGGGTCGGGAGGTTGAAATTAGAGGCACTAAAGAACCCCAAATAAAATAGAGTTAAACAATAGTGCTTGTAAATGCTTCTGAGTCCAACATGGTTGTACACACACAAGTAGGAAGTTAAGGCAGGAAGATCATGAATTGAGCACAGCCTGGAACTCAGAATGAGACTCTGTCTCAACAAAAATTATGCTCCACATAGCTGAAAAACATTTCAGAGAACTTTACTAGAGTCCAATAGAAACAATCAAACTAAGCCAGGCGTTGAGGCATGTGCAGTGCAGTCCCAGCACTGGAAAGGCAGAGCCAAAAGGATTAGGAGCTCAGACTTTTTCTCAACTACAGAGCAAGTTTGAGGCTAACCTGGCCTACATGACATCCTGTATTGATTTTTTTTAAAGTGAAACCCAAAAAAGAAATGATATGAAGAAAATAAGCATCCAAGAGTAGGACAGTCTAACATTTGGATGGATAGAAGCTTGTGGAAAGCAGAGAGAGAGAACAGGGGGGAAAAAAAGGGTATCTGGGAGAGAAAGCTAAGAACTTTCCAAAAATAATAAAAAGACCTGTCCTGCAATACTTAAGCAAGACGCAAACAGAACATCGGGGTGTGGTGGTATGGGATTTGAGGAGATAGGTGCCAGGACCACTAGGAGACCAAGGTCATCTCTAGGTACACAGTGAGTTCTGGTCCAGCCTGAACTTAAAGGAGATGTTAAGGATATTTTCATAAATTTGTTTTAGTTTCTCTCTTAATGCAGCTATCACACAAATAATTGAGACTCTAATATATATATATATATATATATATATATATATATATATATATATATATTTTTTTTTTTTTAACAAGCTTCACAGCACAAGAACTGAGCAGTTATTACTCTGTTCTTAATCCTCTAAACCAATCTGGTTTCCTCCCAGGGTGCATCCCTGGGTACTTGCCCTTTGTACCTTTCCTGCTCCAGCTCCCCTCTCCTGATGTTTCCTGGACCTCTGCCAGTGGCTTAATCCCCTACTTCCTCTTCTAAATCTTCCTCCATTGGCTGGCAGGAAGTCCAGCTCTATTGTCTCCCCTGCTCAGCTATTGGCTATAAGATGCTTTACTGGCATATCAGGGGACACTTGAGGGGCAGTGTTTATACAACACTGAGACAAGAGATTCATTCTCAGAACAAGGATTGCAACCAGACATGGCAGGTACAGAAATCAGCATTTGAAGTATACAATAACCATATGCCTACAGGAGATCCTATTTAAAACAAAAAACAAAACAAAACAAAAAACAAAAACAAACATCCACTACCATATCCCGGTGTGGTGGCACACACCTTTAATATCAGCACCAAAGAGGCAGAGGCCGGTGGATCTCCGCGAGTTTGAGGTTAGCCTGGTCTATACAGTGAGTCCCAGGACCTACATAGAGAAACTGTGTCTCTAAAAACCAAAACCAAAATAAAACAAACAAAAGAAGAGGAGAAGAAGGTGGTCCAGCACTTTATATGCTATTTCCAGTGGGGAAATAGGACAGTGTCAGCAGGAAGCTAATCAAGCAATGCTGCACAAGGAGAATGTGGTATCTCAAGAGCATTGCATCCTGGTACCGATAACTCCAGTCTCTTTAGGGAACAGAGCCAAGTTCCCAGGAATCGATATCTTAACTGCTTTGAGGCCAAGGCCTCAGCCACAGAACTGCCTTGCCAATTTGGCTCCCGAGTAAGGACACAGGACTAGTGTTCTTTCGTCCTTTCATCAGGGACTCAGGAAGCCCTGGATCCATCCAGCCCTGAACAAAATGTGCACCATGTGCATGAGGTGCCCATGGAGGCCAGAAGGGCATAGGATCTTCTTGTGACTGGAGTTTTTGATAGTTGTAAGCCACCATGTAGATGATAGAAACTAAACCCTGGTCCTCTGGGAGAGCAGCCAGTGCTCTTAACTGTTGAGCCATCTTTCTAGCCGAGGAGATTTGTATATGATATACAATTACTTTGTTTACTAGCTTTAATATTTATTTGTTATGATTTGTTTATCTGCTCTGTCTCTTCTCTCTTTCTGTCTGTCTCTCTGTGTCTCTCTGTCTCTGTCTCTCTCTGACAGGGGTTCTGTGTGTGTCCTGGCTATCTTGGAATTCTCTCTTTCTGTAGACCAGGCTGGCCTCCAACTCGGGGATCTGCCTGCCTCTGTCTTTCGAGTATTGGGATTGAAGGCTTCCACTCCCACCATCTGGTTTGGGTTACTCTCTTGCAATCATTATTCTAAGGGTATCACTGGACCAACTTACTGTTGCTTTTAGCTTATGGTCAGTGTGGGAGCGCTGGGGAGTTTTTCCTAGTGTCTTTATAGTTTGATCAGCTTTCAGCCATCCACGTGTGTATGTACAACAGCACAACTCTCTGCTTATAGCTTTCCCTTTTCTTAGGCTAACCTGCTGTTGCTTGTACCAGGGCAGTCTAGTTGCCTTTTTAGTCTGTTTTGACTGAAGGTCGGAGAGGTCTACTCAGCCACACGGCACCCACCACTGAGACTTTGGTGCGGGGTGGAGGTGGGAAACACATGGTTCTGCCATCTCTTGAGCAACCTGGAGACAAGAGTTTCCATGAAAGGATCCATGCAAGAGAATCTAGAAAACAATAGAAAGGCCCAGGGCCTGAGCAAGAACCAAGACTCCTTTCCCCTTATTGGTGCATTTGGACACATTGGCTAACACTGGAATTAGTCCAAATAGTGCCAAACTTTCTGTTACTCAGCACCCTGGTGGATAAAACCACCATGAGCTTGTGTAATCTCCCCTTGGGAGTGGGGGTTGATAAAGAAATGCCTGAGAGAATGGAGCACTTGCTGAACTCCCAGAGGACCAGAATTCAGGTTCTAGAACAGCTGCCTGTAACTCCAGTTCCACGGGATATGGCGCCCTCTCCTGTCCTCCATAGGCAATGCATCCATGTGCATATACACATAAAGACGTGTGTGAGTGTGCCGCCAGACTTAATGGTGTACCGTATAGAAAAGCAAGTGCTTAAGGAAGTCAGTCCCTGTCTGCTTAGGACAAAACAAAGGGTTGCTATCCAAACTGCTGTTATTTCAGATGAAAATACTGCTTGGGGTCCTACACTTTAAGTGATTCTCATTTATTTGCAGTAAGATCTCCCCTAGTCCATTTTGAAATAAACTTGAGTTTCAAATGTACCTTTGCATATTTTTACTTAGAGAGAAAAAGCACTGAGTGACTACATTTGAGATACAAAAGATCATGATTTCATTTCTTTATTTTTCTGTATAGGAGTGCTTTGCCCGTATGTATGTCTGGGTACCGTGAAGGTGTCGGATGGCCATCATGTGTCCGTCTTCAGAAGCACCCAGGGCTCTGAGCCATCTGAGCCATTGTCTCTCCATAGTCCCGCAGCCTTGGCAGTAGACACTCTCCTCTGTCACCAAGCTTGCATTCTTATGGTCACACTTTTGTTAATCCCTACTGACATACATGGTGGGAGGTTCTTGGTCCTCTGCTATAGCAAAACTCTCAGGAGAGCTCTATGCTGTATCCTTTCTCAGCCATCATCAGCATTCAGATTGGGTACAAACACTATGTCTTTCTTAACAAGACAGAACAGCGTTTTCCAGGCCTTCATTTCTGCGTAGGTTCTCCGACGGATGACTGTTCCTGTACTCTTCACTCCTACAGAACTTATCACTGCTATGGACTCTCTGATGGATCAGAAGGCCTGAGCTCCAACGGAAACCCTTACCACACACATCACACCTGTAAGGCCTCTCTCCTGTGTGGACTCGCTGGTGAGCTTGCAGATTTGATCTCTGACTGAAGGCCTTCCCACACACCTCACACTTGTATGGCTTCTCCCCAGTGTGGACTCTGTGATGGGCTTGGAGGCTGGAACAGCCCGTGAAGCCCTTACCACACTGTTCACATTTGTAGGGTCTTCCTTCCGTGTGGATCCTCTGATGGGCCTGGAGGCGGGAGTTCTCGCTGAATCCCTTTGTGCACAGCTCACATTTGTACGGTTTTCCCCCCATGTGGACCCTCCGGTGTGCCTCAAGGCGTGTGCTCTGACTGAAGCCCTTCCCGCACAGCTCACACGTGTGTGGCTTCACTCTTGTGTGGACTCTCTGGTGACCCTGTAGATACGCTCTCTGACCGAAGCCCTTCCCGCACACCTCACATATAAACGGTCTCTCTCCGGAATGGACGCTCTGATGGCTTTGAAGGTATGACTTCTGACTGAAGCTCCTGCCACACTCACCACACTGGTAAGGCTTCTCTCCTGTGTGCACCCTCTCGTGAGCCAGGAGAGTCGCAGCCTTGCTGAAGCCTTTCCCACATTCTCCACATTTGTAAGGCTTCTCCCCGGTGTGAACCCGCTGATGGATGTGAAGGTTAAAGCTCCAGCTGAAGCCCTTCCCACACTGCTCACACCTGTAGGGCTTCTCTCCGGTGTGAACTCTCCGGTGGCCTTGAAGATGTGAACTCCGGCTGAACCCCTTCCCACACTCCCCACACCTGTAGGGCTTCTCTCCGGTGTGAACTCTCTGGTGGGCTTGCAGGTACGCAGTCCGGCTGAAGCCCTTCCCACACTCCTCACACTTGTAGGGCTTCTCTCCAGTGTGAACTCTCTGGTGGGCTTGCAGGTAGGCAGTCCGGCTGAACCCCTTCCCACACTCCCCACACTTGTACGGTTTCTCTCCGGTGTGGATTCTCTGATGAACGGTAAGAACTGACCTGTGGCTGAAGCCCTTCCCACAGGCGTTGCATTTGTGTGGCGTCTGTTTCTGGAAGCCACCGGGGTTGGCAATCCGGGCACAGACATCTCTACCCTCTTTGTGAAGAGGCTTTTCTTGAAGACGCAGCTTCTTATGGCTTCGGACGCCCGCCTTCTGACTGAAGCGTGTACGTTTCTGTGGCTGCTCTCTGGGGTGCACTGTTGAAAAGTCTTGGAAATGGGGAGGCCAACTGCAGTGGTTACCACACTCAGCGTTACGGACAGCCTCTCCCACATGGACTCTGCAAGGAATGTTAGGATTTGAGCAGCGTGTGAAATCGCTTCTACACGCCACACCAGGATATAGCTTCTCATCAGCGTTGGGTTTCTGATGAACTTGAAAGCATAAACTCTGACTAAAAACATCCCCGTTCTCATATTTATTGGGTCCTTCCCTTGTATGGACCCTAAAATGACTATCAGGTTGGAAACAATGACCAACAGCTTTCTCGGGGATGCTGCATTTCTGTGAGGTGTTGGCTGAGTGGGCGCACCCATGGGTGTTATGAGGGAAGCCATGATGGACGCCCTCACTGGACTTGTGTGGCATTTGCTCCGTACGTACTCTCGGAGGGTGCTGGAGAGGCGGGCTCTCAGCAACACCTTCGTCTTCCGTCTCGACATCTGGATGAATGGGAAGAGCTGACCTGTCCCCACGGCCCCTTCCACGTGCGCTGCACGCACAGGGCTTCTCCCTTAAGGGAAACTGCGTGTGAGAGCTGTCGTCACCGCTGCCGTCATGGCCCCAGGCTTTTCTACACTTGGTCCGTGGGCAGGGCTCCGGCCCTAACTCAGCCGTCATGGTGTCTCCTCTGTAGTCATGGAAACTACGGCTTCCCCCCTTTCCGCTTAACTCCTCATTGCTGCTGTGGTAGAAGAACCAACAGATGCCATCACACCTACAGAAATGACTTCTCGTGGACGCCTGCTGACAAGTCCACAGCCTGCTGAGACAGGATTCCCCCGGAGACTGCTGGGCTGTCAGAGAAGGAAGCTCTTGATTGTTCATGGAAGGTGAGTCTTCACGGACAGGAGGCAACATGTAATTCCCGTCTTCAGAACTCTGGATGGGCATCCCTGCCCGCACTCGGCAGGGAGAACCTCCCCGGCTCTGAGACGCAATGGCCCTCCCTTGACAACTTCTCATGAACTCTTGCCTTGTGGGTAACATGCCTGCACCTTGAGGCCAGGACTGACAGGAGGAGGAGAGCTCCCTGGGACAAAGGGGATTTAAATCCACGTCTTCAGTATTCTTCACAGCATGTCCACCCTTGCTTCCTACACGGAGGAGAAGAATCCAGACAAATGCACAAGTGAACACCTTATTGAGAGGCTCCCATGTTTCACACATGGCTCACGGCAGGAAACTGGCACGTGACATTTACAAGGCACCTGATACCCATGGAGGAGCCACAAAACTGAGACTCTCTGGGTATCATTTTTTTTTTAATTATTCACTTTACATCCCTGTCGCAGCCCCTCATGCCTTTCCTTCTAGCCCCACCTTCCCTTCCTGTCTCCCCTATCCTTCCTCCCCTACTCCTCAGAGAAGGGGACCCCTCCCCCACCCATCTCCCCCAGCATATCAAGTCTCATCAGGACTGAGCACATGAGCACGTCCTCTTCCCTTGGGGCCTGGGGAGCCAGCCCCGCCAGGGCAAAGAGATAAAAAAGCAGACAACTCTGGGCACCTTAAGATCTGGGTTTTCGCCAGGGAGTGGTGGCGCACGCCTTTAATCCCAGCACTCAAGGAGCCAGAGGCAGGCGGATCGCTGTGAGTTCGAGGCCAGCCTGGTCTACAAAGCGGGTCCAGGACAGTCAAGGCTACACAGAGAAACCTTGTCTCAACAAAAACAAAACAAAGATCTGGGTTTTCTAATAAAACCTTGCTATCAATATGGCCCCATTCAAAAGGTCTAGTGAACTCTAAGCACGTCATTGTGGCTTTACTATGGGTTATTGGGTGATCCAGTGGGGGAAAAGGAAAGGGTAATATTCCCAAAGTGGAAAAATGTCTTTTGTCCTGTGTGTGTGTGTGTGTGTGTGTATATATGTGTGTGTGTCTACGTGTACCCAAGCCACTACATGACAGTGGAGGTCAGAGGACAAATGGGAGTGTTAGTTTACTCTTTCCTTCCACCACGAGGGTTCTAGAGAAAGAAAAAAAAAAACTCGTGTTCTCAGGTTTGGTGGCAAGCACCGTTACTCCCAGAGCCCCACGGGCCCTACTTAAGCACTTTATAATCTATTATCCTATTTATGAAATGGGGAGCAGTGGAGAGCTATGGAGAGAACTGACGCGCTCCCAGCCCCTGTCCCCAGCACACCACTCTCACCGGAGAGCCCACCTCCTGGCGCCTCCGCCTCCACCATCTGGAATTTCTCTTCCTTCTCCAGCTGGGCTATCAGACCTGGTTGGAAGGGTTGATAGGCTATGTAAAAAACGAAAAGCCAAAGTTGGATGGTGTGTACTTTGTCAAAACTATTAAAAAAAAAAAAGCCGAGTACGGAGGTATATGTGTGTCACACCGATATTTGGGAGACAGAGGAAGGCAGAGCAAGAGTTCAAGGTCACCGTCAGCTACATGGTAAGTGTGAGAACAGTCCCAGCCTGGGCTATGCGACACCTTCACTCAAAGAAACAAAAACAAACAAACAAAAACAAAAAGGAAGGAAAAGAACTACAGAGCTGAAGAGGTGGCTCAGCAATTAAAATCACAACCTGCTCTCTTTCAAAGGACTGGAGTGTGACTCCCAGCACCCACACGGCAGTCCTAGGTAAATATGATGCCATCTTCTGGCCTCCGCGGTCACCTGATCCCAAGTCCCTCCTCAGTGAAACCCAGTCCCCATCCTCACCCACTGACAGAAGGTTCCGGAAGGTCTCCAGCATCACGTCATGGTACAGCTTCCTCTGGGCAGCATCCAGCAGCCCGAGCTCCTCCTCGCTGAAGACCACGGCCACGTCCATGAACGTCACCGACCCCTGTGGCAGCAAACGCATGCAGGCTATGACGACAGAGGAGGTGGTGCTGAGATGGGAAGGGAGAAGCTCTGTGGAACTCTGAGCCTCTCAGGTTGAGCTCTCTGCCTCTGCCTGCCTTCCACTCTGCTGGGTCCACCCACCGTAAGAGCCAAGTGAAAAGAAATCCTTGTGTGTGTGTGTGTGTGTGTGTGTGTGTGTGTGTGTGCGTGCGCATGCGTGTGTGGTGCATATGAGTGGATGCACATATATATGTGGGTGGTGGATGCATGTGGACGCACACACGTGTCTTTGAATGTGCATGTACATGTGTGCACACACCTGTGGGTGAGCATACAGAGGCCAGAAGCTCACATCAGTGTCTTTCTCTATTTTTCTGCATCTTAAAAAAAAAAATACGACTTTATTATTTTGTGTGCATATGTGGGCGTATCTCATAGCAAGCACATGGCATAGACTGTATGTGGAGGTCTTCTGTGTCCCGGCCCACAGGACAAATCGAACAGGGTTCCCTGGAAGAGGGAGTGGGGATTGAAAGTGGGGGGGCAGAGATGCGAGAAAAATTGAGTCAAGTCTGGAGATTTCTGATCAAGACTCTCTTCGATGCAGGCGAGTTGACTTTATATAGCAAGGCCAACACAAGCTCTATTGTAATCTCACTACCCCTAGTCCCCAGGCAAGAATACAATACTCTGAATAGCTCCCTGTAGGAACTTCCCTATTTCTTTCAAAGGTAAACAATCCCAAAATAGCCTAAACACAAGACCTCCTTCAGCCAAGGTCAACAACTCAAAGGCCACAGCCTGCAGCCTAAACACGGGATTTCTAACATGGCTGAATTTAGCATGGCTCCCCACCCTTCTGGAAGTTGGTTCTGGCCTTCAACCTTGCAGAAGCACAGAACAAGACACAGTCTCTCCCGCTGTCTCTGCTGTGCTGTGTCCTGCAGGGAGCTGGCCTGCTGGTTTCCAGCAGCTTCTCCTCTACTCTCCAATCACCTCAGGACAGGAGCGCCAGGATTGTGGATGGACACCACCACCTGTGCTTTTCATACTCGGATTCCAAGAACTGGACTCAAGTCATCAGGATTGCATGGCAAGTGTTTTTATCTGCAGAGCCAGCTCCCTGGCCACTTCCACCTTGCTGCAGAAGACAGGATAGCCTTGCTGACACTGGAGCTCAACATGGAGGGTCCAGGAAGCAACCAAGGTATCAATATCAAATCACTGTGTGTGTCCTGTGGCTATTTGGCCCCTTGTAGGGTCCAGCTTGACTCAAGGCCAGCCAGCCTGTAATGAGGGTCCAGCTGTACATAAAGATATTCCCCTACCCCTACCCCTGGAATGTACTTACCCCTCCCAGCTAGCCTGTTGAGTTCTGCTTTTGCAAAAAGATATAAAAAGCACTTGCGCCTGCTTTTCGAGGTCGGCATCTTGAAAGAGCTTGTCAGACATCGATGCGCACCGACTCAATAAAATTCCTGCGTGTATTGCTCAGAGGTCTCTTCCAAAGGTCCTGAGTTCAATTCCCAGCACCCACATGGTGGCTCACAACCATCTATAATGTGATCTGGTGCCCTCTTCTGGCCTGCAGGGGTACATTCAAATAGGGCACGCATATCCACAAAATAAATATATACATACATAGATCTTTTTAAAGGAAAAAAGGAAGTACAGCATCTTCTTTAAAAATGATGTAGGAGCCAGGCACGGTGGTGCACGCCTGTGATCCCAGCACTCAGAAGACAAAGGCAGGCAGACCGCTGTGAGTTCAAGGCCAGCCTGGTCTACAAAGTGAGTCCAGGACAGCCAAGGCTAGACAGGGAAACCCTGTCTTGAAAAAAAAAAATGATGTGTGTATCTTCACAGCACTCAGGCATATGAGGCAGATGATGGAACTAGCGCAGAATAAAAAGGAAAAAAAGGAGATTAACCCCCTCCCACAATAGGGAGTGACTCAAACTGAACAGAAAAGATCTATGAAGGCGGCTTGGCAGGCAAAGGTGCTCACCCTAAACCTGACTACCTGCTTTCAATCCCAGAGCCCACAGGGAGGGAGGCAGGAACTAGGATCCTTAGAGTTGTCCTGTAACTTCAACAGACACACTGTGGCATGGGTACTCACCCCCACCATGAATAACCAAATATACTTTAAAATAAGTAACACAAGAAGAACTGTGTTAACAAGCCTAACACGGACATGGCCCAGAACGTGCTGCCATTCCTCGCCCTGGGCTGAGAGAGGAACAGTGTGCCCGCTCTGAGACATGAGGCGGCGTAAAGGCAGAGATGAAAGCCAACTCACCTGCAATTTGGTCATTTTCTCCTCCTTTTTTTTTTCCTCTCTAGGAAATTGTGGAGACCTGGGAAGGCAGGGCAGGGAGACAGATGCCATGAGAGAGGGAAAATACAACTTTATCCAGGTGAGGTCAAAATGCCCCTCCCCTCCAGGCAGAAGCACGTGCGCATGCTGCACAGTGGGGCGTGCAGCCATATTCTAGGCAACCCCAGGATGTCCCACCCTGGCTCTAGGCAGGAGAAGCCTTCCCCATTGCTCTTACTCCATGCTGGATATCTCCTACAGTGTCTACCCCAGCCCCGGGAAACGTGGCGAAGGCAGGTGATGAAATGTATTGGCTCCGAGGAGCATCGAGGGACAAAATGCCTGTGTTCAGAAGCAGGGGCTGAGCTGTGATGGCTCAGCAGCTAAGCGTGCTCGCTGCCAAGCTTGAATATAATCCCCAGGACCCACAGGGAAGTAGAGAACTGAGTCTTGCAGGTTGTGCTTTGATGTGTGCTTATGTATACACACACATACACTAAGTAAAGGTTACTAATTTTTTAAAGGAGCTTGGTGCTGTTGCGTACTGGCTGGGCAACCCTAAGTAAGTTCATTAAGCCCCTAACTTTTTAATTCTGATATCTGCAAGAGGGCTGTTACAGCGCTGGCACTCAATGTTAAGGGCTTCTGGGACTCCCTGCTCCAGGGAACCAAACCTCTCCACGGCCCCATGACTGCCTGAAAGTGGATTTTACTATGCATGGCAGAAATTCTCCAGCATAGAAGAGCCCCTGCCTAGAATCCTCCAGTGAGGGGCTGAGGGTGTGGCTCAGTGGTAGAGCCCCTGCCTAGAATCCCCCAGTGAGGGGCTGGGAGCGTGGCTCAGTGGTAGAGCCCCTGCCTAGAATCCCCCAGTGAGGGGCTGGGGGCGTGGCTCAGTGGTAGACCCCCTGCCTAGAATCCCCCAGTGAGGGTCTGGGGGCGTGGCTCAGTGGTAGAGCCCCTGCCTAGAATCCCCCAGTGAGGGGCTGGGGTGTGGCTCAGTGGTAGAGCCCCTGCCTAGAATCCCCCAGTGAGGGGCTGAGGGTGTGGCTCAGTGGTAGAGCCCCTGCCTAGAATCCCCCAGTGAGGGGCTGGGAGTGTGGCTCAGTGGTAGAGCCCCTGCCTAGAATCCCCCAGTGAGGGGCTGAGGGCGTGGCTCAGTGGTAGAGCCCCTGCCTAGAATCCCCCAGTGAGGGGCTGGGGTGTGGCTCAGTGGTAGAGCCCCTGCCTAGAATTCCCCAGTGAGGGACTGGGGGCGTGGCTCAGTGGTAGAGCCCCTGCCTAGGATCCCCCAGTGAGGGGCTGGGGTGTGGCTGAGTGGTAGAGCCCCTGCTTACAATCCCCTAGTGAGGGGCTGGGAGTGTGGCTCAGATTGATAAGCAATATTAATTGCATTATTAATTATATTAATTAACTATAAGGAAACATAATTACTTATGAACATAGGGTGTCATAATAACTTTATATTTCTTGGTAGTTTAAGTGAATTTTTTATCTAAGTTCTAAAAACAGATCTGGCCAGGCGCAGTGGCGCATACCTTTAATCCCAGCACTCTGGGAGGCAGAGGCAGGCGGATTGCTGTGAGTTCAAAGCCAGCCTGGTCTACAAAGCGAGTCCAGGATAGTCAAGGCTACACAGAGAAACCCTGTCTCGGAAAACAAAAACAGATCTCTTTTTTTTTTCTCTCCTTAAATAGATGTAACAGAAATAAGTAAAATATAATTCCATATCCAATAAAGGTCTTGTGAGAGCTGAATTTATTAAATTGTATAAAACCCTTACACCACGTAGTATTAAATGTCTCTGTAACATCTTTATTGCTTTCGCCCAGGTATTTCTCCATCCCTTGCAGAATTTACTCAAAAAATATCAGGGTAGCTTCATGATTTGGTCTGCCAGGGAGTAAAGAAAACCTCGTCCCTGAGAAGGGAGGAGACAGAGAAGGAAGGATGCTAAGCTCTACCCACAGGCATCTACTGTCCTGTTGCTGCAATAAACACCGTGACTAAGGCGTCTTGTGGACGAAAGCGTTTATTTTGGCTTTCGGTTAGAGGGTTCCATAGCAGGTGGCAGGCACGACAGCAGGAGCCGGAAGCTGAGAGCTCCCACCTTGAACCCAAAGCACAAAGTACAGAAGGCCAACCGCAGAAAGGTGCAAACCTTAGGTCCTCTGAGCCTGGCCCCGCCCCCCAGGACGTACTTCCTCCAGGAAGGGCACAGCACTTAAACCTCTGCAAACAGCACCCCATCCCTCATCCCCCAGACTGTGGACAAAGTATCTGAAGGCCAGCGACTACAGGGTCATTTTTCATTCAAACTCCTGCACCACGTTTTCTGCTACCTCTTTTCCCTGCAGCCTTTGTTTGGTTGTTTGGTTGTTTTTCTCTGCGTAGCCTTGATTGTCCTGGACTTACTTTGTAGACCAGGCTGGCCTCGGACTCACAGCGATCCACCTGCCTCTGCCTCCCGAGTGATGGGATTAAAGGTGTGCGCCACCACCGGCCCTGAGGCATTTTTTTTTTTAATGTAGGATTGAGAAGGAAGACGCTGAGAGAAACCGGACTTCAGAATCGCCCCCGCCCCCGCCCCTGCCCCCGCCCCCGTATGGCAGAGTGGGCATCTGCAACCACAGCTGGGAACGGTTGTCTCAACAAAACCAAAATAAGCCATTAAGGATTTGATAGAGGTTGTCAGGCTGGGGCCAGGGAACCTACAGCAGGAGCTCTGCCACCATCCGTGGGTCACCGAAGTTTCTAGGGACTCGGTTGCTTCTCTGAAATCTGGAAGGCACTCGGTAGCAAATGTCCCATCTCCTACCACGCTGTCAGCTGTTTTGAGCTTTGCAGGAAACTCAAGGTCACACTCCTGGACAGTAATCAAAGCGTTGAGGAAGACATGGAGGCAGAGATGAGAGAGTTTGACCTCCACTTCTGGGAGATGCCATCGCTGACTGTGGCTAGAGAGGTGGCTGAGGGTGCGTGCACAGCGCCCAGGAGACCCTCCATCCCCTAACCAGATCGAGTGAGTGAGTGTGCGCGCGCACACACCACACACACACACACACACACACACACACACACACGCTCATTCAATGCAAAAAAATTCTGAGGCAGATTTCCTTCCCCAGGATCCACGCCTGAACAACCTGAAAAGGACCCGGCAGACGCGGGAGAAGTCAGCAGAGGGGAGGGCTCACCTTTCCGAGAGGAACCGGCCACCGCCTGGCACACCTGGGGCACAAGTGGTTCTTCCCGCATAGGCCGCGTGGACTACATTTCCCAGAATTCCCGAGGGGAGGACACACGGGCTCAAAGAGAGGACGTTATCCTTGTACACCTTGCTTCCAGGACTGTATTTCCCAAAATTCCTAACCGGAACAGGGTGTTCCTGTAAGCCTCCTGCGGCGGAAGTTATCCTAGTATCCCAGAGATGGGAGAGTCGTGGACTACATTCCCCAGAATTCTCAATCTCATCCTCGCCTCCCGAGAGCGGAAGTGCCTTAGAGCAAGGAACCTACTTTGAATCTCACACCTTGGAGGCTCCTCAGCATTCCCGAAGACGAAGGACACCAGGAAGCTTTCCGTGGAAGACTGTGTGTTAAAAGGCGCTTTTTCTAAAGAACATCAGGGACTGCGTGGGCGTTCTTAGCTGCAGTTCCCGGGATCTTCCCACCAGTGGGGCTTCCTCCCTTCTAGATAACTTGCATGGTCCTTAGTTTTGGGATTCTCGGCCGGAATTAATTCTACTGACCGCTATTCACCTTGCGCTCCCCCAACCTTCACCCGCTTTGTAATCTTGGCAAGAAAAACATCAAACATAACACTCAGGGGAACTCAACAGAGCTACCTACCACCCACCCAATCCAAGGTAGTACCCTATAAAAAAAGCATGGCGGAACTTGGAATACAGAAAGAAGCAGAAGAAAATGAAGTTATACAAAGGCGTGGGAACTGGACAGGGGCTAGCTTCCCTGAGCAGAAGCCCCCTCCTTGCCCTATGCTTAATCAGCTTGAAGTCAACCTTCTTGGGAGCTACACAAGGGGTTCAGTTCCCTGAGATCCAAACAAAAGCTCACCTTATCGGATTAGGGCCAGCTTCCCCTTCCCCAATTGTGTGGGAGACCCCCGCAGTGTGACAGCTACAGCAGATGAAATGTCTAGATAAGAGTCCCCCTGCAGCATGACTCCAAGCTCCTCTGCCCTGTACCTTATCAATTAAGGCCAACTTCTCCTAAGTCCCTTACCCAGTTATGTGATGCCAAGGCTGGGAAAGTCCCGCTTGTGGTTTCTGCCTTTAAAAACCTTGTATTGTAAGGAATCAAGGCCGCCCACCTTCCTCAGCCTCTGGGGAACAGCTGGCCCTTGCTCCGGAGCAAGATCAATAAAAAAGACCCTGTGTCCATTGCATCTGGTGGTCTCTGGAGATTTCGTGACTGGGGCATTTCAAAGGAACCGAACTAATTATTTTAAATACTTATTTAATGTGTATGTGTGTGGGGGTTTGTATGTGCACTATGTGAGTATAGTGCCCAAGGAAGCCAATAGAAGGTGTCAGTTCCCACCCCACCTCCACACCCCAGAAACTTGATTTGGAACAGTTGTGAGTTTCCTGACGCGGTTGCTGGGTACTGAACTCAGGTCCTCTGCAAAAGTAGTATGTGCTTTTAACAGCAAACCGTGTCGTCAGGCCCCTGGGTTTGTATTTTTAAAAAAGACTTACGTGGATGAATATGTATGTGTGTGGAGGACATGGGACAGCTTGCACCAGTCAGTTCTCTCTTTTCCACCATGTGGGTCATAGGGATCAAACTCAGATGGTTACGAGTGAGAGCACAAGCATCCGTAGCCAATGAGCCATCCCACCAGCCCCACAAATTGAGCAAATGTTAGAAATTACTCAACCGTTTCTGTTTAATTCCTAATTTTTAAAAAAGATTTATTATTTATACAATGTTTTGCCTGCATGTACACCTGCATACCAGAAGAGGGCACCATATCTCATTATAGATTGTTGTGAGCCACCATGTGGTAGCTGGGAATTGAACTCAGGACCTCTGGAAGAGCAGCCAGTGCTCTTAACCTCTGAGCCATCTCTTCAGGCCCAATAAATGAATTAAAAAAAAAAAAAAGAAAGAAAGAAAGCTTGAAATGTCAGAAGCCTAACTTGTAGTGATTTTGGCTTCCTACTAATTTGCAAGCCTAACTTGTAGTGATTTTGGCTTCCTACTAATTTGCACCAGCGAGGTTCCTTCAGGCTTCCACATGCCCACTGAAATCCATACACTGAAGCTGAGGGTTTGGGGCACACACCGCTGATCCCAGCTCTTCTTGGAAGGCCGAGGCAGGCAGACCTCTGCGAGTTCAAATCCAGCCTGGTCTGCATAGTGAGTTCCAGTCCACCCATAGACTACAGGGAGATTCTGAGTCAAAAATTAAAATAACCAAGACCCAACAAATCAAAAGAAGAGTCTATTGTCTCCCAGACTTGTAAGCCTTCCACAAAGCCTACTTGTGAAGAACTTTGGCTGTTTCCTATCCAAACTGAGACTGATGCCTCTTCAGAGCATCTCTCACCGCCAAGTGTGCTACATTCTCTGACTTAAGTCTGTCAGAGGACTCTCTAGAGCAAGCGGATCTCAACCTTCCTAACACCACAACCCTTTAATACAGTTCCTCAAAAAACAAAAACAAAACAAAAAATACAGTTCCTCATGTTGTGGTGACACCCCTCCCCACACCCCAGCATAAAAATTATTTTTCTTGCTACTTGATGGTTATAATTTTGCTATTATGAATGATAATTTCGTGTTTTCCAATGGTCGTAGGTAACCTACCCCAAGGGGGCCGTGGCCCATGGGCTGAGGACCATTGCTGTAGAGCCATCCCCTAGGGAGGAGAGTGTATCCATAGGACCCTTTAGCAGTTAGCACTTTGGGCTCTTTCTCTCTACTTAAAGGAATTCACACATCTGAGTTACAATGCATGGTTTTCACGAGGCAGGCTAGGCCTTGCAGGAACATTTTTGTGCAAATTAGTATAATGCCAGACAAGCTACAGATCAGAATTCTGATGACTTCAAGGTTTTGTAATTGTTTGTTGCAAAGAGATTCTTCTCTGGCCCTTCAGCTCAATTCTTAGTCTCCTTTCAAGAGTTGCTTTTCTAGCCGGGCATGGTGGCTCATGCCTTTATGACCAGCACCCCAGAGGCAGAGGCAGGCAGAGCTCTGAGCCTGGTCTACAGAGTGGGTTCCGGGACAGGACAGCCAGAGCAACATAGTGAAACCCTGGCTTGAAAAATCTAAAAAATTTTAAGTTACTTGTGGACGTAATTTTGTTTTGTTTTGTTTTGTTTTGTTTTCGTTTGTTTTGTTTTGTTTTGTTTTTTGTTTTTGTTTTTGTTTTTCGAGACAGGGTTTCTCTGTGTAGCCTTGACTGTCCTGGACTCACTTTTTAGTCCAGGCTGGCCTCGAACTCACAGCGATCCACCTGCCTCTGCCTCCCGAGTGCTGGGATTAAAGGCGTGCGCCACCATGCCCGGCTCTGTAATTTTGTTTTGATCCCAAGTGTGGGATATTGTAGTGGATATACATCTGTTTTTGTTTTGATCCCAAGTGTGGAACAGACTTGTGAGAGAGCAGGTGATGTTTACCCACTAGAAGACAAACCACCTCAAGCTGGGGCTTAGTTTTTGCCAGCTGAAACACATCCCTGTACAGACTCTGAGAGGAGAGATAGATAGATAGATACATACATACACACACATATATGTATATATATGCCTACATAAATACATACATACATATATACCCAAAACAGGAGCCTGAGTTTTTTAGGTCTTGGTATTATTTGGCTGTTCATTGCTCCACCTCGAGACGCTCCTCGAGAGAGCCGCACCAGAGAACACTTCGGGGCTCCAGGCTCCAGCAGCAACTTTGGTGGAATTGCTGGTCTGCTGAAATCCTGCCCACTATGCCAGGGGAATCGCTCCCAGGAACTGAGTCCAAAAAGGTCTACTTCTCCTGTTCCCAGGAACCTCTTTTCTCTCCTAACTAGGGTAGGTGGGTTGGAAGGGAGGTTATAAGTATCACAGAACCTCAAATACAGTAGATCTGGAGAAGGTCGAAGCCTCCAGGTGGCGCCCAACATGCTTTGGGCATAATGGGTAACTTAGCTTCTCATGCCGTGGAGGAGGACACGGGTTTTGAAGACACAGAGATGCTGTTTCAGGGTGTCGGCTGCTGTTGCAAAGTTCTTTCCTGCTTTATACTCAGAAGGAATTCTTTGTCTTTTTTACTGTATTACATTTTTTAAAAAAGATTGGAAGAAAGCACTCGGGAAGCAGAGGCAGGTGGATCACTGTGAGTTCGAGGCCAGCCTGATCTACAAAGTGAGTCCAGGACAGCCAAGGCTACACAGAGAGACCCTTGTCTGGAAAAATCAAAAAGAAAGAAAAAGAAAAAAAGATGGAAGACCCATAAGATACAAAAACCAGAAGAGTCAGTAAATTCTATCGTTCTGGAAAGGACTGCAGCGTTGGCTGTAAACTAGAGAATTTGTAGGTAGAGGTTGAGGAATTTGGAAAGCAAAAAGTGGTGAAGGGGAAACACCTGGTAACCGAGAACCAGTGCTTCCCACGATTGCCGACATGCTCTGCACCACAGGCCAGGTGTCCAGAGCACCGGAGCAGGAAGGGGGCGGCAGGGAGTGGGGTGGGTGGGTTGGGGAACCGGAAGCCTGAGAGGCTGTGAAGATTCTACAGGAAAGCAGACAGGAAAGACAAAGCCAAAAGGGCTTTGGAGTCCAGTGCTCCAATAGAGGAATTCTCTAGGGCTACACAGACACCATCAGCTTTACCAGCTTTTGTGCAACAGTTTCTTTCCAGTGGGGCTGAAGGCATGGCTCAACAATTAGGCATGCTTGTTCTTGCAGAAGATCTGGGTTCGAGTCCCAGCCCCCCACCCATCTGTAATGGCAGTTCCAGGTTATGCGATGGGTACCCGGGTATACGCATGATGCAAAGACACACCTGTGAGCAAAACGTGTATACACAGAGAGTAAAGACATCTTAAAACAAAAACAAGGTATGATGATAGCACGCACCTTTAATCCTAGCACTTGGGAGGCAGAGGCAGGCAGATCGGAGTTTCGGCGCCTCATAGAAACCTAAGCCCCGAGGAGTGACTTGCTCAGGCTGAGTTTAGTGGAAGCCCCTGAGCTCAGTCAAGTGGGGAGATCTGTTTCTTTTTGCTTCTGGTAAGTTTTTATTCCTCGCACCATCTGTTACAGCACAACATGCATCCCCCAAAGGATAACAACATTAAACATCGGCATCGAATAAATAGACCCATTATCCATTCTCGGCTTAAAGCCATACACAATCATTTTATCAAGGAGGTGCCGGGGAGATTCTCTGTCCTCTCATCACGTGTCTCACTTTATATTGGTCATTTATCTCAGCTGCAGAAAGTCTTGCAACAGGAGTGTACAAAACATATTAACAAACTACCAACCAGGGAGGTGGTGCCGATTGACGCGGTCGAATTTTTATTTTCCAACGTAAGTCCCGAGGGCCGTCGCCTTGAGTCACCACAGCACATCCAGCCGTCAGCAGCTCACGAGGTCCGCCCGGGATAGATAGGCCATCGCTCTCAGACTCAGGTCCTCAGAGACTCAGGGCTAAGTGCGTGCTTTCTTCAGGGAAAATCCCATGTTTACAGTGTTTGAAGGAGTACACGTTGGGCAAGTTTGTCTTTCCTTTTGAGACAGTCTCGCTAGGCAGCCCTGGCTGCCCTTGAACTCACAGTCCACTTGATTGAGCCTCACTGGTGATGGGTTCGAGGAGTTAACCTCCACGCTGTGCCTGTGGATTTCCTGCAACATGCAACTCATGGTCAGCATCCACGGCAACGCTACAGGGAGCTAGGAGGACAACAGAAACAATTCCTTGGCTCGGGGGAGCTGAGAGGACCAGGGCCCTGAAAACTCAATGGCCACCGGTCACTCTGAGGCAGTGCATCCTTTGCTGTCCCTGGGCTTCAAGGAAATGACTAGTGAGGGCACCAGAAGAGCAAACAGAGCTTTGAGATAGGAAAGCAGTTCTGCCAGGTGTGGTGGCGCACGCCTTTAATCCCAGCGCTCGGGAGGCAGGCGGATCGCTGTGAGTTTGAGGCCAGCCTGGTCTACAAAGTGAGTCCAGGACAGCCAGGGATACACAAAGAAACCCCGTCTTGAAAAACAAAAAGACAAAAAAACAAAAAAACAAAACAAAACAAAAAAAAGAAAGAAAAGAAAAGCAGTCTCTGCCAAGAGCAGGAGGGCACTGCAAAGTGGGTGACCATTGTCTGGCTGGTTAAGGCTGCATAAAAGATGGACTGAATGGTTGCTCTGCCTCAAGTGAGGAGGCATGACGATTCTGGGTGGGGAGGTGAGGTGGGAGGCCAGTGCTCGGCCAGCTAGTGGCAGGAAGGGAAAGGAGCCAGGAAGCAGGAGAGCAGAGCAGGTGGCCAACGATTACCTTCCTGAGTCAGGGTATTTCAGAACACACGCCCCCCACCCCCCTGAGCTAAACTTAGAGAGGGTCCGCTTTATTACAGAGAGGCAAGGCTCACAAACGAGAGAACTAAGTTCGCAGTATTTATTTTTAAAGATTTATTTATTTTCTTTATTGTCTATAAGTGCTTCATCTGCAGAAGACTCGTATCATATTGTAGATGGTTGTGAGCCACCATGTGGTTGCTGGGAATTGAACTCAGGACCTCCGGAAGAGCAGGCGGCGCTCTTAACCACTGAGCCATCTCTCCAGCCCATAAGTTCGCAGTATTTGCTCTAACTTCAGTTTTTCTGGGTCTAGCTTCTGCCTTCTCTGTATATACAGAATGCTTTGGGAAGCAACTTCTGCCAGTCCATAGGTGGCCTTCTGAGACCAGTTTAGGAACAAGGCCTGCACAGAGCTATGCGAGAAAACATCTCAGTCAGTGTGTAATGGCTTTTCTTCTGGGGAGGGGAGTGGAGGGGGAAACCTCCTAATCTTCATCTGTCCAACTAAAGGCCTTACTCCTTCCTACCAGCGACGCAGGGGTAATGAAAGGATCTGTGTGGAATCCTTCTCACACTCTTAACTTCCTGCCAAACGCAACCCCTCAGACACACCTCTTAAAAGGGATTGCACTGACGGGGATTAAAGTCCAGCTCGGACTCTCGACTAGTCAGGACTTACAGGAGTCCTCGCTGTGCGTAGCCTGGTGCCTGCTGCGCTTGGAACTGCTAATGAAGGCCTTGCCGCACTGGCTGCATTTGTAGGGTTTCTCCCCAGTGTGAGTTCGCTGGTGGACGATGAGCCGGGCGCTCAGGCTGAAGGTTTTCCCGCACTGGTTGCACTCGTAGGGCTTCTCCCCGGTGTGGGTCCTCTGGTGCTGGGTAAAGCAGGAGCTCTGGCGGAACGTCTTGCCGCACTGGCCGCACTCGTAGGGCTTCTCCCCGGTGTGCGTCCGCTGATGGACCACGAGGACGTAGCTCTGACTGAAGGACTTGCCGCACTGCTTGCACTGGTACGGCTTCTCGCCGGTGTGCGTCCTCTGGTGCATGACGAGGTGGGAGCTGCGGTTGAAGGACTTCCCGCAGTCGCCGCACTCGTACGGCTTCTCGCCTGTGTGTGTCCTCTGGTGCGACACCAGCTGCGAGCTCCAGCTGAACGACTTCCCACAGTAGTTACACTCGAACGGCTTCTCCCCCGTGTGCGTCCTCTGATGGGCGGCGAGCTTGTAGCTTTGGCTGAAGGACTTCCCGCAGTGACCGCACTCGTAAGGCTTCTCCCCGGAGTGAATCTTCTGATGCGCGATGAGCTTGTAGCTCTGGATGAAGGACTTCCCGCACTGGGTGCACTCGTACGGCTTCTCCCCCGTGTGGGTCCTTTGATGCGCGATGAGCTTGTAGCTCTGCCTGAACGACTTCCCGCACTGGTTGCACTCGTAAGGCCGCTCGCCCGTGTGAGTTCTTTGGTGCACGACGAGGACGTACCTTTGCGTGAAAGATTTCCCGCACAGATTGCATCTGTACGGTTTCTCTCCGGTATGGATTCTCTGGTGAGAAACCACGTGCGAGCTCCGGGTGAAGAACTTGCCACACAGGTTGCATTTGTAGGGCTTTTCCCCGGTGTGAGTCCGCTGGTGGGCGATGAGGTGGGAACTCCAGCTGAAGGACTTGCCGCAGTACTTACATTCGAAACGTTTCTCCTCGGAATAGTTTCTCGCGTCTTGAGGAAGCGACGGACTTGGGGCTCTCTTGCTACATTTATACTGGCCGTCTTTAACGAGAAGCTTCTGTTGTTCACCGAGGACTGTGTTGTGGTTCAAAACTTGCCCGTGCCCTTTAAAGCCAAAGGTTTTACCTTCTAAACGACCTTTTTCATGTAGACTCAGGGGCATACCACGGCCAAAAGGCTGAACACGGCTGTTAAATTCATGGGATTTATTATCTCCTTTTGGGGTTCTTAGAAACTGAGTGAGATGAAAGCTCTGAGGGACTTTTCCACCTTTGTCATCGTCACGGGGATTCGCATTATCGCTACCCTTCTGACAACTGTTTGCAACAGCATCGCCATGTGACTTTTTAACATGGGATGCCTGCTTATGCAAATGGTTTCTGAGCGGTATCATGGGGAACGAAAGGCGGCTGGTACTCAGGCAAGCCCTGCCAAGTTCATCACTCCTGCAGCCTGCCTCGGGAGCACCAGCTCCCCCTTGGGGAAAGGCCACTTCCTCTTCCTTCACCTCCCGTGTGTCCAGCTGCTCATTACTGTCACTCACTCCTCCACATGAGGACAGCCAAGGATCGTCTCTTGCCAAGCTCTTGATCTTCACTCCACGGGACGGCTCCTCATCGCAGACCGCCTGCTTTGAGGTCGTTTCTTCTGGTCCATGTACAGCTGGCAAGTCTGGAAGATAGTACAGGTCATTGGTATTAATCACTTTTATCACCACTGTGACCCAGTGCCTACACAAGGAAGGACTGACTCTGGCATATGGGTCATAAGACCCTGTCTGTAGTCACTTAGCCTCAGGGGCTTGTGTGGAACATCATGACAGGAAGAATGTATGGAGAGGGGGCAACCCATCCGAGAACGATGGAGAGACCAGTGAAGGAGGGATAAACCTGTTTCCCAACTGTGGGGTGGGGAACGGTCTTGTGAGAGAACAGGTGAGGTTAATCCACTAGAAGACCGACCACCTCGTGCGGGAGCTTGATTGTTGTCAGCTGAAAAGATCCCGTGAGCAGACTCTGGGAGGAGATATATAAAGGAGCCCAGAACTGGAGGCGGGGCCTTTGGAGATGTGGGATAGTTTTGGCTGTTTATCGCTCCACTTTGAGACTCTCCTAGAGAGAACCGCAGGGAAGGTTTCGGGGTTCTGGCTCCTGCTGAGATTCTGGGTTCTGGTTACTCCAGGTTCCAGCAGAAAAAAGTCCTGCTGATTACGCCAGGAGAATCGTTCCTCGGAACTGATATCCTTACGGTTTTGTGTTATTTAATCCTCTTTTCCTATTTTGGTTAGTCGGGTTATAAGTGACGTGCGTTCAGTTAATAAGTTCGTAATAAAACATATTGGTTAAGAAAATTGAGTCTACAGACCAGTGCAGCTACAACCTGCTAAGGCACACACAGGGAACCACCCCTTTCTTCAAACCAGACCCTGCATTCTGTTTTCTAGAACCTTCTAAAATGCTGCCACCTGCTGGAGAACAAGCGTTCAACACATGAGCCTGTGGGGTACACTTCCAAACCTCAGCAGCATCCTGTACATTCTAGACCCTAAAAAAATTAGAGCTACAACAGTGGGATAAAGCCTACAAGAAACTACACAAAATGGTTTGACTGTGTCTGTGTACCTATAGCATGGATTAAGAAATGAAAAGAGGGGGCTGGAGAGATGGCTCAGCAGGTGAGAGCGCTGTCATTTTTTCCAGAGGTCCTGAGTTCAATTCCCAGCAATCACATGGTGGCTCACAACCATCTATACTGGGGCATGGTGGGGGGGGGCGTCTGATGGCCTCTGATGCCCTCAATGTCCCAACACTTCAAGAAAACATGAGTGGAGGTGCACTGAGGATAGCAGGGAGGGCGCTGTGACCTACAGGACACCTCCAAACATTTCCACAGGCTACAGAAAGGACTAACATGCGGGAGTGCCAGGTAAGCTCAGGTTTGACCACACCACGATAGAGTCTCTGGACTTTATCATCAGGAACACTGAGGAAGACTCCTGTGATGTATGGCTAAGGAGAGAGTGCTATAGGTTGACCTCTGACCTTCACCTACGTGCAATGGTGGGTCCCCGAGCGCACAAACAAAACAAATGTAAAAGATAAATCTGACCCATGACTTTTTTGTTTTGTTTTTGTTTGGTTTTGGCTTTTCAAGACAGGGTTTCTCTGTGTAGCCCTGGCTGTCTCGAACTCGCTTTTTAGACCAGGCTGGCCTCGAACTCACAGAGATCTGCCTGCCTCTGTCTCCTGAGTGCTAAGATTAAAGGCATGCGCCACCACACCGGCTTTTTTTTTTTGACCCACACTTCTTAAAGGGAAGGAGAAGCATTGGGAGACAGCAATCATCTGAAGCAGCTAAGTACTTACCCCACAGGTCCCTGTGGCTCTCCAGGATCACAGTTCTCTCTGGGGTCCTCCGGGCATTGCTGCAAGTGCTCTGTTCCTCCTCAGTAAGGTCCACAGTCACAACCTTGATGTCTGCGCTTTCCTAGAACAGTACACACACCCCTGCTTAGCCGAGCATTGGTTGTTTTTCTTTTCTATGCTCATGGACAGGAGACTCTAACCATGGCCATCTGCATCCAAAGCATTCTAACCAAGGTCAAAAGCATCGCCGGGCCACAGATACTGGACCAGTTTTTATCCCTCCAAGAGGAACATCAAACAAGAAGTATATGAGTTCTCTTCATCGTATTTACTTGTTTCTTTATCTCAGGGTAGGGGCTGAACCCAGCTCCTCACACACGCTAGGCAAGCACTCTACCAGTAAGCCACAGTCCCAGACTTTTACAAGTTATTTAGGAGCTGTTGGAGAGATGGTTCAACTGTCAAGAGCATTTGCTACTGTTGCAGAGGACCAGGGTTCAATTCCTAGCACCCACATGGTACCTCAAACGCCTGTAACTTCAGTGCCAGAGGACGCAACATCCTCTTCTGACCTCACCATATAACAGGCACACATGTAGTGTACATACATGCAAACAAAACATTCATGTACATGAAATAATGTAAACAAATCTTTTTTATTGTATTATTTTATGTGAATGGATGTGTTGCCTGCATGTATTTATGTACACTATGTATGGGCATTGCCTGCAGAGCCTGGAAAAGGGTATCAGATCCCCTGGGATTGTGGTTACTGGCTCTTGTGTGAGGTGCCATGTTAGGAACTGAACCTGGGTTCTCCAGAAGAGCAGCCAGTGCTCTTAATCACTGGGCCATCATCGACCCTCCTGTTGGGGCAGAGCTTGCTGGTTTCTGCCATTCTGCAGACTCCAGGCTAGGTGACTTGGCAGCTTCCTGGCAAATCTGGCCACATGGTTACTGGTGCTGGTGAGATGAATCAGAGGAAACAGGGAATGGCCATTAAAGTCTGACAACTTTGGGGTTCACAGGAGAGGAGGAGAAAAATGACTCCAAGGAATTGTCCTCTAACCTAATGGATGAGCATCTTGATCCATAAAGGAGTGCTGGTGAGGACCTCAAGCTGTGGCCCATGGGGGAGGACGCATGAGCTGAGCCACAGGAAGCTATATGCATGTTTCAATCTGTGCATTTTCCTTTTTTTTTTTTTTTTTGTTTCTTTCGTCTGTGCATTTTCTTAAGCCCATCAATTTCACCAGAATCTCAAAGGCTTCTTAATTATTAGCCCAAAGCAGGACTCAGACATGCAAGCTACCACCTGCCAGCTAGGTTGAACACTGATCCTAACCTTCCCCACTCTACAGTACTGGGGACTGAACCATGGACCTCGTGCGTGCTCACAAACACCACCCCTGAGCTCTATGCCAGGCCTCAGATCTCTCTAATCCTTTCAAATCCCAACTCCTCCGCCTACAGTGTCCTTGCAGCTTTCCAATTTGCATCTTTCACATAACCAAGTTTTGTAGAAGAGGCACTCACTCTTGTGTGTGTGTGTGTATGTGTGTGTGTGTGTGTGTGTGTGTGTGTGTGTGAGTCCTGAGTTGACACTGAACGTGGAGCTCCCCAGATTAGCTAGAATGGCTTGCCAGCAAGCCTCTGGGACCCTCCTGTCTCTATCGCCCCAGTGCTAGGATGATAAGCATTCAATGGCCAGTCTTCCAGACATGTGGGCTCGCACTTGAGCCCTCACGAATGCACAGCACAGACTTCACCCACTTCGCTTCAGCCCACCACTCTTCTTCTCGGTCCCTCGCTCTTTAATCCAGTCCCGGCTCCCTTCGATTTGCTTCTACTGTGCGCATCTCGCCAGGTGGAGAATGGACCTTGCCCAACTCACCTGGGGAACGATGTCCAGAGACCCAGCATCTTCCCCCTCCACTTCGATGATCATCTCTTGGGGTAGAACAAAGTTCTGAGAAACCAAACACATGAGACGGAGGGAGGCCATCAGAGAGCAGAGGCAAGGCTGGAAACCCCGACAGTGGGTCAGTAGGACCTGACCTGCTCTTAACGCAGCCAACTGCCAGGCTCTGCTCCCTCCACATAAGCTCAAGGTAATCTGTGGAGAGAAGGGGCCTCCCAACGGATGAGGCCACACACACACCACAAGACAGTTGTGAGTGCTTCAGGATGGCCCTGCTTACCAGCTCAAGGTGGCTGAGTGAGGCCATGGACCACATGGAACAAAAAACCTCACCTGTCCTGTTCTGTCCTGTCCTGTCCTGAGGCAGGCCGAAATTCCTGCACCACTCTGCAGCAAGCAAGCAATGCTCACTCTAGCATGACCCAAGCCAGAAGTGACTGACATGTTAACTTCAAAATTAAGCCAGACATGGTGGTGGTAAACGGCTGTCCCCTTAGGGAGTTGGGAGGCAGGAGGACCGAGGAGTTTAAAGGCACGCTTAGCAACACAGCCACTTGCAGGCCAACCTCTATCAAATGCTCAATTAGATGGAAATTTGATTTGACAGGGGGAGCCCTCCTGGAGATCTTGGCTGCAGACAGAAGGAAAGAAATCAAGAAGACCAAACAGGGCAGGTAACATAATTTGCTGATCCCTCCACATGGGAACTGCTCTGAGACTGACTGAGACATGAAAATGTCTTTAGCTAGGTCTTCAGCTACGCATGGCCAATACATCTTTGGCTACAAAATCCTCAGGATTCTAAATTATTTTAATGGCATTATTTTAAGTGGCATAAAGATTTATATTACATTTTTGTTCCTTACCTGCTCAAACAGAGAACAGAGAATCATCTTTAACTGAACTGTGTGCAGTGCACAGCCCATACGTACATTAACACAAAAATGTATAATACCTTTGAGAGTTTAATGTTTTACAGAACAAGAGGACCAGACACCAAAACAGACAGGGCATGTAGCTCAGCTGAGCCTAGCTCACAGATGGCCTCAATAATTGTTTCCTCAAAAACTTGCATCTGGGACAATTTCAAAACTACTGTCTGGATCGTGCAGCATCACAGACTGTCCCAGTCAGGACTTCAGTTAAGCCCTGAACTTCCTCAGCATGCAGAGACCGGACAGCAAAAGTTACAACTATCTTTCTTAAGACTGGATAATATGTTAATTTTCTTGGGCCACCCAAAAAGAAAAACTATGGCCCAAATCAGCTGTAAGCAATTTAAGAAGACTATGCCCCATTTCCAAGACAGGACGGATAGTTTAGGGTCATTCTATGGGTGATAGATGTTTGTTATTGTTTAAAGGTGTTCGTTACAGGAATTATAAGCAAAAGGGGAGATTATTAAATCTACTTTGAGACCAAAGAGCATTAATAAGACCAAAAAGTCTTACATTAGTTTAATGTGACAACGGGCTAAGACATCGTACCTACGTGATTCTTAAAACTCAATGTTAAGTTCTAGTCCTTTTGAAAACCTCTATTACCAACTGCTTAGGATGATTACGAAATGCTTATTAGCAGTCAGACAATCAAACTCACGGTCATGTTAGATAGTAGTTTAGTTAGTTACAAAAATATGTTTTCTAGATTGGCAAATAAAAATAGTTAGAAATAAACAATTCAGATAAGAAGATGGTCCTCAAAAACCTCAGAGATCTATAAAATATGGCATTTAAAGATATTTTATTAGTTAAGGCTTCTTGACCGTGAGCCAGGTCTGCTCCTGGCAGCACTCCAATTCTATTTCAAAAAGCGTCAAGGGCGTCATAGGTGGCAAGCTAGTCACTGGGTGAGAAAATGTCCTTGCGTCAATTACAGACCGAATACTATCCAAACTGGGAAGTCGACTGGCAAGCTTTGCAAGAACAAGGTAGGCAAGTCCTTTTTAATTCCTGCTTCACAGAAAAGTCTGTCAAACATTCGCAGCCAGAAGGTTGAAGATGATGCTCCAATGTTATGTAAGAATTTGGGGTAACTGTCCAGGAAGCCTAATATATCTGTCATTTCTATACGTTTGGAAGCTACTTGCCAGCACTTCCTACATATTAGGCAACACTTATTCATTCTTAAGTCTCTGATGCAGTTGTAGTCTCACAGTTAAACTGTTTAGAATGATAGAAATTGATAGATAGTAGAACACTTTATCCAAGGGTGCCAAGTACACAAATGTAAATCTTACCTAATAATTTTCATAATTGCTTGACTAAAGCGAGTGGGGAAATGACATAGTTATAGTGTATAATCTCACAATTTAAAAAATAATAATAAAAAGGAAGCATACCCCCCTTTCCCTTCATATCTCCTGTGTCGTACTACTGTGTCTTTCTTAAAGGAAGTGATAGGGAGGAGGGCTAAATTAAGGGTCCTAATTCCAAAGTGGAAGACGAGAAACGTGTTCTTTTATTAGACTACAAGGGGGAGATGTAGGCATCCGGTTATTGTGTGACTCAGATGCTGATTTCTGTACCCCCCCTCCCCCCATATCTGGCTGCAGTCTTTGTTCTGAGAATCCCCTCCTTCCTCCTCTAACTCATCCTCCCCTGGCTGGCAGGAAGTCCCGCCCTATTCCTTCCCCTGCTCAGCAATGAGCTGTAAGCTGCTTTATTGGCACGTCGGGGGACAATTGGGGAGCAGTGTTTACTCAGTAACACTGAGGCGGGAGATTCTCAGAACCAGGCTTGTAACCTGATATTGAGGGGGTACAGATATCAGCATTTGAATTATACCATAACCTTATGCCTACATTAAACGGAGAGATAAATGGGAGGGTAGGAAAGAGAAGTGGAGGAGTTGGGGAGGGAATAATTAGCACAAAAATATTTGAAAAGAGCCTTATGCCGACCTAATTTTTATAAGCTTCCTAAATACACAGATATTTATACACACACATAAAATCTAATCAGTGTTACATGCTGGAAGTCATCGGTTACCATAATAAACCTCCCTCCAGTTGGCTGTCCTGGAAGCCTCCAAAATGATACAGGGTAGTGCCACTGCTCTTGTTTGTTTTTGTTGTTTAAAGGCAGGGTTTATCTGTGTAACAGCCCTGGCTGTTCTGGAACTTGCTATGTAGACCAGGCTGGCCTCGCACTCACAAAGATCTGCCTGCCTCTGCCTTCCGAGTGCTATGACTAAAGGCGTGCACCACCTCAGCTGGCTGCCATTAACTCTTGACTGCCCACCGGAACTTGTTGAAGATACCACATGCTTTGTTCCCCAGGGGATGAAAAAAAAAAATCAAGTTACTGACCAGGAAGTTTCTTCCTGCTGGCTAACTTCCTCAGTATTTTATGTTTTATGTGGGCCGGTGTGGCTAACAGTTTGCTCAGCTGTGAACACAGGAAGCCACACTGACTGAGATATGCCCACGGGCACAATAATGGCATGGATATTATGGGATAACCAGTTGCTTTTCTACCGGAGTTAAGGCCTATTCTCAAGGAGGAAATGCATGCGTGGTACTGTAAATGTGCCTGAAAGGAGCCCACAGGCCCTGGAGGTGAACCTAGTACTATCACTTTCTTGAATATGCACATAACAAACCACCCTCTAAGTCCACATCTCTACACCATAGATTAATTAGTACAGCTCTCCAACCTCAACAAAGAAGGGTGTGTTGGGTTTCTGATTGTTTTTATTTTTATTTTTTGGCACAGTGACGACAGGTTGACACACAGACACTCACGACTGATCAAGGCATAGAGAATTAGTCTGTAAAATGCTCAGGCACAAATAAAACATATCTATTACACCCTCTTCTGCCCCGGGTCTCCATTGATGAAGAGGACTGAAAAGACTCTAAGAGCCACAGGTCAATGAGGGCGAGAACAAACTACCCGTCTTCCGGACAAGACGGGAGCTGCGCTCACGAGTCACAGCAGCTGTTGCCTCCGGAAGGAGGCCTGCAAGAGGTCCAAGCCAGCCAACATTTCCAGCATGGCGTGCTCACGACCCCCTCTTCCCACCTGAGGGACTACTGATGATGGGTGTGTCCGCCAGGGGGAGGAAACTCGGTTTTCTTTAAAGGTGTCGCTTACGGTGGGTTCACAATGTTCCAGCGGATGGTTCCCTAGTCAAATATATATGGTAGCACAAACTGGTGGGTGGGTGGATGGTCAAAAAAAGAAAGAGGATACAAGCAGTGGGGGCTATGATGGTGGATCTCAGAGGAGCCAAGGGAGCAGTGGGAGGCAAATATGATCAAAGAAGCGCTCAAGGAAGCTGGATTTCAACATATCCCTGGGAAATGGGCACCCAAAGGAGAAGGCAGAGGACTCGAAGGTGACGGTGACGTAGGCGTGGGAAAAAGAAGGAGAGCAGAGACAGCCAAAAAGGTCAGCCATGAATCTAGGCGGTGAGTCAGCACTAAGAACTTCTCAGGGTTAAGATTTTTAGGCCTTTATCGGAATGAGTTTTTTTTTCTTGCCACAACATCGAGAAGGCATTTAAAATCGTTAGTAAATTGTTTTAACTGCAAGTGGCTTAAGAATTAAGAGACTGGTTCCTCCTAAACTGAGTGGCCGAAGCCTAGAGAGATCTTAGTGATCAGCCAGAAATAAATAAATACATAAATAAATACATAAATTATGTGTGTGTGTGTGTGTGTGTGTGTGTGTATTCTGATTCAAAAGCTCTGCTTATGGTGGTAATGAAAAGCCTGAAAAACATGGCCAAGCTTGGGGCCATTTGACCCCTGCCCTAGTTCCAAGAAACCAGCAAAACAAAACACCACCTGCAGCTTTAGGAAAACACCCCATGGGGAAAGCCCCCCACGGCCTGCTCTCTGACCCCCAGTTAACCCGGCCCGAGCCAATCATCCTGCTCACATACCTCAGATGCAGCAGCCCAACCAATCAGCTTAAAGGTCAGGTCCTCCCCTGGCTTGTGGGTTTTAGCCTTTTTAAGCAGTCTGTAACAGCTACTCAGGGTCCTTTGCCTCCCGAGTGCTAAGAGACCCTGACACATCAACAATTGGGACTTCTGGTGTGTCAGTAATAAATTTTACCTATATCTCTCAGCTGGTGTGACTTGAGTGGTTTCTCATGGCGACTCCCGACCCCCTTACCGAATTGGACTCCCAGGGTCCAACATTTAGGCTAGGGTTCAACAGTAACGTGTTAACAGGCAAGTGATTGTCACGTTGCGAATGTCACACCCGACGATATCTTAGACACTGTTTCACAGAGGCGCAAACTGAGGCACCTAAAGGATTGGATATGACTTGTGCATAGTTTTACCGAAGGTATTTATATTGCGTAGCATGTTTAAGTTCAAATGAAATATTGGGCCTCTGTGTTCTCTTCAGTCTCGGGAACACTTCAACCTGAAAGAAACTGCTCTACAGCATCCCTAGTTTCAGAGAACGGCCGACTCTCAAAAGAACACCACCTGGTGCCTTCTTCCGGCCTTTGAACAGGCACATGCACCTGCAGATCACACGTGTACACATGGACAAGCGCGCGCTGGGTCATCGTTTTTTGTTTGTTTGTTTTTTGAGACAGGGTCTCTCTGTGTAGCCTTGGCTGTCCTGGACTCGCTTTATAGACCAGGCTGGCCTCGAACTCACAGCGATCCGCCTGCCTCTGCTTCCCGAGTGCTGGGATTAAAGGCGTGCGCCACCACGCCCAGCTCGGTTCATCGTTTTTTAAAAAGCCTGCCGCCCGTGAGGGACCAAGTCCCTTCAAATACTGCAAAAGGAGAGCTGCCACGCTCAGGGCCAGGCAGGAAAGGGCGGAGGCTCCTCGGGGAAGGGCGGCTGGACTCACCTCCACACAAGCTTGCTGGGACTCCAGAGATTCGCCGCCCTCCTGCTCCATGGTCTCCTCTGGTGTGACGTGGCGAAGAGCTGCACAAAAAGAAGCTCAAAGCGCAGCCTGTACAACCCGGCCCCGGCCTAGCCCGGACCTCCAGCGTCCCCCTCCTCCCCCCCCCCCCCGCCACGCCCACTGAGCTTCTGGAAGTTAATGCCTCAACTGGGCATTATCGACCCCTCCTCCAGGCCAGATCTTTGCAGTTCCAATTATTCCTCCATTCCCATCGCCCCATGGGTCCACCTCAAACGTGGACTTCCGCCCAGTGCCAAAATGTACAGCCCCCATCGGGACCTTCGCTGGGTCGTGGGAGTCCCACAAACACCCAGCACACAAAGAACCCCTGACGATTACATACTTTTACTGGCCTGGGCGTGCCTCAGGCCAGCACCTCTTCCCAGGGCCGGGAACCATAGCCACTGACCAAATAGATGAAGCTCAGGACACAGCCCCCCCCCCACTACTCCCGCCTTCCAGGAACGGATTTTACCAAATACACCGCCCCATCATCAGGAAGCATCCCAGAGTCCTGCCTTCCTATCCAAAGAGCCGGGGACAGGGCAGACCCCCCCTCCCTCCACCATCCAACCGGAATCTGTCTCGGATCCTTACCCAAACCCTCCGGCCCTGAATTTGTAGCTTAAAATGATTCCTCCACCAGTCTGCAGGGCTTTGGGGGCCTAAGGACTGGGGACCTCTGGCAGGCACAGCAGCACATGCTGGCCTCTGCCAGGCGCGGAACCTGTATCCTACCGCTCAGCTAGCTGTCTTTGTGCCCATCTGATGCCACGACCTCGGAAAGCAGGGCAGCAGCTGACCGATCCCACCCTAGGCACTGAAGCCCACCACCACCCCCTTGTTGGCATATGCGGTGCTGAGGATGGAACCCAGTGTTCTTTCTGAGCATGCCGGCAAGCATCTACCAACTAAGCCACGCCCCCAGCCCCCATCCTTCGCACTACCCCTCCCCTGATTCTAACTCCAGCACTAACTGGCCCCACCTACCTCCCTCCACCCACAGGTCCCAGCCTGGGTCTCAACCTGCCCAGATTCCTGCTCTAACACCCTTCCTGGGTACCTGAATCCCAGGGAGACTTTGTCTTCTCTGTACTTGGGCATCAACTAGTTTTGATTATGGCAAAATTCACAAAGAACCCAGCACTATGTCAAAAGTCCGTTTCTAGCCGGACACTGTGGCACACACCTTTATCCCAACAGGTTCCCACCCCAGGATTTGCATTCAGGACCTGCTTGTCCTGCTAGCCTAGGGTTCTTTTTTTCTTTTCTTTTCTTTTCTTTTTTCTTTCTTTTCTTTTCTTTCTTTTTTTTTGTTTGTTTTTTGTTGTTGTTGGTTTTTTGTTTGTCTGTTTGTTTTTTGGTCAGGGTCTCATGTAGTCTAGGCTGGCCTCACATTCACCATCCTCCTGCCTCGCCCTCCAAAGTGCTGCGTTTTTGGGCTTGGGCCACCAGACCTGGTTTATGAAGTGCTAGAGGTGAAACAGGGGGAGGGGCCTCTTCCCCTGTTGGGGTTCCTATAGGAATCTGTATCCCCTGGTGCCTCAAAGTTACAGCTGCCACAGCTGCAGAGCTGCGGTTAAAACACATTACCTAAGTCTGAGCATATAGCTCCAGAGCCAGTCGTGGGACCTCAGCACTTGGCTCTCTATGGGGCTCTCTCGGCCGGGCTGGAGCAGCTCCCAGGAGACCTGGGCCCTTCCCTGTCTTCCCCCCCACCCTCTTATAAATGTAGGCAGTCTCTCGCTACAAGGCAGAAGAGCGCGAAGCAAATGCCAACTCTGTAAAGATGCTTGCAGCATCCGCCTCCTCCCAGGCAGCTGTCTATAAGAAGGCAGCTGGCGTGGGGAAGTCCTCTGAGGTGCAGGTTCCTCCTGTCAGGAAACTCTCCTCACCTCCAAACACTTTACAACCTTGTATTATTCTACGTGGGTGCCAGGTTTCAGGTCAAGATCCACTAACCCTGGCACGCACAGGAGCCTTCTGCCTAGAATCTTCTGCTCCGCTCTGGCACCCTCGACCTGGTGCTTGACTGACTAACCTGAAGCAACACTGCCAATTCTGGGGAAAGAACTGGGAACCCTAGCTTGCTCTCCGTGTGTACCCATTTTTTTAAAAAATCTAAACCGAAATGCTACCTAGCAGAGGCTGTGGAGGAGGTGCCCTGCCCGGCTGAGCTGCCTCCGAGTCTTGCAGGCACTGCCAGAGATGCGACTTTCCTGAGTCATCATCCCCCCGTGGGCTTTTCGGAGATGTAGCTGAGTCACCCATGCTCGCGTGTATAGGTGCTCCTTCACCCATCCTTCTGGAAGGACCAAAAATAAACCCACCAGCTCACCAGACTAAAGCGGAGTGTGTCCATTTCTTTGGTTGGCTGCCATAAAGCCTCATCTAGGAACAGAAGCCACATATATCTCCAACAAACGGATACCCCCTCCCCCAGGATTGCCAGGGGGTACCAGAGCCACCCTTTCCAGAATGTTGGTTGGCGCTCCCAAAACCAACACTTGGCCAAGAGTACAGAAACAGTCGATATAGTTCCTCTCTGGGAAAAACAACGTGGACACTGGAAGGATCTCCACTGAACAGGCACGGGAGGAGGGGGCTTCTCGGTTCTTTAGAACGCAGACGTGAAACTGCCACAGGTCACACCCACCCACGCACCAGTGTCGCTCCCGACCCTCTGAGCTACTGATTCTGTGTACAGACCTAAGGCCAGCGGACTCTCACTTATTAGGAGCTATAGGTGTCACACCCTTGTAATGGACTCAGTAGACTAAAGGGGCCCATTCTCCCGACATCGAAGTCACACGTCGCCTCCAGGAAATACGAAATACTCGCTGCTCCCCGGAGACAGGGATAAAGAAGCAGCCTGACAGCAAGCAGGGACAACGCAGCAACGACGTGGTTTCGAAGCTCCCTCCTTCTTCCAAACCAGTAAGGGACCCCCTACTGTATCACGTGGGTCTGAACGCCCGTCACCTCAGAGGCCCTGCCATGTTGTCTTTCCAGGGCGATAACTTCTCATAAAACAAACAAACAAACAAAAACGCAAGGTGCCTTAGTGCACCCCTTGAGCCTTTCAATTATCTCCCCCGTAACTATGCCTGTGCCCCGTCTTCCATCCTTACGGACATCCTCGGTCCCAAAGAGGTCCCAACCAAGCGCCCAATCATCCGCGCATGCGCGCACCGCACAGTCATAGATGCTCGGTCTTCACTGAGAGGCCCGGACGGAGGCAGGGGAACCCCGACTCACTGACACCGCCAGGTCCAGCTTCCCGCCTAGACGCTGCGCATGCGCACACCGAGCACTGGGAGCATCCCTCTGCTCTCACCAACCTGGCGGTCCGCGAGCCGGGCCTCAGCCGCGCACGGCTCAGCGTCACAACGGAATTGGGCTCATCGCCTCCTGCCCCGATCCTGAAGCACATCCGACATGACTCGAGCGGGCACTGGTCTGGCCTCCACTCGAGTGAGCATCCGCCAGGTCCTTCCACGAAGCCAGGCCACAGCAGACGCCCGTTCACACACACACACACAAACACACACACACATACACACACACTCACACACACACACACACAAACATACACACAAATGGCTGCTCTGCCGGCTAAACCAGGAAGTGCGTGGTACCAGCTGGGTGGAACTACAATTCCCAGAAATCTCAGCGGCACGCGCAGCCGCTGGAAGAGACTCCGCGCCAAGTTGGAGGGGATGGGGGACACGCGATGGACTGTAGCGCGGCTGCGCAGTATGTCCAGTGTTTGAGAAGCTAACAAGCGGTCCTGGGCTGGACAGGGTGTGGCCAATGGGAAAATCTTCCTCTAAGTCAAGATTGAAGCTGGCTTCGAGGCTGCCAAGTCTGGGAGATTAGAGATGTCCCCATTTTACAGTTCTAAGAGCTCTAGTTGAGCCGACCGGATGGCTCCGCTGATGAAGTCGCTCTGCCGCCAAGCGTGATCACACGAGCTGGATTCCCGGGACCAAATAAATAAGTGTGATTTCCCCCCTATTCCCCCTATCTCCCCTCCCCCCACTCACTATATAACTCTGGCTGGCCTGGAACTCACAGAGAACCATCTGCCCTTGCTTCGCAAACGTTGGGATTAAGGGCATGAGCTAGCACATCCATTTCATAAATGTAATCTTTTTAAAACCTGATTTATTTATTTATTTATTGTATTTAATAGTTGAGTTAAGTCTCAAAGAAACCTGAGACAAATGGGTAACTGAAGTGCCTGTTACTATATCCAAGTGAATGTTGGCCAGTTCTCTCAGCATCCAACCACCCACCCTAAACCTCTCCATCCCAGGGGTTGGGGTTCCCCCTCCTTCCCCCAACCTTTCTCTTTTCTGTATAAACTCATCCATTTTAGCTCCGAGGTTCCCACACACTCTCTGGTTCACTCTATCCTGAATCCTGTCTTCGCTCCAGGTAATGAGCATAGTAAACGATGCCTTTTAGATACGTAAAAATAGCTTGGTTAGGATCCCTACGTGCTACACCCAGGGCTGCACCGGATAACCAGAACTCAGTGACGTCACTCACTCAAGAAAACCAGACACAGTCCTAGAAGCCCCTTGATGTCCACTGGACAATGTATAAGCAGAGACCAAGAGCAACGCTATGCTCTGTGCATCTGGAGAGAAGCCATCTTGATCTGCGCTGCAGCTGGAAAGTCTTCCTCCAGGGTCCTGACCCTCAAATCAGAGACTTCTGTGAGAGACTGGACCTGACCTTCAGCTAAGATATGTGAGCAGCCTCGGAGAGATCAGCTTTGGACCTCAGAATGTGGGAGCTTAGAATGTGAGCCTTGTGTGATGACCCACAGCATAATAAAATATAGCTTTTGCTATGCGATGTGTGTTTACCTTTTTCTTCTTCTTCTTCGTTTTTCAAGACATGGTTTCTCTGTGTAGCCTTGGCTGTCCTAGACTCGCTTTGTAGACCAGGCTGGCCTCGAACTCACAGCGATCCTCCTGCCTTTGCTTCCCGAGTGCTGGGCTTAAAGGCGTGCGCCACCACTGCCTGGCTGTATTTACCTTCTTGATTGAGACATTCCCTCTTCTTCTCTTCCACGCGCTCTCTCACCCTAACCCTCCCGTCATGGCTTGGTTCAATCTGGACCCTTCCAGCTGCCTCTGGCTGTTCCCTCCCTCATAGTTCAAACATACCTAAGAGTGGAGTCAGCTTTTCCATCCTTTCTATTTGTTCCCTGACTCAGAGATTTTATTAAAGCCTTGTTGTCTTACTGCAAATGGCTTGGCCACACTACAGATCTACCAATGGCCAAAGATTGACACACTAGATTTTGTTTTTGTTTCTTGAGACAGGGTTTCTCTGTGTAGCCCTGGCTGTCTTGGAACTCACTCTGTAGACCAGACTGGCCTTGATCCACCTGCCTGTGCCTCTGCCTGTGCCTGTGCCTGTGCCTGTGCCTCTGCCTCTGCCTCTGCCTCTGCTGGGATTAAAGACAAGCACCACCACTGCCTGGCAGAATACACTAGATTTTAAAAATTCTCTCATATTGTCACGACTTCTGCCACTGAACAAACAAATCCTCCCCAAATCTCTTATACCTAAACTTGCTCTGCTCTACACTTCCAAAAAGTCTCTTATCTCTAAGTTTTCTCTACTTGCCACTCTTTTTTTTTTTTTTGGTTTTTTTTTTTTTTTTTTGAGACAGGGTTTCTCTGTGTAGCCCTGGCTGTCCTGAACTTGCTTTGTAGACCAAGCTGGCCTCGAACTCACAGTGATCCACCTGCCTCTGCCTCCCGAGTGCTGGGATTAAAGGCCTGCGCCACCACGCCTTGCCTACTTGCCACTCTTAAAAACAAAAAACTTTTATCTCTACAATTTCTCTGCTCTCAAAAAAAAAAAAAAACCCTTAAGACTGTTCTGTAAACTATCTCATGATTTGTAAGTGTTATGCCCATCTCTCTAGATCCCCAAAGACCACCAGGAGTCTGAAGCTGTATGGAAAAGTGAGAAGGCTTTATTCAGGCTCACACTTGAGCCCTCACCAACGCAGCCGTTCGGTAGTGAGAGTTAGGCAGGGTTTTAATTGTGGTTACAGCAAGGAACAGGAGTTTCCAGTTTGGCAGTTACAGGATTGGTTGACATTTGGCAAGGTTGGTTTGATGCTAGGGGATTGGTTGGGCCTGATGGAAAATTGCTTAAGCGATCTATCTATAACATCTGGGGGCATTGATTGGTTCTAGCCTGGGGTGATTCTTTTCCTGGAACAGTTTGTAGTTTTCCAGCAACAGATGAACTTACGGACAAGCTCAAAATGGTGCTTGCTGACAAAATAGAGTCACATTCGCTAGGGCTCTTCATAAATTCATTAGGTATGGTTAAAAAAAAATCTGTAACAAAATTTAGGTTAAAACTTAGAGCCAGGCATGATGGAGGCTGCCAGACAGAGGCAGGCAGATCTCTGTGAGTTTGAGGTCTTTTTCTACAAAGCAAGTCCGGGACAGCCAGGACTACAGAGAAATGCTGCCTCAAAAAGGAAACAAAACAAAAACTTGTAACAAAGGCTTATAGTTCAAATCTATACAATGGTAATCTAAATTTGCTAAACGTACTGTTTATATAATTCAACTCTTACTTAGGATACACTGTATCCTAACTTGGAGTCAACTCTTGCTTGGAAAATAGATCTACTAGAAAAGCAGATGTTTTAAAATTACAGTCATGTAACTTGCCTCCATCTTGGCTGATGACCCCATTAGGATGGAAGCCACCATGTGGCCGACGGCCATCTTTACTAAAGTTAAAAGAGGGTACATGCAATGTGACTTTGGCATCTTGATTAAGATGGCCATGTGGTATAAACCAACGAAGGCAGCACCTATAAAGCTTCTTAGTCCCTCTGAGCCTCTGGTTTTCTTATGATTTATAAATTACATGCCACACAACAGACGTGGTACGAGGAAGTTTATTGTGAAAAGGGAGAGAAAGAGAGAGAGAGAAGATGTAGTCTGAGTGAGCCATGAGAGAGACACACAAAGTGTGAGGGAGACAGACAGAGAGGCAAAGGGACAGGCAGAGAGGGGGTTGGGTAAGAGAACCATGGGATGGCTGGCAGGTTTTTTTTTATCCTGGGCCCCTGGATGGTGGTGGCCGCAGATGATGGGATCAGAGGTTGCTAAGCAACTAGAGACAGGCTAAGCAGATCAGCTTGTGAACTAACAGGTTCATCATTGTTTTCCCTTTTTAGACTAAGGAAGCAACAGGAGATCACCAAAATATTTTGGATTATTATGGACTTTGGTATGATAAATCCCTAAGGTAATAACGGTCCACTCAGGTTAACAGAAGCTGGTTTAGAGATTTACATCTAACTACTTACGCCCTTGCTAACGTAACACCAAGATTCTAGAAAAAAATTTAAATAATAAACAACATAGAGTTGATAAATAACATATGCTTAAGTAAATAAGGTTTCTAAATTCCTAACACTATAAAGGCATACTCACTCAGATTAGCAGAAACTGACTTAGAGTTACGTGCCTAACCGTTTGCACCTTTGCTAGCTGTCCGGCGCCAGCTTCCTGGAAAAAAAAAATCTTTGTAGGGATTTCTTAATTCTGCTGCAGCGGTGTGGCTAGATCAAAGCCGCTGCTGCCGGTGTGCGACACCACCGCTACCACCCTCCCGCTGAGGCAGAAGCCTCGGCCTGAGGTAGCAGTAGTAGTCGGCCCCAAAGCCTTGGCACTCCATCCCCAAACTGTGATGACCTGTGCTGCTTAAGCTGCCCACTGCCCTGTTACAAGCTGCCTACCCCGAGTTTTAGGGGAGCTCACTGCCAACCTTTCCCTCTCCAGCCCTCCAGCCGTTCAGTAATACCATCCCCAAGAGCTATGAGCAGCGGGCCACTAAAATTTCAAGTGGCTCGCTTCCGGTCCCTCCTTCCCACCTTGGCTCTGTGGAGACGGGAGAGAAAACTTGGCTCCTGTCAGTGCCTCAGTGGGAGCTGTCCGTGTTGACATTCCCCCGCCTCGGTGGACTGTGACCCCCTTTCTTGCGGCCTCCATGGGAGCTGTCCATGGTGACACATTTCCTGCCTCAGGATGCCACTGCGGGCGCTATAGGAGCTGTCCATGATGACAGCCGCCTTTCCTGACTCAGCCTATTGCCTTCACAATGGATTCTTCATAAATTTGGGGCACCTTGTAAACATTATTCCCCTCAAGGTAATGATAATTTGGGATGAGAAGTCTGGACAAAACTCCACCAATCCCTGAGCTTCCCCCCCCCCCCCACCTCGACCCCTTTTAAGAGATTTACTGACAGGCTGAGTGTGGTGGCGCACGCCTTTAATCCCAGCACTCGGGAGGCAGAGGCAGGCAGACCGCTATAAGTTCGAGGCCAGCCTGGTCTACAAAGGGAGTCCAGGACAGACAAGACTACACAGAGAAAACCTGTATCAAAAAATATATATATTAGTCTTGAGCATTTGAGTACTTGGTCCCTGATTGGTGGAACTATTTGGGGGGGGAGGTTTCGAAGTGACACAGACTTGCTGGAGGAAGCAATTCACAGGGAAAGGGTCTTGAGACTGGAAAACACCGTGACCTGGGTGGGACCGCATCCAACCTACAGGGCGTGGCGAATGGGGCGCACGTGATTGTGAACATGTGAGTTTCTGACATAATAGGTATGTAGCTCAGTTGTCAAAACGCATGAGGAGTTGGGCTGTTGCCTACTGTGTGCTGACTAGTTTAATGTCAACTGGACACAAGCTAGAGTCAGGAAAACACCTGTGGTGGTTTGAATATGCATAGCCCCCATAGACTCATGTGTTTGAACGCTCGGCCCATAGTGAGGGGCACTATTGGAAGGCGTGGGCTTGTTAGAGCAGGTACGGCTTTGTTAGAGGAAGCGTGTCACTGTGGAGGCGGGATTTGAGGTCATACATGATCAAGTTTCGCCCAGTGTGGTCCACAGTCTCCTTCCGCTGCCTCTTGGCTCCGTTTCCACCATCACATCTGCTTGGATGCTGCCATGCTTTCCGTCATGATGCTGATAGACTAAACCTCAGAAACTGTGAGCCACCTCCAATTTAATGGTTTTCTTTATAAGAGTTGCCTTGGTCAGGGGGCTCTTGGCAGCAATGAAATCCTATCTAAGACAATGCTTCTATCAGATTGGTCCGTGGGAAAGCCTGTGGTATGTTTCTCTTGACTCATGATCATTGTTAAAGAGCCCAGCTCACTGTAGGTGATGCCACCTTTGGGCTGGTAGACCTGGGTGGTATTTAAAAAAAAAAAAAGGCTGAGCAAGCCATGAGAAAGAAGCCAGAAAACAGTACTTCTCACGGTCTCTCAAGCTGTTTCTGCCTCCAGGATCCTGCCTTAGGTTCCTGTCCTGACTTCTGCAGATGCTGGACTCCAAACTGTAAGCTGAAATAAAACCCTTTCCTCTTCAAGTTGCTTTTGTTTGTGGTGTTTTATTACAGCAATAGAAATCTAACATAGACACACTATAAAGAAAGAAAAAAAATACCCGTTGCCATTTTTTTTTCAAAAGCTATTTATTTTTTTATTGATGTGCATGTGGGGACCTACAGAGGCGAGAAGCAGGCATTGGATCCTCGGTAGTGTCAAAATACATCAGACCAAGCTCCAACAGGAACCCAATGTCCAGAGCCGGATCTGACGTCATGAGGTCCACAAAAGTGGCAGGGATCTCATGTGGCTCATGGACCAAGGTCATGGAGCATTTGACCCTTCTGCGAACAGGAGTGTGGTGGGCCATCACGCTGATGGGTTGATCTTACAGTAAATGCTGAGGCGCGGATTCAGCAGTTTCTATTAAAACAAAGGGAGGAGGTGAGTGCCACCTGGTAACTACTGTGTACTCTGCTCTATTCAACTTATAGTCTGTGACCCAAATGGCCTGGGGCTTTTTTTTCCTACCCATGGGAAATGTCTCCTTTCTTCATCACATGGCAGTCATTGCTAGTACCTCCAGGAATGGCCTATGAACCTGCTTGCTGTGGCAGACCAACTCTTAAGGTGGCCCTACAGTCCCCCACCTCCTGGCATTATACAATTCCCAGCTCTGATGATGGGACCTTAATTTTGCATCTAACAAACTGGGCAAAGACCCCAGATGTAGGTGATCACAGAGACGCTACAACCTGTCCCATAAAGTTTTTGCCTTCTACTTGGCTTTGAAAGAAGCAAGAAAGCACATCATGGCGGCACATGCCTTTAATCCCAGCACTCAGGAGGCCGAGGCAGCCATACCTCAGAGTTTGAGGCCAGCCTGGTCTACAGAGTGAGTTCCAGGACAGCCAGGGCTACACTGAGAAACCTCTCAACAACAAAGAGGCAGGGGTTGGCGGGGGGAGAGAGGAGAGCCAGTGTTGTAAGCTGCCCACAGAGAGGGACATGTCGAAAACAGGGTCTGAGGGCCACTTGGCAATCAGTAAGGAACCAGGATCATACTAGCTTGAAAAATGGATCCTCCCCAGTGGGGCGCCACTTTGCAAGCTCAGTGGTCACCAGCACCTCAGTTCAGCCTTGCAGGAGGCCTGTGGAGATGATGCTGGCTGACTGACCCACAGAAACTGGGAGACGGTGAATATGTGTTGCCTGGAGCCGCTCAGTCCGTGGTGATTCCACTTTGATGCAACTGATGTGGAAAGTGTCCCCAACAGGCCCTTGACGTTCCTTCAACTTGACATACCCCGCCCCCACCCCCTTGACCTAAATTAGGCTGCTTGCTCTTCTCATCCCTGGGTGGACTCTCCTGGCCATGTGCTCTTCCTCATCCATTTCTATTGGAGAGCCTGGGAAGTCCAAGCACTAACATTCACAGCCTTACATACTACAAGTAGGACCATGAAGCTCCACTTTCTCTATAGATGGATGGGAGGGAGCCTCCTATGTGACGCTCCTGCAAAGAGCTTTTCCCCTCAGATAATGGGAATTTGTGTGGCTCCCTTCCTTAGCCCCTGCTGCAGAGCAGCATAAGAGTTCCATCTATGGCCAGACGGTGATAGCGCATGCCTCCCCGGATGACTCTCTGAGTTCGAGGCCAGCCTGGCCTACAGAATGAATTCCAGGACAGCTGGGGCTACACAGAGAAACCCTGTCTTGAAACAACAACAGCATCAACAGCTAAAGTTCCATGTGTGGAAGTCCGCGGCTGACGGGTAAGCTCATCAGACTGATCATGAGGCACACAGTAGCACGAATCTGATTCTCCCTCTGGAAAAGCCAAACTTAGGCATACTGAAGCTTGCTTGGGCATGGCGGCTCACGTCTGCAAGCCTAGCCCTGGGAAGGGCAAGGCAGGAGGACTGCCATTAAGTTCCGGGCCAGCCTGAGATATCTTGAGAGTAGCAAGACACAGCCTGGACTACAGAGTGAGACCTTGGAGCAATGAAACAAGATCAAAGAATTGGGAAAGTGGAGTGATTGGGAAGAGAAAGAGCAGAATGGAAGGGGAAGAGATGTGGTAAGGAGCAACTGACCGGTCTGTGATGAAATCAAATGGAAAGCCAGAAATGGAAGCTAGGTGTGGTGTCCCCCATGGGCTACCAGCTCTGGGTAGGCTGAGGCAGGAGGACCGTGAGCTTAAAGCCAGCATGAACTACATGGAGAAATCTAGAAAGAAGAGGAGAGAGAGAGAGACAGAGGAAGAGAGAGAAAGAAATTCAATGGAAACAGGACAAAGCAAATGTGGTGACCAGACAGATTTGGAAAGGAACTATAGTGTGCATGTGAAAGCATTTGTACGCGTGTAGGTGATTGTGCATGTTTGTGCGCGTGTGTAGAAGCTACAGTTGACCTCAGGTGTTGCTCTTCAGGAGCTATCCGCCTTGAGTGTTTTGTTTTCCTGTTATTGCTGTTGGTTGGCTGGTTTGGTTTGGTTTTGTGCTTGAGACAGAGTCTCCCTGGTCTGGGGCTTGTGACTAGGCAAGGCTGGCTGGACAGCAAGCCTTGGGGTTTCCATTTGACTTGACCCCTCCAGCACTGGGAGTATATAACATGCACAGCCCTTATGTGGGGACTGGGGCCTTGAACTCGGGTCCTCGCACTTCCATAGCATGCACTTTACCAACTGAGCTATCTTCTCCGTCCCTCGAATCGAGAAGGTTCTTTAAAGAAAAATTCTGTGTGGTATTTGTCCTCAGCAGGGGTTTCTACCTGCCCCCAAAACAGCACAGCATCAGAATACACAATGTCAGAGTACCTGATAATTCGACGAGTTTCTGTCTGGTACTGGGGGCACCAATGGCTGCTTCGGGAACTGGGATGGCAGCTTTCTGGGACCTTCAGGAGCTGCAGAAGGGGGTTCCCTCTGCAAGTACATGAAGGAGTCAAGTGAGAACCATAGTCAAGATGGACTGGAAGATATCAACCTGTACCCCTCAAAGACCCAGAGAAGCTAGGTATGGTGGCGCACGCCATTAATCCCAGCACTCAGGAGGCAGGACGGGTGGATCTCTGTGAGTTCGAGGCCAGCCTGGTCTACAGAGTGAGTTCTGGTACAATTAGAGCTACATAAGAGACAGACTTTATGGGAGGCAGGGAGAGAGAGGATGTATCCAGCTCCGGGTTCTACAAGGAACCCCAAGAGGAAGAACAGCTGAAACTCACAACTCACTGCTGTTCTAAAGATTTCTCCCTCTCTGTCTGTCTCTGTCTCTGTCTCTGTCCCTGTCTCTGTCTCTCTCTGTCTCTCTCTGTGTGTGTGTGTGTGTTTCTGTCTCTCTCTGTGTCTGTCTGTGTGTGCGTGTCTCTGTGTGTGTGTGTGTGTGTGTGTGTCTGCCCCTCTCTCCCTTTTTCCCTCTCTCCCTTCCTCTGTCCCTCCTTCTCCCTTTCTCTCTCTCTCCTCCCCCTCCCACTCTCTCCTCTCTGTCTCTCCTGCTAGGTCAACCCTTCCTCTCCTAACTCCCCACCCCCACCATGCTCCTGGACAGCGCCACCTCACTGCAGTCCAACCCCAAGGCCCACTGGAAGAAGCAACACAGCTGCCAGCTGCCAGGGTCCTTGAATCAGATACAAATCCCAGTGAATCTCTGGGCCATGATCTCCCCATCCCTGGAACTTCATCCAGTGAGAAAGGTTTAGCCTGAATCACCTCTCAACCTTGATGATCATAAAATCCTCTGGTCACATTTCCCCCACAGTTTCTTTAACAAGATGCATCAAGTCCAACCTACCTCATAGGACTGCACTGAGGACAGAGGTGGCAGCATCTGGGGAAAAATGAGTTGTGAAGAAATCAAAGAGGCTAGAATGTGGCTCAGTGGTAGAGCACCTGCCTAGAATCCCCCAGTGAGGGGCTGGGGTGTGGCTCAGTGGTAGAGCCCCTGCCTAGAATCCCCCAGTGAGGGGCTGGGGGCGTGGCTCAGTGGTAGAGCCCCTGCCAAGAATCCCCCAGTGAGGGGCTGGGGGCGTGGCTCAGTGGTAGAGCCCCTGCCTAGAATCCCCCAGTGAGGGGCTGGGGGCGTGGCTCAGTGGTAGAGTCCCCTGCCTAGAATCCCCCAGTGAGGGGCTGGGGGTGTGGCTCAGTGGTAGAGCCCCTGCCTAGAATCCCCCAGTGAGGGGCTGGGGGTGTGACTCAGTGGTAGAGCCCCTGCCTAGAATCCCCCAGTGAGGGGCTGGGGGCGTGGCTCAGTGGTAGAGCCCCTGCCTAGAATCCCCCAGTGAGGGGCTGGGGGCGTGGCTCAGCGGTAGAGCCCCTGCCTAGAATCCCCCAGTGAGGGGCTGGGGGCATGGCTCAGTGGTAGAGCCCCTGCCTAGAATCCCACAGTGAGGGGCTGGGGGTGTGGCTCAGCGGTAGAGCCCCTGCCTAGAATCCCCCAGAGAGGGGCTGGGGACGTGGCTCAGTGGTAGAGCCCCTGCCTAGAATCCCACAGTGAGGGGCTGGGGGTGTGGCTCTGGGGTAGAGCCCCTGCCTAGAATCCCCCAGTGAGGGGCTGGGGGCGTGGCTCAGTGGTAGAGCCCCTGCCTAGAATCCCCCAGTGAGGGGCTGGGGGTGTGGCTCAGTGGTAGAGCCCCTGCCTAGAATCCCTCAGTGAGGGGCTGGGGGTGTGGCTCTGGGGTAGAGCCCCTGCCTAGAATCCCCCAGTGAGGGGCTGGGGGCGTGGCTCAGTGGTAGAGCCCCTGCCTAGAATCCCCCAGTGAGGGGCTGGGGGTGTGGCTCAGTGGTAGAGCCCCTGCCTAGAATCCCTCAGTGAGGGGCTGGGGGTGTGGCTCAGTGGTAGAGCCCCTGCCTAGAATCCCCCAGTGAGGGGCTGGGGGTGTGGCTCAGTGGTAGAGCCCCTGCCTAGAATCCCTCAGTGAGGGGCTGGGGGTGTGGCTCTGGGGTAGAGCCCCTGCCTAGAATCCCCCAGTGAGGGGCTGGGGGCGTGGCTCAGTGGTAGAGCCCCTGCCTAGAATCCCCCAGTGAGGGGCTGGGGGTGTGGCTCAGTGGTAGAGCCCCTGCCTAGAATCCCTCAGTGAGGGGCTGGGGGGTGTGGCTCAGTGGTAGAGCCCCTGCCTAGAATCCCCCAGTGAGGGGCTGGGGGTGTGGCTCAGTGGTAGAGCCCCTGCCTAGAATCCCCCAGTGAGGGGCTGGGGGTGTGGCTCAGTGGTAGAGCCCCTGCCTAGAATCCCACAGTGAGGGGCTGGGGGTGTGGCTCAGTGGTAGAGCCCCTGCCTAGAATCCCTCAGTGAGGGGCTGGGGGTGTGGCTCAGTGGTAGAGCCCCTGCCTAGAATCCCCCAGTGAGGGGCTGGGGGTGTGGCTCAGTGGTAGAGCCCCTGCCTAGAATCCCCCAGTGAGGGGCTAGGGTGTGGCTCAGTGGTAGAGCCCCTGCCTAGAATCCCCCAGTGAGGAGCTGGGGGCGTGGCTCAGTGGTAGAGCCCCTGCCTAGAATCCCCCAGTGAGGGGCTGGGGGTGTGACTCAGTGGTAGAGCCCCTGCCTAGAATCCCCCAGTGAGGGGCTGGGGTGTGGCTCTGGGGTAGAAGCTAGTCTAGCATGCCTAAGGCTGGGTTCAATCCCAAGCAATACACACATATGTACATATGAATATAGAGAAGGGGGAGAAGGGATGAGAGACAGAGACAGACAGACAGACACACACACACACACACAGAGAGAGAGAGAGAGAGAGAGAGAGAGAGAGAGAGAGAGAGAGACTGGCTATGACAACCTCTCATCCTAAGAAGTAGAAACATGAAACATCTTACCAGACTGCAGAAGAGCCAGACAGAAAGTACTGGGAGCAGCAGCAGTATTGGAGGAGCTCACCCACCTTTTTGCCTCTAGCCTCTTCTTGGGGCTTTGGCATATTGTCGTACACAGTCTTTGGATTGTCTAGAGAGAGCAAACCACAGGCCAGAGTGAAAGTTAGGGTGGCATATAAGAAAAAGGTGCTGTTTTCCCAGAACCTTCCCTCTTCCCCAAGACTCTCTTCCCTATCACATTTCAGGTGAGACTAATAAGAGCATTTACTGATAGAAGGGAGGGAGGAAGTCTCGGTCCTCATCTGCCTGTGCTCATGAGCTGTGTGCATGGCTCGCCAAGGGCTTACTCTTAACCTTCATTAAACCGTTTCTCCTCTGTAAAACGGAGCTAGGACCCAGGTGTGCAGTTGCTGGCTGGTAATTCTAGCTACTTTGGAGACTGAGGCAGGAGGGTTACAGTTTAAATCCTCCGTGAGCTACCACACCAAGTTCAAGGCTACATGGGCAACTTGAAAGACCCTGTTTCAAGTTAAAAAAATTTTTTTTGGTTTTGTTTTTTCGAGACAGGGTTTCTCTGTGTAGCCTTGGCTGTCCTGGACTCCCTTTGTAGACCAGGCTGGCCTCGAACTCACAGCGATCCGCCTGCCTCTGGCTACTTGAGTGCTGAGATTAAAGGCGTGCGTCACCACGCCTGGTGAGTCCTGAGCTTCACACAGCAGCTTCCGCCCCACCCCTCACTGTCGCAAGAGCCTAGACTGTGGAGTCACTTACTGGGTCTGAGCTCTGGGGGGCTCTGCGTCACAGAGGTGGGTGTTGTAGTCTTGGGGTATGTATTGTCAGCTGATCTCTTGTGGATCCTGAAATGCCAAACCTCTCATCACCTCATGGGGTGGGTGGGCTCTTGTCTGTTTCCACAGGCTCTGTCTTGTCACCACCCCCATCCCCTTACTGCTCATGGGCAATGACCCCAAACATTCCGAATTCCCAGGGTGCACAGACAGGGATCAGTACCACGGAGAGCAGCCACTCCGCCTTAGCCTCCCGGATCCCTTACTTATTACCATCTGTCCTTTGTTCTGTAGAGGAAATAGCCCAGTCCTATCGCCAAAGCAAAGGCAACCAGGATCCCGATGACAACTCCAGCAATGGCTCCCGGAGACAGAGAGGACAACTGGGGACCTTGGTCAAGAGAGAAGAATCAAGACTTGCGCTCGGCACATTCCCTTCCCTGCCCCCAGCCCCATTCCAGAGCTTCTGGCTTTGTCTTCACCAACAGCGCAAGTAACTTGTTTCCCAGCCATTGGGACCCAGCAACTGATAGTGTGAACGGCATCCTCCCAGCTGTGTGACTTTGGGCATGGCGCTAAACCTCTCTGTGCATCAACTTTATCTTTGGTAACACGGGTTACTATAACTTCTATAGAGTTGCTAGAAAGATTAAACATGTAAGTATCTGTGTTAAATATGTGGATCTGTGGAAGCACCTGGACCCTTGAGAGGTGATCAGTATATAAATATGTGTTTGGCAGAACTGGTTATGTGGCTGGCTCAGGGCGTGGAACAAGGGAAAAAAATCTCTTGACTCTCCAGGGTAGTGTGACTCTGGGCAGATAAATTCATTCCAGAACCAAATTTTCTCAGTGACAATGAGGGAAGGGAGTACCCATTATTCAGGATGCTATAAAAGAAAAAAAATGAGAGGAGACCGCAGCTGATCGTCTCTGATATGGAGCAGGTGAATTCATAAACAGCTTGATGTTTGTCCATCCATTTCTGCCTAAGCCTTTCTCAGAGGGATGAGGGCCCAGGATTTGATGAAGTGGCCCTGGTTTGTGGAGTATCAGGATAGATCTTCCTGGGAGATCTCTCTCTCTCTCTCTCTCTCTCTCTCTCTCTCTCTCTCTCTCTCTCTCTCTCTCTCTCTCTCCCTCCCTCCCTCCCTCTCTCCCTCCCTCTTCCTCCCCCCTCTGTGTCCATAAATATGTACATATGAGAGAGACAGAGACAGAGAGACCTATTTCAAACACACTGATGCTGGTTGATAGCCCCAGCTCCTCACTGTTCAGCCATCCTATAGCCCAGAATTGTCTTTAAAACTGGGGAGCCTGGCTGGAGAGCTGGCTCAGAGGTTAAGAGCACTGACTGCTCTTCCAAGGGTCCTGAGTTCAATTCCCAGCGACCACATGGTGGCTCACAACCACCTATAATGAGATCTGGTGCCCTCTTCTGGTCTGCAGGTGAACATGCAAGCAGAATACTGTATACATAATAATAAACAAATCCTGAAAATAAAGCAAAACAAAACAAAAAAACTGGGGGACCTTTGCCTCCCAAGTGACTGGGATTACGTACCTGTACTATGTCTCCATGTTTAAAAGATTTGGTTTTTTTTATTATGTTAAAAATTTATGCCCGCGTAGTGTGTGTGCACACATGCACGTGTGTCTCTCTGTATGTATGTGTCTGTGCTCGTGTGAGTGCAGGGGTTCTCAGAGACCAGAAGCATTGAATCTCCACAGGACTGGAGTTGCAGGCAGTCGTGAACCACCCAGCGTGTGTGCTGGAAACCACGCTCAGATCCTTCTCCAGAGAAGCCGGAGTTCGTAACTTCTGAGCCGCCTCTCCAGCCCGTTAAGGTGCTTTTGTCCGGGATTTTATTGCAGCAATGAGCCAGGTAACTACTCTACTAACTCTATAGATCTTTGAGGAGATCCAATGGGACCACGCATGGAACCCACTAGAACATTCGACGATGCATGAGAGAAGCGTGACAAGATGCAGCGGGGATGGGGCTAACTGACGTCAGGGAGGCGCTAAGAACCGACACTTGGCACACGGCCTCATTTAAGTTCCCGCGAGCATCAGTCGAGCTCACTAGCTTGCTTCTCTTAGGCTCAGCGTCTCCAGTTATCAAACGGTCTTCACAGGGGCAGACACTTGCTGTGGACACGGAATGGAGTCGTTGGGGGAAGCTATGTGGGATCTTTGGCTTGGAGGACAACCGAGAACTGTGCTCTGGGGTGCTTAGCATGGTCTCAAACACCAGAGACAGGCCTCTCACATTAGGTCTCAGCCTCTCCTGTGTGGTGGAGATAGTAGCAGGCTCATCCCATAACTGACTGGCACTGGGTACCAAGACGCATTTGCTCACTGGGCGGTGGTGGCGCACGGCTTTAATCCCAGCACTCGGGAGGCAGAGTCAGGTGGATCGCTGTGAGTTTGAGGCCAGCCTGGTCTATAATGCGAGTCCAGGACAGCCAAGGCTACACAGAGAAACCCTGTCTCAAAAAACCAAAGAAGAAGAAGAAGGAGGAGGAGGAGGAGGAGGAGGAGGAGGAGGAGGAGGAGAAGAGGAAGAAGAATTTGCTCAGCAGTAGAATACTTGTATAGAATCCCCCAGTAAGGGGCTAGGGGTGTGGCTTGGTGCTAAGTAGAAAGAAAAAAGAAAAAGAAATCTAGGGCCAGCCTGGGCTACACAGAGACCTTCTCTCTCTCTCTCTCTCTCTCTCTCTCTCTCTCTCTCTCTCTCTCTCTCTCTCTCTCTCTCTCTCTCACACACACACACACACACACACACACACACACACACACACACACACACACACACACACACACAAAGTGTCATGAGACTGGAGGGAAGGCTCAGTGAAGAGCACATACTGCTTTTAAAGAGATCCCAAACTTCCCCAGCATCCAGGTCTGGAAGCTCACAACTACCTACATAACTCCAGGGGCTCTGGCGCCCTCTTCTGGCCACCGAGGGCATTCACGTACACATACCCGTAAGCATAATTAAAGAACTTTTAAAGCAACCGTGCAAAACCATTCACAGGTAAGAAAGACGAGGTTTGAACAACTCAGACAGGTTGCTGGAGCACATCTTAGAAAGTATAGGCTGATCTGGAGAGACAGCTCAGCCATTTAAAAAGTGCAAGTTAGGAAAGTATAGGCTGAAAAAAAAAAAAGAAAGAAAGAAAGCATAGGCTGTCTGAGGCATGAGGAGTTGAGATTCTATGGCTCTGGACTAGAAATCTAGCTATAGCCACTGTCACCTTTCAGACCACGCTAGGGGAAGGGTAGGGGGCTAGAGCCACAGTGTGGGGGGAACATGTGTATTCTAGACAAAAGGAGCATTGAGAAACTCACCCACCACCTTGACCAGGACAGAGGCGGATCGGGCCAGGCCGGTGACATCGTTGGAGCCTGTGCAGCTGTAAATGCCCTGATGTTCCTGCCTCAGTGGGTCAATGACCAGCAGCTCCCCGGTGTGCACCTCAGAGGAGTGCTCATGGGTCCAGTGATACCTGGCACCTGGTTGGGAGTCACCCCAGCAATGCAGAGTCAGGCTGGAGTTGAGCATTGCCTCGATGGTGCTGACCACTCCAGATGCTGAGCCCTGGGTGATGTCCACTCGATAAGGACCATCTGCAAAGTCAAACATCATGAGCCTACAATGCCATGGGCAAAATTGCCAGGTTTATTTTTTCTCTCTCTTTCTTCTACTCTTTTTTTTTCTTTTGCTTGTTTCTGTTTTGCTTGGGGTAGTTTGTTGTTGTTGTCGTTGTTGTTATTTTGATGATTTCTAAAATTTTTTTCTTTTGTTTGTTTGTTTTGTTTTTTGAGACAGGGTTTCTCTGTGTAGCCCTGGCTGTCCTGGAACTCACTCTGTAGACCAGGATGGCCCCTGCCTCCTCAAATGCTGGGATTAAAGGCGGCATGCACCACATCTGCCGGGCAGCCTTTGGGTTTCTGGTTGGCTTTAGTTTGTTTTGAGATGAGGTCTCAAGTAGCCAAGGCTTAGTCTCAAACTCACTATTTAGCCAATAATGACCTTGAACTCCTGATTCTCCAGCCTCTGCCTTATGAGTAACTAGGACAGAAGCCATGTACAACCAACTACAGGAGGCTTAGCTTTCCTCCTCGGTTTGAACCAGAGGACTTCTAGCTATTACCTGGGAAACACAGACTTTTATGGGTTCTGTTATCTTGTTTTGTGCTAGATGTTTTGTTTGTTTGTTTGTTTGTTTTGAGACAGGGTTTCTCTGTATGTAGCCCTGGCTATCCTAGAACTCACTATGTAGACCAGTATGGTTTCGAATTCACAGGAATCCACCAGCCTTTGCCTCCGGTGTGCTGGAATTGAAGGCATGCACCACCACACCCAGCTTTGGTTTTCATTGGAAACTTGTGAGTACATGTATGTTTGTGTATGTTTGTGTATGTATGGATATTGCAGGTGGGTGTAGTAGTCTCCCTGACCTGTCTTATCAGCCTATGCCTCTTGTGTCTTTTTATTACATTTTCCTTCATTTGTAGCAAGAAGCATACATGCAGCACGGCATGTGTGCGGAGGTCAGAGGGCAACTTGCAGAAGCTGGGTTTCTGCTTCCACCCTGTGGGTCCTGAGGACTGAACTCAAGTTGTCAGGCTGTGCTGCAGGCACCCTTCCACCCTGAGCCATCCCGCTGGCCCGTGTTTATCTTTTTTAAGGTCTGTCCGCTACACCACTATACGAGTTGCATAAGACCTGAGACGCAGCTTTGTCCGGTGCCCAGATTCGTGCCCAGCCTTCAAAAGGGTTTCGTAATGGAAATTCTTGTTTCCTTGTAAACTCGGGTATGTTACGTAAATATGCTTTTGTTTTAATCCCAAGTGCGGGATTTTAGTCTGGGGTTTAGTTTGTCCACAGCGGATAACTGTCTTGTGTGGGGCGTGGCCTTTGCCAGCTGGTAACGGCCTGCCTCGTGCGGCATGGGGAGGGGCGTGGTCTAGGACTCTAAGGAGGATAAATAGGAGAGCCTGGAGAGAGAACGTGTGGTATGCAGTGGCAGCATGTGGTATGTAACAGTTTGGAGAGGCCAGAGACGGATGGTATGGTGGACGGAGAGAGATGTTTCAACACAGCAGCTCAGAGGAAACCGCTTGCTGTATTTGCTGTTGACGGATATTGGCATTGTGCCAAAGGAACCCAGTTGACTCTAAACAGCCAGGAGAAGTAAAGGGGTCTGCGCCCCCTCTCTCCCTAGCCTTCTCCCTCTCTTACCCACAGTTAAGGAGGTGGCAGAAGGGAGGTAGAGGCTTCAATACCCCCCAAAATAAAATAGAGTTAAAAAAGAGCATCAACAAGGGTTTAAATTAAGTGGTTCTCAGTATTCTTAATGCTGTGACCCTTTAATACAGTCCCCCATGTTGTGGTGACCCCACAACCACAAAATTATTTTCATTGCTACTTCATAACTGTAATTTTGCTACTGTTGTTAAGCACAGTGTAAATATTTTGGAGTTAGAAGGTTAATAAAAAAGTTATAACACACAGGTCGAGGACTACTGTGTGATGGGATAAACAACTAAAAGGTAAGGCTTTCTCTTTTCTTTCCTTCTCTTTTCCTTTCTTTTCATCTCCCCCCCCCCTTTGTTGCTGCTTTTATGTATTTCTCTTTTCAGATCATTGCTCACATCAAATTTGCAATCCCCCTGCCTCAGCCTCTCCTATGTTGGGATTATGGGTATGTACCACTGTGCCCAGAAAGAACAGACTTCTTAAAGGTGGTGGTAGGGAAAGGAGGAAGGAAGGGAGGTGAAGGCCCAGACCCCACTACTCACAGTTGACGGTGAGCCTCAGAGGAGCACTGCGTGCCCGACTACCCCAGTTCCACACCTCACACTCATAGGGCCCAGTGTCATCTCTCTGAAGGCCGTGGATGGTCAGAGTTCTGTTTTGGGGTGACAGTGTTAGGTGCTCACTAGTCCTGAGGGGCTGACCCCTCAGAAACCATTGGACATCGACCCCCTGGTGGCTGGTTTTGCAGGTCAGAGACACAGAGGTTTCATTCTCCACAAGATCCAAGGCTGGGAACTCGATAGAGGGTGCAGTCACTTTTTCTGGAAACACACGGGGATGCAGGCTCAGGAACAAGGATTCCTAAGATGCCTCAATAGCAGTAGTGGTACACTCCTTTGATCCCAGCACTTGGAAGGCAGGAGGATCTATGTGATCCCAAGGCCAGCCTAGTCTGCATAGCCAGTTACAGGCCAGCGGGGCTGCATAGTGAAACCCTGTCTCAAAACAACAAAAGCAAAAACCACCCTGCATTTTCCAGTGTGTGTGTGTGTGTGTGTGTATGTGTGTGTGTGTGTGTGTGTGTGTGTGTACATGCTTTTGTTTGCTACTAGACCACATACTGAATATTGTGGGACACAGGTGGCTTCTGTGGATGAACAGGCATTCAAGAACGTAGTGTAAGAATGTTAAGTGAAGGTTGGGGATTTAGCTCAGTGGTAGAGCGCTCGCCTAGCAAGCACAAAGTCCTGGGTTCACTCCTCAGCTCTGAAAACAAAACAAAGTTTCTTGGGGTTGTAGAGATGGCTCAGTGGTTAAGAGCAATGCCTGCTCTTCCAAAGGACCCGGGTTAAATTCCCAGCACCCACATGGCAGCTCACAACTGTCTGTAACTCTAAGATCTGACACCCTCACACCAATGCACATAAATTAAAAATTAAATAAAATATTTAAAAAAAGAATGTTAAGTGGCCAGACATGGTGGTGCACGCCTTTAATCCCAGCACTCGGGAGGCAGAGGCGGGCAGATTTCTGTGAGTTCGAGGCCAGCCTGGTCTACAAAGTGAATCCAGGATGGCCAAGGCTACACAGGAAAACCCTGCCTCGAAAAAGAGTATGTGAGATTTGAGTGTGTTTTGTAAGGACTGCTGTTTTTGTACCTGCTCTATGTGGTGGATTGTGAATGTGAAGTGTATGAGCAGCATGCGCATACACTCCATGTTACACACACACACACACACACACACACACACACACACACACAATCTTGTATCTGGGTGTATCTTCCATATCTGTGATATTGTATATGTCATGGTACATATTCAGTGTTTCTTACATGCTTTGTGGAAGACTGCTATATGTCTGGTATGCATACGTATATTGCCTGAGTTCATATATTTTTTTGCTGTTTGTTTTGTGGTATCAGGAACTCAACATAGGGCCTCCTAAATCCTAAATGAGTGCTCTTCCACTAAGCCACGCCCCAAACCCCTCACTGGGGGATTCTAAGCCGGGGCTCTACCACTGAGCCACATCCCCAGCCCCTCACTGGGGGATTCTAGGCAGGGGCTCTACCACTGAGCCACACCCCAGCCCCTCACTGGGGGATTCTAGGCAGGGGCTCTACCACTGAGCCACGCCCCCAGCCCCTCACTGGGGGATTCTAGGCAGGGGCTCTACCACTGAGCCACACCCCAGCCCCTCACTGGGGGATTCTAGGCAGGGGCTCTACCACTGAGCCACGCCCCCAGCCCCTCACTGGGGGATTCTAGGCAGGGGCTCCACCACTGAGCCACACCCCCAGCCCCTCACTGGGGAATTCTAGGCAGGGGCTCTACCACTGAGCCACACCCCCAGTCCCTCACTGGGGAATTCTAGGCAGGGGCTCTACCACTGAGCCACACCCCCAGCCCCTCACTGGGGGATTCTAGGCAGGGGCTCTACCACTGAGCCACACCCCCAGCCCCTCACTGGGGGATTCTAGGCAGGGGCTCCACCACTGAGCCACACCCCCAGCCCCTCCCTGGGGGATTCTAGTCAGGGGCTCTACCACTGAGCCACACCCCCAGTCCCTCACTGGGGAATTCTAGTCAGGGGCTCTACCACTGAGCCACACCCCCAGCCCCTCACTGGGGGATTCTAGGCAGGGGCTCTACCACTGAGCCATGCCCCCAGCCCCTCACTGAGGGATTCTAAGCAGGGGCTCTACCACTGAGCCACACCCCCAGCCCCTCACTGAGGGATTCTAGGCAGGGGCTCTACCACTGAGCCACACCCCCAGCCCCTCACTGAGGGATTCTAGGCAGGGGCTCTACCACTGAGCCACACCCCCAGCCCCTCACTGAGGGATTCTAGGCAGGGGCTCTACCACTGAGCCACACCCCCAGCCCCTCACTCGGGGATTGTAGTCAGGCACTTTACCAGGGATCATTGAACTCAGTGGTATTCTGAGGCAGGGTCTCACTTAGTTACACACACTGGCCTTGAACTATGTAGCCTTGAAGGTTTGTTTTTTAATTTGTTTTATTCAGGTGGCGACATGGCTCAGTGGGTAAAGGGACGTCCTTCTTTCCTGCAAGTCTAATGACCTGAGTGTGATCTTCAGGGCTCAAATGGTGAAAGGAATAAGCCAACCTGTTCTGCGACCTACACTGCGACCTACACTGTGGCACATGTACATACACACACACACACACACACAGTCAATCAATATTATGTACATGTGTATACAGTCAATTAATATTATGCATGCATGTACACAGTCAGTCAGTATTATGTATGCATGTATATGGCATATGGGGCAGGCATATGACGCTGTGTATGTGAAGGTCAGAGGACAATTCTGCAGGGTTGACTCTTTTTCCCTCTTCGTGGGTTCTAAGGATCAAACTCAGGTCTTCCAGCAAATGCTTGATGCCTTGAGCCATTTCCCACCCATCCTTCAACTTACAATCCAAAAGCTGAGAGTACATGTCGAGTCTGTCTGTATAGTTTGTATCGGTTTTACACATATGGAGGTTGTGAAATAGGTTTGTATGTTTTTTATGGGGAGAAGGGTTTGAGACAGGATCTCTCTTTTATGTCCTGCAACTCGCTACGTAGACCAGGCTGGCCTTGAACTCATAGAGACCCACCTGCCTCTGACTCCTGAATGCTGGAATTAAAGTGTGCCACCATGCCCAGCTAACTTATATATTTTTTTTTATGTTTTATGTATTTTTGTTTGGCTGGCTGGCCTCGAACTCACAGCAACCCTCCTGCCTCTGCCTCCTTAGTGCTGGGATTAAAGGCATGCGCCGCCATGCCTGGCTATGTTTTATGTCTTAAATGTCAGAGATTTGAGTGGTTGTGATTTGGAGTGGATGCTGAGTGTCTCTGATGTGTATTCATGTCGTGTGCATGTTTATGTGTTTTATGTAAGTGTGCCGTGAGCTTCGGTATTATTCCACATGTGTTGTATGTGATACATGCATATCTGTGCTGTGTACATGTGCCATGTGTCATATATAGGTCATACATATGAGTGGCTGGGGCTGGAGAGGTAAATCAGTGGTTAAGAGCCCTGGCTACGCTTGCGGAGGAGCTGGGTTCGGTCCTTAGCACCCACACAGAAGCTCACAATCATCTGTAACTCCAGTTCCAGGGGATCTGATTCCCCCTTCTGGCCTCTACAGGTACTGCATCTACATGGTGCATATCCATGCCTGTACACAAAACATGCACACACATTTAAAATAGATCATGTGTGCGTGTGGGTCAGTGTCTACTGTATGTGTATGCGTTGTATGTCTTTGATGTGCTTGCTCTGAATTTTGTACTGAGTATACGTATCCATTATGCATGTGTTGTAGGTATTTGTATCTTCCCTGAGTGTGTTGTATGCCTCAGGTACTGTGTGTTGTGTGTATGTCTACAAGTTGCGTGTGTCTGTTGCATGTGTGAGAGCAGCCTGAGCACATAATCACTATTCTAGTGTATATGGAGTGAGGGCTGTGTTAATTTGTCTAGAAAGACAAACAACTCCTTCCTATTCAGAGAATCAAACCATGGACACCCACGGAGAGCCAAGAAGGTCTTGAAGATGTGGCAGGCTGGAGCTGTGTCCTTCCCTGAGGTAACAGGCCTGCTCTGCGACCCACCACATGGAAAGTCATCCGACCTCTGCCTCCTCCTCAAATACTGAGGTGTGTGTATGGCATGGAGGGTTGACTCTGCGGCTTAGCTTTTCCTTGAGAATGTGACTGCTATCTCTGTTTCTTTAAAACATCACCTAGAAAGCCAGGTGGTGGTGGCACACGCCTTTAATCCCAGCACTCGGGAGGCAGAGGCAGGTGGATCGCTGTGAGTTTGAGGCCAGCCTGGTCTACAAAGTGAGTCCAGGACAGCAAAGCTACACAGAGAAATCCTGCATTGAAAAACCGAAAAAATAAAATAAAATAAAACATCACCTAGACTCTGAATGCACCCAGGTAACCACAGAATACCCCAAATCCCAGATTAAATCTCTGGTCCCATGTGAAACCTCAGCTTCTGATCCGTAAAGACACAAAGAGAAACCAGAAAATAACACTCACCAAGCACTTGGACTTGAACAACACCCAGTCGGGACAACCTGGTGACACTGTTGTTCACCAGGCACCTGTACACGCCTTCATGTTCCCTGGACACGCCAGGGATAGTGAGTGTCCCTGTGGTGGGGGACTGGATGGAGTCAGTGGGGAGGTACCAGGTATAAGCAGGGGTAGGGCAAGACTGTGTTTCCACCCAGAAGTTCACAGGGTGGCCTTCCATCACCTCAACCACATCCCCAGTGGCTACTCCGGAGTCCAGCTTGATTGTCACAGGGTCAGGACCATCTGAGAGGGTGGGGGAAAGTATGGCAGAGACCTTAGAATCAGCATCAGATCACTTAACACTCTAAGTATTGCATTCTTCTCCATTCAATTCCAAGGGAGTGCGGATCTGATGGAGGAGGGGGTCTGATGGAAGTGAGGATCTGATGGAAGTGGGGATCTGATGGACGTGAGGATCTGATGGAGGTGGGGATATGATGGAGGTGAGGATCTGATGGAGGTGAGGATCTGATGGAGGAGGGGATCTGATGGAGGTGAGGATCTGATGGAGGTGAGGATCTGATGGAGGTGAGGATCTGATGGAGGTGGGGATCTGATGGAGGAGGGGATCTGATGGAGGTGAGGATCTGATGGAGGTGAGGATCTGATGGAGGTGAGGATCTGATGGAAGTGGGGATCTGATGGAGGTGAGGATCTGATGGAGGTGAGGATATGATGGAGGTGAGGATCTGATGGAGGTGAGGATCTGATGGAGGAGGGGATCTGATGGAGGTGAGGATCTGATGGAGGTGAGGATCTGATGGAGGTGGGGATCTGATGGAGGTGGGGATCTGATGGAGGTGAGGATCTGATGGAGGAGGGGATCTGATGGAGGTGAGGATCTGATGGAGGTGAGGATCTGATGGAGGTGAGGATCTGATGGAGGAGGGGATCTGATGGAGGTGAGGATCTGATGGAGGTGAGGATCTGATGGAGGTGAGGATCTGATGGAGGAGGAGATCTGATGGAGGTGAGGATCTGATGGAGGTGAGGATCTGATGGAGGTGAGGATCTGATGGAGGTGAGGATCTGATGGAGGAGGGGATCTGATGGAGGTGAGGATCTGATGGAGGTGAGGATCTGATGGAGGTGAGGATCTGATGGAGGTGAGGATCTGATGGAGGTGGGGATCTGATGGAGGTGGGGATCTGATGGAGTAGGGGATCTGATGGAGGTGAGGATCTGATGGAGGTGAGGATCTGATGGAGGAGGGGATCTGATGGAGGTGAGGATCTGATGGAGGTGGGGATCTGATGGAGGTGGGGATCTGATGGAGGAGGGGATCTGATGGAGGTGAGGATCTGATGGAGGTGGGGATCTGATGGAGGTGGGGATCTGATGGAGGTGAGGATCTGATGGAGGTGAGGATCTGATGGAGGTGAGAATCTGATGGAGGTGGGGATCTGATGGAGGAGGGGATCTGATGGAGGTGAGGATCTGATGGAGGAGGGGATCTGATGGAGGTGAGGATCTAATGGAGGTGGGGATCTGATGGAGGTGAGGATCTGATGGAGGTGGGGATCTGATGGAGGTGAGGATCTGATGGAGGTGGGGATCTGATGGAGGAGGGGATCTGATGGAGGTGGGGATCTGATGGAGGTGAGGATCTGATGGAGGTGGGGATCTGATGGAGGTGGGGATCTGATGGAGGAGGGGATCTGATGGAGGTGGGGATCTGATGGAGGAAGGGATCTGATGGAGGTGAGGATCTGATGGAGGTGAGGATCTGATGGAGGTGAGGATCTGATGGAGGTGGGGATCTGATGGAGGTGGGGATCTGATGGAGGAGGGGATCTGATGGAGGTGAGGATCTGATGGAGGTGAGGATCTGATGGAGGTGAGGATCTGATGGAGGTGGGGATCTGATGGAGGTGAGGATCTGATGGAGGTGAGGATCTGATGGAGGTGAGGATCTGATGGAGGCGAGGATCTGATGGAGGTGAGGATTTGATGGAGGTGGGGATCTGATGGAGGTGAGGATCTGATGGAGGTGGGGATCTGATGGAGGTGGGGATCTGATGGAGGTGGGGATCTGATGGAGGAGGGGATCTGATGGAGGTGAGGATCTGATGGAGGTGAGGATCTGATGGAGGTGAGGATCTGATGGAGGTGGGGATCTGATGGAGGTGAGGATCTGATGGAGGTGAGGATCTGATGGAGGTGGGGATCTGATGGAGGAGGGGATCTGATGGAGGTGAGGATCTGATGGAGGAGGGGATCTGATGGAGGTGAGGATCTGATGGAGGTGAGGATCTGATGGAGGTGGGGATCTGATGGAGGTGAGGATCTGATGGAGGTGGGGATCTGATGGAGGTGAGGATCTGATGGAGGTGAGGATCTGATGGAGGTGGGGATCTGATGGAGGTGGGGATCTGATGGAGGAGGGGATCTGATGGAGGTGAGGATCTGATGGAGGTGAGGATCTGATGGAGGTGAGGATCTGATGGAGGTGATGATCTGATGGAGGTGGGGATCTGATGGAGGTGAGGATCTGATGGAGGTGGGGATCTGAAGGAGGTGGGGATCTGATGGAGGTGAGGATCTGATGGAGGTGAGGATCTGATGGAGGTGGGGATCTGATGGAGGTGAGGATCTGATGGAGGTGGGGATCTGATGGAGGTGAGGATCTGATGGAGGTGAGGATCTGATGGAGGAGGGGATCTGATGGAGGTGAGGATCTGATGGAGGTGGGGATCTGATGGAGGTGAGGATCTGATGGAGGTGGGGATCTGATGGAGGCGGGGATCTGATGGAGGAGGGGATCTGATGGAGGTGAGGATCTGATGGAGGTGAGGATCTGATGGAGGTGAGGATCTGATGGAGGCGAGGATCTGATGGAGGTGAGGATCTGATGGAGGTGGGGATCTGATGGAGGAGGGGATCTGATGGAGGTGAGGATCTGATGGAGGTGGGGATCTGATGGAGGAGGGGATATGATGGAGGTGGGGATCTGATGGAGGTGAGGATCTGATGGAGGTGAGGATCTGATGGAGGTGGGGATCTGATGGAGGTGAGGATCTGATGGAGGAGGGGATATGATGGAGGTGAGGATCTGATGGAGGTGGGGATCTGATGGAGGTGGTGATCTGATGGAGGTGGCTTTTTTTTTATAGAAGTATTGTTTAGAAACATGGGTTTTAATTTACTACATTGGATATTTCTGATTGAATCCTATACGAATATCAGTTTCCTGCTTAAAGCCTACATTTGTTTTCTGTCCTATGGGGACATGCTTTGGATCAAATCCAGGGCCTCATGTTCTAGACAAAGTCTTTACTTCTAGACCCCACTTTCATTTAAGAGGCGCCATTTTAGAGCATGGGACTGAATGTGGGTGCCAAGGAAGTGAGCGTCAGCAATGAATAAAGGAAACCGGAAGACTCACAGTTCACACCCAGCATGGCGACGTTACTTCTCCGAACCTCAGCGTCACGCCACACGTTGCACTGGTAAGACCCTGCGTCCCCTCGGTCAACGGTGAGGATGGTGAGGGTCTTGTCATCTGCAGACAGCATCATGCTCTCCTTCAACACGAGGGGAGAGTTGTTGACGACCCAGTGGATGGTGGCATTGTCAGCCTTGGTGTCACAGTAGAAGATGGCCATTTCCCTCTGCTCCGTGACAGTGCTCTGCATGGCTGAGAGGGTGGGCTTGTCCAGTGGAGCTGCAGAGAGTGAGAGGAAGAAGTAATGGCAGCAGGGCAGAGAGACACACTTAGAAGAGCAGGATAGTCACAGAAGGATCTGAGGAGTCTGGAAAGGATTAGAATGGCCAAAAAGACATCCTGGAGATGGACTAGAATCACTGGGTGTCCAGTCTAACACCAGTATGCTTGAACTATGTGTGAACTTCAAAAAAAAAGGTTTCTTTTTTCATGTGTATTCCTCTGTGTGTGGTTATAAGCACACATGTGTGCAGTGCCTGTGGAGGCCAGGAGAGGGCGCTGGACTTCCTTGGAGCAGAAGTTACAGGCGGTTGTCAGCTGCTGTGTGGGTGCTGGGAACTGACGTCGTGGCCGTTGCAAGAGCAACAAGCGCCCTTAACGCTGGCCCGTCTCCCCAGCGCCAATGGGGTGAACTTTCGCATCCTCTTTCAGTTCTCTTGGAACCATTGAACGGGACCGTGGAGACGATGCAGAGGGTGAGGGGCATGTCAGGGGACATCAGGATGTCTCCCACAGTCCCTGGGCCCCAGCTGCTGATGTGAGCTGAGAGGCTGTGTGGTTGGGTGGGTGGAGGTGAAACCCTGGGAGAGTAGCTTTAAGGATTACAGCTTGGCCCCTCCTCCTTCCAGAACTGTCTCGGCTCTGCCGATGTGTGAGAAACAGTTGCCCCCTGCTTCCATGCCCCTCTTACCACAGCGGGCTGGATCTCCTTACGTCTGGGCTAAAATAAACCCTTCCTCCCTTCAACTGTTACCGTCACAAGGAAAGCAACTGAGTCTGGAGAGAGAGAGAGAGAGATGGCTCAGTGGTTAAGATCACCAGCTGCCCTTGCAGAGGACCTGAATTTAATTCCCAGCACCCACATCGGGCATCTCACAGCCACCTGGAACTCCAGCTCCAAGGGATCTGATATTCTCCTCTGGGCACCATAGGTGGACACACACACGTGTAAAAATAAGTCTTGAATATAACTAATACACAAGGCCATTCTATGTTGATGCAAAAGAGAAGCAAACTTTGGTTGTTGTTGTTGTTGTTGTTGTTGTTTTCAAGTCAATGTTTCTTTGTAGGGATGTAGTTCCAGCCCTGGCTGTCCTAGAACTCGCTCTGTAGACCAGGCTGGCCTCAAACTCACAGAGATCTACCTGCCTTTTCCTCCCGAGTGCTGGGATTAAAGGGGTGCGCCACCACTGCCCAGCTTGAGAACCCAACTCTTTCTTTATATATATATATATATATATATATATATATATATATATATATATATATTTATTTATTATGTACAATGTTCACCTGCAGGCCAGAAGAGGGCGCCAAAACTCATTATAGATGGTTGTGAGCCACCATGTGGTTGCTGGGAATTGAACTCAGGACCTCTGGAAGAGCAGCCGGTGCTTTTAACCTCTGAGCCATCTCTCCAGTCCCCGAGAACCCAACTCCTAACAACAGCAAGGGCCCCTAGCCATTTCTTAGCCAACCTCTGCATTACCTGCAGCCATGACAGCTACAGTCCATCCCTTTACTGCTGCCTTCAACATGACTGACTGGACCAGCCCTCACAAGAACCTAGCTAAACCAATCACATGTCTCCTCTTGGGAACCTTGGCTACTGCCCTATTTAGCATTAACTATCAACTCGACATGGCCTAGAATCATCTGCAAAGAGTCTTAACTGAATCAATTGCCTTTATCAGATTGGTCTGTAGATATGTCTATGAGAGGTTGATTATCTTGTAGGTTTTAATTGATGCAGGAGGGCACAGCCCACTGTGAGTGGCACAATTCCCTAATCAGGTGGTCCTGGGCTACATAAAAAAAAAAAAAAGCCAGCCACGCCTGAGCCTATGGGTGAGCCGAGCAGCATTCCTCTATGGTTCCTGCTGTACTTTTTTTTGGCTCAGTGAGTTCCCCCAATCAGGGGTAATATTGCAGGGAAGCACATGACTCCTGGCTTCAGGTTTCTGCCTTAAGTTCTGAGCCCCCCAACTTCCACCAATGAAGGAGTAGGCCCTAGAAATGTTAAGGTGGAATTAACCCTTCCCTCCCTGGATCTGCTTTTGGTCAGAGTGTTTCAGTACAGCACCAGAAAGGAGACCGGAACATGTATGGAACCCAGAGAGAGGCATCTCCGTTGTATGTCAACTTGACACAAGCGAGAGCTGTTTGGGAAGAGGGAAACTCAGCTATCCAACTGAGGGAATGTCCCCGCCGGGCTGGCCTGTGGGAAAGTCTGTGGCATGTTTTCCTGACTGATGGCTGATGTGGGGAGGCTCGGCATACTGTAGGCTGTGTCTCCCCTGCAGGCTGGTAGTCCCGGCATCTGTATAAAAGCAGGCTGAGCGGGCCCACTGGGAACCATCCAGTAAGCAGCACTCTTCCATGGCCTCTGGGATGCTCCTGCCTCCAGGGTCTTGAAATATTTGAGTTTCTGCCTTGAGTTCCTTCAGTGGACTGTGACCCGGGATATGTAAGCCAAATAAACCTTTTCCTCCCTGTGGTGGTCTAAATAAAAACAAACAAACAAAAAAACAGTCTCCAGGGGCTGGAGAAATGGCTCAGAGGTTAAGGGCACTGACTGCTCTTCCAGAGGTCCTGAGTTCAATTCCCAGCAACCACGTGGTGGCTCACAACCATCTATAGTGAGATCTGGCGCCCTCTTCTGGTGTGCAGGTGTACATGCAGGCAAAGTGCTTATACATAATAAATAAATAAATAAATAAATAAATAAATAAATAATTCACCTTCATGTATGCCCGCCCACCAGAAGAGGGCGCCAGCATTAAAGTGAGTCTCGATCAGAAATTTCCAGACTTGACTCATTATTTCTTGCATCTCTGTAACCCCACTTTCAATCCCCACTCCCTCTTTCAGGTGAACCCCGATTTGTCCCGTGGACCAGGACACATCAGTATCTTTTCACAACAATAGAACAGTGACTAAGACATGCCCTAAGATTCTTTATAGAAAACCTTAACTAAGACATAAATTAGTACTGGGCCCTGGGATATTGCTGTGACAGACCTGATCACGTTTTTGGTGGAGGAAGGTGGAAGGACTCTGGGACTTTGGGTTAGAAAAGCCATTGATCTGTGAGTTCGAGGCCAGCCTGGCCTATAAAGTGAGTTCCAGGACAGCCAAGGCTGCACAGAGAAACCCTGCCTCAAAAAAGAAAAAAAAAAGAAAGAAAAAAGAAAAGCCATTGAGTTCTCAGAGCTCAGTAACTAGCTGTGGAACTTAGAAGCTCATGCTGAGAGAAGGGAAGACTGTAAGAGCCTGCCTTGGGAAGTTTCCGAGGGAAAGTTTGAAAGTCCATTAAAGACTCTTATCAGCCGGGCGGTGGTGGCATATGCCTTTAATCCCAGCATTCAGGAGGGAAATCTTTGTGACTTCAAGGCCAGCCTAGTCTACAAAGAGAGTCCAGGACAGCCAGGGCTACACAGAGAAACCCTGTCTTGTTTTTTGTTGTTGTTGTTGTTGTTGTTGTTGTTTTTGTTTGTTTTTTAAAGACTCTATTGGGGTCATTCACCATGTTGACTTAAGAACCACTAACTTGAAACTTTTGCTTTACTGGGACGGCGGTAGATGCTGGTCAGCTGGGGCTGAAGAATCAAGAGGAGACCAGCATGGTTGAGGTAGAAATGTGCAAAGTGTTAACTTAGGGTCAGCACACAGGAGCTGCTGTCCAGAGGGGTCTGAGGCTGCGGCTCATGCTGATAGTTGATCTTGGGAAGAGTCACCCGGGCAGTACTGGTTTTGTAGGCGTGGAGAGGTCAAAGAGAGCAGGTTAAGGCTTGGCAACTGTATGGCAGGGCTGGAGGCTGCCCAGGAGAGGCCACTAAGTCAAAGTGTAGCCTCAGCTGCAGCCAAAACCCCAGGATTGAGGGAGTCCCGGAGAAAAGTGGGGTGGGGGTGGGGGGGGTGGCAGTGTTCGAGTTCCTGAAGAGAGCTCAGAAGAAGCTACTGGCGAAAATATAACCCAGTTGCAACAGAAGACCGTAGCGTTTTGGAGATCCTAGTACTATGGGATGGCTGCCCAGAAGAGTAACTGCCGCGGAGGGGAGCTGGCCTGAGCCTGAGAGATGTGCTGTGTGAGCTGTGCTTAGCCTCCGGAGCCTAGGAGATCATAAGCCCAAGAAGCGTGACGTTGAGCTGCACACTGGACTTAGGATCAACAATGCTATCTCGGGGGCAAATAGAAAAAGGGCTGCTTCTCGTTGAGTAGTGACGTGTTAACATGGGACTCGTTGGGCTAGCTGGTTTGATTACAGCCATAGAACCCTTAATTAAGTAAGGCACTCTGTAAACACAGACGCATCATCGAGCGTGAGCTCGTTTTGTGCTCTCATCACGCAACCCGCCGTGAGTCGGGGGCTGTCTGGGAAGAGCATCCAAAGGCAGCGTACCTCTCTCCCTTTCGGGGTTGCTAAGCAGGTCAGCGTGGCGGGTGAAGCGGGCAGCGGCTGGAGGGTTCCACGCGGTCAGAAGAGAAGCTGCGAGGGGAGAGAGGAGAGACACTGAGGGAAGGAGAGATATCGTTGTTCCGTCTTCCGAGCGGGGCTGGCCTGTAATCCCTCCTGGGACTCGGGTGTCAGAGGCAGGAGGATCCCACGTTTGAAGCCAGCCTGTCACCCATAGTAAGCCTCTGTCTCACAACAGAAATCAAACAACAACAAAAGCAAAGCCTGGCTCAAAGGCTCACACCTTTAAGCCCAGCGCTCAGGAGACAGAGGCAGGAAGGAGAGCTCTGTGAGTTCAAGGCCTGCCTGGTCTACATAGGGAGACCCCAGAACCCTAACTCCCATCGCTTAAAAAAAAAATGGAGAGAGCCGGGTAGTGGTGGTGCATACCTTTAATCCCAGCATTTGGGAGGCAGAGGCAGGTGGATCATTGTGAGTTCAAGGTCACCCTGGCCTACAGATTGAGTCCAGGACAGGCAAGGCTACACAGAGAAACCCTGTCTCTAAAAAAACAAAAACACCAACAAAACAAAATGGAGAAGGGAAAAGAAAGATCAGTGTAGAGGCGGAAGTGGACGGAGGAGGAACAGGAGCAGATGGAAAAGCCGCTGCCAGACCATCCTCTGCAGAATGAGCTCTGAGGTCATATTACTGTCATGGTTAATCTCAACTGTCAACTTGTTGAAATCTAAAATCACCTGGGATACAGGGCATGCCCGTAGGGAATTATCTCCATTAGGAAGCAGGAAGACCAGTCCACTGTGGGTGGCACCATTCCTTGGGCTGGGATCCTGATTCAAAATGAGGAAGGAACTGAGGACAGCATTCATGGGTTGTTGGCATAATGTGATCAGCTGCCTCGTGCTCCTGTCGCGTGGTGGACTGGACCCTTGAACTGTGAGCCAAATAAACCCTTTCTGCCTTAATGTCCTTCCCGCTTACTGGCCCTGTGATGTGAGGAAATGCACCCGTTCTCTCTGAACCCTCAGTTTCCACATCTGGCAAGTTTGGCATGGCATTTTGCAATCTAGAGTGGTGCCAGGTGTAGTAATAAATATAGGCAAACGGACCGGGTGGTGGCGGTGGTGGTGCACACTTTTAGTCCCAGCATTTGGGAAGCGGAGGCAGGTGGCTCTCTGTGAGCTCTAGGCCAGCATGGTCTACAGAGCAAGCTCCAGGACAGCCAGGGCTATACAGGGAAACCTGTGTTTTGTAAAAAACATTGTGTTTGTGTGTGTGTGTGTGTGTAAGAGAGAGAGAGAGAGAGAGAGAGAGAGAGAGAGAGAGAGAGAGAGAGAGCGCAGAGGGTGAGAGTGCTGTTACCAGGTCCCAATTATTACTGTGCTCTCTTCTACCATTCATTCTATCTCTAAGGAAGGCACATGAAGCTCCTTCTTCACTTTTTAAGACCATCTAGGACCTAGAGCTGCAGCTCAGGGCTAAAATCCCTACCTAGAATCCCCCTGTGAGGGGCTGGGGGTGTGGCTCAGTGGTAGAGCCCCTGCCTAGAATCCCCCAGTGAGGGGCTGGGGCGTGGCTCAGTGGTAGAGCCCCTGCCTAGAATCCCCCAGTGAGGGGCTGGGGGTGTGGCTCAGTGGTAGAGCCCCTGCCTAGAATCCCCCAGGGAGGGGCTGGGGGCATGGCTCAGTGGTAGAGCCCCTGCCTAGAATCCCCCAGTGAGGGGCTGGGGGTGTGGCTCAGTGGTAGAGCCCCTGCCTAGAATCCCCCAGTGAGGGGCTGGGGTGTGGCTCAGTGGTAGAGCCCCTGCCTAGAATCCCCCAGTGTGGGGCTGGGGGCGTGGCTCAGTGGTAGAGCCCCTGCCTAGAATCCCCCAGTGAGGGGCTGGGGTGTGGCTCAGTGGTAGAGCCCCTGCCTAGAATCCCCCAGTGAGGGGCTGGGGGCGTGGCTCAGTGGTAGAGCCCCTGCCTAGAATCCCCCAGTGAGGGGCTGGGGGCGTGGCTCAGTGGTAGAGCCCCTGCCTAGAATCCCCCAGGGAGGGGCTGGGGGCGTGGCTCAGTGGTAGAGCCCCTGCCTAGAATCCCCCAGTGAGGGGCTGGGGGCGTGGCTCAGTGGTAGAGCCCCTGCCTAGAATCCCCCCAGTGAGGGGCTGGGGGTGTGGCTCAGTGGTAGAGCCCCTGCCTAGAATCCCCCAGTGAGGGGCTGGGGGCATGGCTTAGTGGTAGACTGGTTTCTTAACACTCACAACCCCTTAGATTTGACTCTTAGAGACACAAACATAGTCTCTTATTAGCACGCATTTACAGTGATGGTGCTGACCCTTTTGCTACCTGCACCGCTCTGCCTCCAATGCAGTTAGAGGTTAGGACCCCGGATCCCACAGGAGTGATGGACCTCGTCACCCACCTGCCTAGATGGGAAAGACCCTCCTCTAGAGAAAGTCCCCGGCCTGTCCTCCCCCTTCCTTCTTCTATCCCGACTTTAGTCCCCTCTGGGAGGAAGCAAACTTTACGGTGGATCTGTGCACACAACTGATAGCTTAGCCTCTTGAGAGGACCTGGAGTCTGCCGGACCTTCAGGTCAGCCACGAAGCTCTGACTTGGGGCGGGGGAGCCCTCGTCTCTGCGAAGGACCCATCACAAAATTACATCTTCACCCTCGAGCACTTTGCTTTATCAAAATACTCAGCAACCCCAATGTCTGTGTGTGTGCAAATGTGTGTGTGTGTGTCATGTATGCATGTGTATGATCAATGCACACATGTCTGTGTGGGTGCCCATGCCTGCGCGTGCACAGAGGGCAAAGGTCACCACCTATCATCCCGATCTCTCTCCACCTTATTTATTTGAGGCAAGGTCTCTCCCTGAATCTGAAAGTCACTTTTTTTGGGGGGGGAGGGGCAGCCATAAAGCTCCAGAAGCCCTTCCATCTTCATCCCACAAGGCTGAGGGTACAGGCTTGCACGAGCCCGTGTCTGGCTTGTCACGTGGTTCTGGGATCAGAGCTCAGGCCCTCAAAGCTGCCCATGTTCTCTTGACCATAGAGCCAATTATCAGGCCCCTTTCAGCTCAGATGCTCAACAGATGTAAATTTCATACCCATCCCACACTGATGTGTGGACCCCTGGGCTGTGACAACCCCTAACCTGTCTCACTCCCATTCAGCTATCTCTCTTAGGCACTCGCTCTCTGTCTCTCTGTCTCTGTCTGTCTGTCTGTCTGTCTCTGTCTGTCTCTCTGTCTCTGTCTGTCTGTCTGTCTGTCTCTTTCCCTCTTTCTCTCTCTCCCTCTCGCTCTCTCATCTAGTTCAGTCTCTCCCTGGTACAGACTCCACTATGTCTCTGTCTCTGTGTCTTTGTCTTTTTCTGCCTCTCTCTGTCTTTCTCTCTGTGTCTGTCTGTCTGTCTGTCTGTCTGTCTGTCTCTCTCTCTCTCTCTTCCCCTCTCCCTGGTACAGACTCCACTATGTCTCTGTCTCTGTGTCTCTGTCTTTTCTCTGTCTCTCTCTGTCTGTCTCTCTGTCTCTGTCTCTGTCTGTCTGTCTGTCTGTCTCTCTCTCTCTTCCTCTCTTCTCTCTCTCCCTCTCGCTCTCTCATCTAGCTCAGTCTCTCCCTGGTACAGACTCCACTATGTCTCTGTCTCTGTGTCTCTGTCTTTTTCTGTCTCTCTCTGTCTTTCTCTCTGTGTCTGTCTGTCTGTCTGTCTGTCTGTCTGTCTCCCTCCCTCCCTCCCTCCCTCCACCTGCAGCCACCCAACCACCCAGCGAAGTCTGTCTCCAGGAAGCAGAGTCCTTACCTGAGAGCAGATTCCTACCCACGGGCGGCCATGGAAGCCAGCAGGCCCCATGAGTCCTGGCTCCTGGCCTCAGTGTGCCAGGCCGTCCCTCTCCTGGCTGGCACCTATAGCCTGTCGCACAGAGTGGACAGAGGAACTTTGCCCCCACCTCTGCCTTCCTACCCACCCCTCACCACTACCCCGGGGGCTCACGCTCCTCTATCCCCACTCCACACAGACGGGACACCTTGAAACCTCAAGGCCCGGAACTGAGTCTGTTCTGGCCCACAGCAATGCTAATAAATTCAATAAAAGCCAGTCATTCTGAACTTAGGATAGCTAGGCCGGTTGCCAAGCTGGCCATGAGCTGCCGCGATATATTAATTAAATGAGCAAGCCGTGTAGGGGTGGGGTGGATCCTGGTCATAAAAGACAGTTGTGGGGTCAGGTGGCTGAGAGAATCTCAGAGGACAAAGAGCCCTCCTGGAAGAGGAGCCCTCTGAACATACAGGAAAGAGCATCAAACAGTCTTTAGTGTAAAAGGAAAGGAATTATTAGCTTGATGGCACAAACCTCGTATATCAGCCTTTAGAAGGCAGGAGGGTCAGGAGTTCGAGGCCAGCATGGGTCACACAGTGAGTTTGTTGTTGTTGTTGTTGTTGTTATTGTTGTTTCAGAAATAAAAACTAGGGGCTAGAGCCAGGCATGGTGGCGCACGCCTTTAATCCCAGCACTCAGGAGGCAGAGGCAGGTGGATCGCTGGGAGTTCAAGGCTAGCCTGGTCTACGAAGGTCAGAGAAACCTTGTCTCAGAAAACCAAAAAAAAAAAAAAAAAAAAAAAAAACAAAACAAAAACAAAAAACAAAAAAACCCAAACCCAAACCAAAAAAACAACTAGGGGCTGGAGAGATGGCTCAGTGGTCAAGAGAGCTAACTGCTCTTTCTTTCTTTCTTTCTTTCTTTCTATCTTTTTTTTTTTTTTTTTTTTTTTTTTTTTTTTTTTTGGTTTTTCGAGACAGGGTTTCTCTGTGTAACAGCTCTGGCTGTCCTGGAACTCACTCTGTAGCACAGGCTGGGCTCAAACTCACAGAGACCCACCTGCCTCTGCCTCCCAAGTGCTGGGAGTAAAGGCGTGCGCCACCACACCCTGGCTCCACTGGCTGCTCTTTCAGAGGGCCTGGGTTCAATTCCCAGCTCCACATGTCTGTAACTCCAATTCCAGGGAATTTATCCCTCTCTTCTGGTTTCTGAAAGCACTGCACACATGTGGTGCATAGACATACATGCAGGCAGACCACCTATACACATAAAATAAAAATAAGCATTATAAACACCAAGAGCTGGGGAGACAGCTTGGTTGTTTGCGGAGTGAGGACCTGAGTTCGGACCCCTGAGCCTATGTAAAGCCAGACGTGCAGCTCGCCTCTGCAATCCCAGCGATCCTAGGGTAAAACAAGAAACTGAGCCAAGAGACTCCTGGGAACTCAAGAGCCAACTAGTTGGGGCATCAAAGAGTCGTTAGTGTAAAAGAAAAGGAATTATTAGCTTTGATGGCACAAACCTCTTATATCAGCCTTTAGAAGGCAAGAGGGTCAGGAGTACACTGCTGGTGGACACAGCAGTGAACCAGGAGAGACCTCATTTCCAACAAGGTGGAAAGCAAGATTGATGCTTCAGACTGTCCCAGGACCTTCATGCACACCGTGCACTTGCACTCAACTGTATCTGTGCAAACACACTACACACTCACATAAATATGCACACCCAAAACTAAAATAATAATAATAAATAATAATAATAGTTATTATTGCTGTTGTTAATTATTACTATCCAGAGGCTAAGGAGTTAGTTCAGTGGTACAATTCTTTGTGTGTGTGGGGGGGGGGGGGGGTGAGACAGAGTTTCTCTGTGTAGCCCTGTCTGTCCTGGACTTGCACTGTAGACCAGGCTGGCCTCGAACTCACAGCGATCCACCTGGCTCTGCCTCCTGAGTGCTGGGATTAAAGGCGTGCGCCACCACCGCCCGGCCATAATTCTTGCCTGGTGTTAACATCTGTGAAACGTTCCCCACAGGCTTGTGTGTTTGGACACTTAGTTCCCAGATGGTGGCGCTGTGTGGGGAGGTGCTGGGGGACCTTTTGAACCATGGGGCGTAGCTAGCTGATATAGAACCGTAGACACGAGGAGGCTTCTGTGTCCTAAGCAAGCTCTACTCCTAGGCCACAGAGATGCCAGTAAGCAGGTCAGCATGTGCTCACCATCACACCGTGTGCCACATCTTCCCACCACGATGGACTACGTCACCTGGACCATAACCCAAAATAAACTTCTCTTTAAAAAAGAAAGAAAGAAAAAGAAAGAAAGAAAGAAAATCTCTTGGGTAGCCCATACTGACCTCAAATTCACTGTGCAGCAGAGGATGGCTTGACCCTTCCTACTTATCCCTCTGCTGCCACACCACAGGAGCTGGGATGGCCAGCATGCACTGCCACCTGTGGTTGGCATAGGCTGGGGACAGACCCCAAGGCTTTGTGTATACAGAGCCACCAGCTGAGCTGAGTCCCTAGCCCAAGCTGCCTCTTTTCTTTGGTTGGTTGGTTTGCTTTTGGTTGTGGAGACAGGGTTTCTCTGGGTGGGTGCTGGCTGTCCTGGAAATTGCTCTGTAGACCAGGCTGACCTCGAACTCAGATCTCCTGCTTCTGTCTCCTGAGTGCTGGGATTAAAGGTGTGTGCCACCATGGCCCTTCACAAAGTTGCTTCTTGTCTAGGATTTGGTCGCAAAAGGAGTTAATGTATCATCCTAGTTTCCTTTTGTGACTGTGACAAAATGCCATGAAGAAGAAGGAGGAGGAGGAAGAGGGGAGGAAGAGAGGAAGAGGAGAAGGAAGAAGAGGAGGAGGGGAAAGAGGAGGAGGGAAGGAGGAGGAGGAAGAAGAGAAAGAAGAGAAGAGGAGGAGGATGAGAGGAGGAGGAGGAAGAAGAGGAAGAAGAGGAGAGGAAGAGGAGGAGGAGGAGGAGGAGGAGGAGGAGGAAGAAGAAGAAGAAGAAGAAGAAGAAGAAGAAGAAGAAGAAGAAGAAGAAGAAGAAGAAGAAGTAATTAGGGGAGAAAAGGATTTATTTAGCTAATACTTCCAGGTCATAGTTCATTCACTGAGAGAAATCAAGGCAGGAACCACGGAGGAATACTGTTTTTTGGCTCACTCTCTGGCCTTCTCATAGAGTCATGCTTAAGTAGTTTTCTTATTCAGCCCAGGACCATCTGCCTAGGGATGGTGCTGCCCACAGTGGGCTGGCTGGGCCCTCCCGCATTAATTAATACTCAAGATAATCACCCACTGTCCTAGTCAGGGTTCTATCACTCTCATAAAGACCAGGACCAAAAGCAATTTGGGGAGGAAAGGGTTCCTTTGGCTCACATATCCTGCGTCCCAGTCCATCGAGGGAAACCAAGGCAGGAACCTGGCGACGGAAATGGGAGCAGATGCCATGGAGGCGTGCTGGGTACTGGCTTGCTCCTCACAGAGTCCTGTGGTGGTGCACGGCCCCTATAGACTCCTGTGTTTGAACACTTGGCCCATAGGGAGTGGCACTGTTAGGAGGCGTGGCCTTGCTGGAGGAAGTGAGTCGCTGTGGGGACAGAGTTGACGTCTCAGATGCTCAAGCTAAGCCTGGTGTGCCTCTGTCCCTTCCTGATGCCTTTCCACATGAAGATGTAGAACCCTCTCATCAGCACCTGTCTGCCTGCATGCCACCACATGTCCCATCCTAACAGTAATGAACCAAACCTGTGAAACTGTAAGATACCACCCACCACCACCACCACCCCAAATCAAATGTTTTCCTTTATAAGAGTTGCCATGGCCCTGGTGGTGTCTCTTCACAGCAATAGAACCCTAACTAAGACCATTGCTTAGTCTGCTTTCTTTTTTTGTTTGTTTTGGTTTGGTTTGTTTTTGTTTTTCGAGACAGGGTTTCCCTGTGTAGCCTTGGCTGTCCTGGACTCTCATTGTAGACCAGGCTGGCCTCGAACTCACAGAGATCCACCTGCCTCTGCCTCCCGAGTGCTGGGATTAAAAGCGTGCGCCACCACGCTCAGCTTCCCAATTTGCTTTTGGTCGTGGCTTTTTACCACACAATAGAAACCCTTAGAAATACAGGCCTTTTCTCGGTTGAGGCTCCTCTTCCCAGACAACCCTAGTTTCTCTTAAGTGGACACAACACGTCAACGGATGTATTCGGGGAGCCGCGGTAAAGATGCTGCCCGCGTGGCCACTCCATTATTGAGGGAGAAGGTTCCGTTGTGAATAAGAGAGAGAAAAATATCCAGAAGCATCTGGGAGAGTCCAGAGCACAGAGAAAGAGAAATACACAGGGCATGGCCGGAACTATCTGCGAGAGCAGGGAGCAGCACGGGGGGGGGGTGGTTGCGGGGGGGGGGGGTGACACTTCCGCTCTGGGAGGAGAAGGTCCAAGATGCGCTTGTGATGCTGAGGGAGCCTGGAAGCCTGCGTACGCTTTGATATGCCTTAGGTCTGTCTCTTCTGCCAGGGGTCAGGGAAATGGCTCCTTTTGGCCGGTGGGAACCGGTTTCTCAAGTTCCTGAGGGCTGCAGGATTTTTTTTTAAGATTTATTTATTATATATACAGTGTTCTGCTTGCACATACACCTGCCCACCAGCAGAGGGCACCAGATCTCATTATAAATGGTTGCGAGCCGCTGCCTGGTTGCTGCGAATTGAACTCAGGACCTCTGGAGGAGCAGACAGTGCTGAGCCATCTCTCCAGCCCCCTGCAGGTCTTTTTCTAACTGCCAGAAACGCCCCTGCAGTGAAGCATGAATTCCCTTCTGCCCGAGACCTAACGCGAGGACCCCAACTGACAGGGCCCACAGGCCAATCTGCTCCAGCCGCTGGAGCTGGCGCTGCCTCTCGTCTTGTGTCAACTTGACACACAAACTAGAGGTATCTGACAGGAGGGAAACTTGATTGAGAAAATGCCCTCATAAGATGAGGCCGTAAAGGCATTTTTTTAATTAGCAGAAGGGGCCAGACCATCCCCGGGCTGATGGACTTGGGTTCTATTAAAAAAAAAAAAAAAAAAAAGCAGACTGAGTGAACCAGTAAGCAGCACCCTCCATGGCCTCTGCATCAGCTCCTGCCTCCTGGTTCCTGCCTTGTGTGAGTTCCTGTTCTGGCTTCCTTTGGTGATGAACAGCAACGTGGAAACATAAACTCTTTTCTCCCCAACTTGCTTTTTGGTCATGGTGTTTCGTCACAGCAATAGAAATCCTTTTATTTAGCACTTACTTCAGGTTGCATCTCCTCTAGGGCAAATGCTTTTGGGCAGCAGAAAAAAAATTATTATCCTTTAAATTTGAAAAAAAAATGTTAACATTTAGTTAGCATAGCTAAATAGTACGTGAGGATTTAGGTGGGTGTGTAGTCCTTTACACATACTCCTTTTTTAATTTGTCCATTAAGTATTTGATGATGTCATCCTATGATAGCTTGACCCTCTGGCTAGTAACGGATCTTAGTAACATGATTAATACTAAACTTCCTGAAATCGATTGCTAGCATAAGCAGCGCCACTATCTTTTTTTCTTTCTTTTTTTTTTTTTTAAGTTGTAATGAGTCCTACAAAGGGCTTTTTGACAAAGTTAAGGTCCAGATACGACACAGTGTATTTTCTGGAGTCACCAGGGCCCCGTGCCATGCCTAGGGCTGCACTTTATAACTGGCTAGCTACAGAGAGGCACTGTGCATCCCGGAGGGGCGCCTCGGACACGAATCTCTGCATACCAGGCAGCAGAGAGCGGCCAAGTGACAGACAGCCATACTTCAGCTTTAAAAAAGCTGAAGGAGTACACTAAGCCCTTTTCTTCCCATTTTTGTCAGAGAAAGAGGGGCAGGGAGAAGAGAGAGAGGAGAGAGAGGGGGAGGGAGGGAGGGAGGGAGGGAGAGAGAGAGAGAGAGAGAGAGAGAGAGAGAGAGAGAGAGAGAGAGAGAGAGAGAGAGAGAGAGACTTTAATTTCTTCCACGTTTTTCAGACTAATCGGCCATTCCTCAATACCGTCACAAGGGGGCGCTACCGGCCTCTGATTAATCCTTTTTCCCTTCCCCCTTTTCTATCGGGAAGACCCTTTTCCCCTTCTGTCTTTCTTTGTCTCTAAAACGTGTTTATTTGTCTCTGTAAACTTTGAATGACGCCTTCAAGGTCAAAGTACTTCTGGAAACAACCAACTATTCGTTCTGACGTTTAGGCTAGATACAGCGCCTCTACTAGATTGCCTGCTACGCTTGGTTCTTGTTCAAATCTTACCTCCCCAGAGTAGAACTCGAGTGAGGCACTGACCCAAAGAACCCCAAAGCGCTCGCTCACGCCCTGTAGCTCTGTCTCTGCCTCCCTCCCTCCTTCTTCTCTGTCCCTCCCCTCCCCCCTCCCCTCCCTCTCCCCCTTCCGCTCCCCTCCTCCTCCTTCTTCTTTCTCTCTCTCTCTCTCTCTCTCTCTCTCTCTCTCTCTCTCTCTCTCTCTCTCTCTCTCTCTCTCTCTCTCTCTCTCTCTCTCTCTCTCTCTCTCTCTCTCTCTCTCCTCACGCTGTCCACCATATCTTTACACCCAAGGATGATCTCCATTTCCCGAATGCTGGGATCACAGGCACGCATCACCACCCCGAATTTCATTGCAGCGCTAAGGATTGAACCCAGGGCCCAGGGAATGCTAGACCGAGCGCTGTACCGGTCGAAATCCACCCCACCCGCCGCTGTCACCTGATGTTGTCCCTGCCCGTGGATTGCTGGCACTCCCTGATGTCAGCTTTCCGATCTGTCAGTTTGCCAGGGATGCCCGCCTCAGCAAATGCTTGTGAGGGACAGACTCTTCAGACCGCCATTCCGAGAGGCGAAGGTTTTCTGTCCTTAGAAGCAGGAATGGAGGCTCCTGAGTCAGCACACTTGCCAGCCCCTCACCTTCTCAGGGGAAGAAGATGGATTCAGCCCAAGAGCGAGCGAGGCGTGGGGGATGGGGGTGGGGGTGGGGGGTGCCGCGGGGCTATGAAACTCTAGTTAAAGGAGTCTGTGCCCAGAGGCGCCGCTAAACTCTGGATAACCAGTGGATAAAGGAAAAATTGAGAAAACCATCCGGAGCCATCCGTAGAGGAGCAAGTCAAATGAAAGCTGACCTCCCACCAGAAACTATGACCAGGAAAGTGGCGAGCTTTTCAAAATGCAGAAGGAAAAGAATTGTCTGTCAAGAATTCTAAAGCAGGCCAGGCGTGGTGGTGGCGGTGCACGCCTTCAATCCAGCACTCAGGAGGCAGAGGCAGGTGGATCTCTGTGAGTTCAAGGACAGCCTGGTCTACAAAGCGAGTACAAGGCAGCCAAGGCTACACAGAGAAACCCTGTCTCGGAAAAAAAAAAAAAAACTAAAGCAGCCCCAGAGCAGTGCACACCTGTAATCCCAGCACTCAGGAGGCAGAGGCAGGTGGATCACTGTGAGTTTGAGGCACCACGTGCACCACACATGTATTCACATGTCTTCGGAGCCGGAATCCCAGCACTCTGGAGGAACTCTGTGAGTTCGAGGCCAGCCTGGTCTAAAGAGCTAGTTCAAGAACATCCAGGGCTACACAAAGAGACACAAAGAAAACAAACAAAACCAAAATAAAACAAAATCTCCTGGCATAAAGACAAAGTAAAGTAGAAATTGTGAGTAGTTCAAATTACCCTCGGAAGTAGAAATTGTGAGTAGTTCAAATTACCCTCGGATCTCTCTTCAGTGCCCTGGGAATGAAATGTGCGTGCTTTTGTCTGTGTGGTGCTGCAGAGTGGACATGCTAATGTAGACAGAGCTCAGTAGGGTCTGGAGAGATGGCTTAGTGGATGTTTTTTTCCTGCCCTGTGTGTGCATAGTGTCCAGGCATACAGGTAGACAAAACACACAAATAAAATAAATGGACACATTTTTTTTAAAAAAATATGTTTTTAAGAGCTGGGCATGGTGGCGCACGCCTTTAATCCCAGCACTGGGGAGGCAGAGGCAGGCGGATCTCTGTGAGTTCGAGGCCAGCCTGGTCTACAAAGTGAGTCCAGGACAGTCAGGGCTACACAGTGAAAGCCTGTCTCAAAAAACA